>NC_065525.1:7715236-7720966 GCF_006386435.1 Epinephelus moara
ACAACATTTTGTAGAGAGGGGGATAAGTGCTGTCCCATTCCTATTTGTAGCATCCGGAGCCCTTTCAGACTCTCACACTCAATCACTTACAGCTGACGTCAGTTAAGTCAGTGAGGGTTCAGGGCTTGAGTCTTTAGGGGCCGGATTGGAATTGGGCCATACTCATGTTAAGCACGTATGTTTGCCATGTTCACCATCTTCCTTTAGCATGCTAGCATTTGCTAATTAGCACAAAACACAAAGTGCAGCTGAGTCTGTAATGTTTTTAATTTGGCTGGTATTTGGTCATAAGCCAAAGTATTAGAACTTTAACCCAATGATGGTGTCAGAGGAAAAGTTAGCAGTTCACCCAAACCATCAAGAAGTAGCATTTGGCCACCATGACCAATGCTCGTCCATCAGGTAAATATCCAGAGATATTTCACAGGATAGGGGACATTGTTGATGTGCTGGTAGTGGAAAAGTCAGGAGATCACCGAGGATTCATCTTCTAGAGACCATGAATGTCTGTATAAATTGTCAAAGTAATTATCTAATAGTTGTTGGGATGTTTCAGTATAAAGACCTAGAACCCAAGACCTCAGAAAGACCAGAATGTTTACCATCCCAGAAAGGTTTTATTTTCATGCAACTTCAGAAAATGTGTGTGTGGTTTGGTTCCATGTGGTTACATAATCTCCAGCATGGTTGTTGTATCTTTGTTTGTTTACTTTAAATTTTAGGTGTGATAAAATACTGAATCTGGTTCTTCCAAATAAACTCTCTCCACCCCTGTGATTGTGCTGTGTTCAGTCGAAATTTCCATGTCATACCACATCCTTTCTGGGATTTCCTCACCCACCTATCTTTCCCATTTGCTTTTTACATATTATGTTGAGTCATTGAGTCTAGATTCCATCAGACAATGGTACAGGATTTACACTACTCTGGGTATGGCCTTACTATATGCTTGTACTTATATCGTAATAATTGGCTGAATTTCCTCCTCTCCTTTCTTGATTTTTTTGTGTAATAATCCCTCATCTGTGCGTTTCTAAATAAGTCCTGATTTACTAATTGATATGTTCTTTTTATATTGAAAGCTTATCATTCCACCCTTTTTAATTACTTTGCATATGGCTGTTATGCCCCTTTCTGCCCATTGCTTAAATCTGGTGTTGGTTCTTTCTGGTTTGAATTTATCATCAAATGCTCTCCATCTTAATAGACCAAGTTCATTTCCCAGTTTTTGTTGTTTGCCAATAGAGTTTCAGGAGTAAATGCTGTTATCAGGTTTATGTCTAGTAATCATTTTTTTCACCTGTAATTGTTTGATTTGGGTATTTATTTGCAGACATTTCAATATCTTTCCATCAAGCTACATAAGCTGCACTGCACCAGTGAATAAGTGGACAAAGTTGTGCCACATGAAAATATTCCTTCAAGTTCGAAAGAGCCCTTTCTCCTAGAGTGGAATAACATGTTTTAGGTCTTTTACCTTCCCAAATAAATCTTGATATGAGCTTATTCCATTTAATAAATTGAACTTATGGTATACTCAAAGGAAGAGATTGAAACAAATCCACATCCATAGCTGCATTTATATAACTTTGCTAGAGTTTTTGGTACTTTAACTCTCAAGTATATGATTGATTATGCATCCCAGTTTATTTTTACTTCTTTAAGCTTTTGAGTTGGTGAGCAGTTAAACGTTCGTATTTTTTATGATAGCAGGTTATCTAGCCAGAGCTGTTGATATTATGGTATGTCCATGTACTGTAGAGTAGGGTACCGGCACATTCTAATGAAAGATACAGACAGTCTTGTGTACACTGTAAACATGCAGATACAGCCATGACAGGACAAGTGCCAATTGAAGAATACATAATAGGCAGGTCTAGAGAGACCGAGATCCCATGTCCAGAGGGATATGGTTTAGAAAGGGATGTTTATGCGAGTCTAGAGAAAGGCTGCACAGACTTTGTCAGGTTTGAGTGAAACCTGAGGCTTCTTGCTATTTCCGGCAATTGGAGAAATAGCTACCCCCACTTTGACAGTTTTGAGTGAAAACTGTGGCCGAGATTCGGGCAATCGCAGAACTAATTCACTGTTGAGCCGAGTGTCTGCAGTAACGATTAGTGGCACAAATTGATGACTCTAAATTCAGAAAGGGTGCCAAGAGATAGGAGCACCGAGAGAGGCAGTTAAGCTCCTATGAACCAGGAGATAGTCTGAAGAGAAGAGATCATAAGCTGATATAGACAATAAAATATTAAATAGAGAAAATATAAATCAATCCAGCTGGAATAAAATATGGATAACACCAGTATTATTAAGAAAATAACAGGAAAATAACAATTTGCTGAAAAAAAAAAAAAAAAACAGAAAAAGGCTGCAGCCAAATATAGTAATCACCTCATGCGCATGAATCCAAATTGAACAATCTAAAGATACAAATTTCGGATAAGGCAAAGTATTTTTTGTGTGTGTGGAAAACTGTCTACTTGGACGTCATATGAAATACTGTGTAATTGTTTGAACGGTGTGTTGAGCTCATGCGTGAATGTGTGAATTGAAATATAAAAGCGCTGTGTAGATTTGAAGCATAAGTGTGATAACTGAGTGTATGGACTGCAGTATGTGTATGTGTCTGTATATGTGTGTGTAAGAGCGCAGAGCAGAAGGGAACTGTTAACCCTTAGGTGTGTGGTATCTGAGAGAAGCGTAGGAAAGCTGTGTCCAGAGTGTGAATGCGTTTGTGTTGAAGTAAGACAGAAGAGAGTGTGCCTGAGACAATAGCAAAGTTGGAATTTGCGTTGTGTTGAGAGGTGAAGATTGGTGTGTGGTGTCCGAGCAGAGGCTAAAAGAGAGAAAGGAATAAGAAAGTGTGTTGTGCTGAAGCACAATGGGTGTGAGTGGATGATAAGTCCCATGTGTTATGACTGTGGTCATTTACTTGGTTGTTTATGTTGCCTGTACTGACGGCTCTCTCTCTCCTCCCCTCTTCTGCAGTAGCAATCAGCCTGCCTGTGTGTGTGCGATGAGCTGCAGGTGTGTGTGATTCCCCAATCAACCACATGATCGGGTTGCTGCCGCTGATTGGCTGACTGAGGCCTTCGGCCTCTCACTCTCCCCATTCCCAACATGACAGCAGCCGGTATTCTGTGTTATGATCTTGTGTGTTGCAGTAGCATTTTTGATTTAGAGCATTTGCCTTTAGAAGCTGTTACCTTGAACTTTCGTTTTGTGTGTTAAAGCTACCGGTGGCTGTGGTTAGAACAGCTTATCGTAAGCGTTGTAAATATTGTAAATAATCTTGCTCAATTCAGTAGCAACCTTAAAGTAGGAGGGAGAAGCCATTTTTGTTGATCCCTTTTTCTCCTGTTTATTTCAGTTGGGAGGTAGGTTAGTTTGATTGTCTTTTGTTTCCACATTTATTTTCTGACAGGTAAGGCAGGGATCTGGATTTAGTTGATTTTTGGCATTGCTCCTCTCTGAAGCTATAAAAATAAAACTGCTACTTTGAACTTTTGACATGGAAGTTGGCTGACCTTCTTGGGAGTGGGAAGAGCGGGGGCTGGAAGTTGGCTGACCTTCTTGGGAGTGGGAAGAGCGGGGGCACTTTATCATGTGTGGCCCAGGTGGCCCTAGGCCTGGGTCATAACACATGGCTGATGGAAATGAGTTTGATGCCTATCGTGGGAAACTGTGAGCAGCACTGAGGAGAGAGTACCCTACACGAGTTGACCCTAAAGCATTGCGGGGTGAACCTTTCACAGAGACTGATAATCCTGCGACATACATAAACAATCATTTGAAAAGATGGAGACAAGAGACTGAGCAAGACATCGGGCAGAGGTGCTAACGACTCTGTTCAGAGACTCAGTCACTGACGCGCTCCCCACCCCAGTCCAGAGCAAACTGAGAGACGTAGTGACACTAGCAACGATGCCACACAGACAATTTTGTGACAATGTGATCCACGCAGTGGAGAGACACAGAAAAGATGAGAAGAGGATGAAGGAGCAGGATAGAGAAGTCCAGAGGAAACTAGCACAGCTGCAACTAGGCGAGCTGCAGAGCAAGGGCAAGGCTAACACCCAAGCGCCAATTACGGCTGAAAAAACAAACCACACGCTAACGAACACACCCACCGCACAGCCAACACAACCACCGCAACCACCCCCAGTTGTCAGTGTCTACATGCAGCCATACACACAGCCATATCCACCGCCTGGAGCATGTTGGCAGTGTGGGGAGCTTGGCCACAGAGCAGTAGCCTGTCCACAGGTGGGCCCCAGACCGGTAGAAGGAAGGGGGGATTCAGAGCCACTCGGAGAGGGGGAATGGCACCAGTGGTGTCCCTGGAACCTATGATTACACCAGAAGACATTATGCTAATATGAGAGGAAGCAGGTCAGGGTGAGCATAGTCTATGGCTCAAGAGAGGAGCAGCAAAGGACGAGAAAAGTCTTTGGAGGTCCCATGAGGGACTTATAGTTGCACCAGTGGCTCGGTTAACCATTTTGATCTGAGAAACCCTCGGTGCTGCATACATTTATGTATGGACTATGTAGACATGATAAAATCTGTAACATGACAAACGATACATGCTGGTGGTAATTGACCGCTTTAGCCAAGAACTGCAAATGGAACTGTCTGAATATATAAAACAAATAACTGCCTTCCATAGATCTATATATTTGCAGGAAAAGGTGAAGGAGCCAAAGGGCCAATCAGGAGGCCGAGAGACAGGTGGTGCCAGGCGATCAGGTGTACGTGAAGGTCTTCAGGAGAATGTGACACGAGCCAAGAAGGGAAGGGCCGTAGTGAGGGCGAATCCCACAACAGTCCAAGTTGAAGGAAACACGACATGGTGTTTTCTGAACCAATCACAAGGCAAACTGAGGACGAAAGAGACTGCTCCAAGGAGCCTGAGTCAGACTCTGAAGACGAGGTGCACGAGACATCTGCTGGAGTCACAGCCGCTCCAGGAAGCAATGCACAACCATGTTCAAGATAAGAGTGATGCAACCACAAAATTCCCAATTCACACTGTGTTGAAACCCATGCCAACATTCTCAGATAAGTTTATTATGACTGTAAGCTGTATAGTCAGGAGCAGATTAAACGAATAACACTTCGCCTGATGGAACATTTCCTGTTGCTATGAATAAGCTGAAGCTTTGGAAGTTTGAAATGACTGAAAATGCTGGTAGGGGTGGAAGCATTAAGTGGGATGGGCTAGAGGAAATTTTTTGGAAAATGGGGAGCCGTTTTGGCTAAGACAGGGATAATTATAATAACTACACAAGGTCAAATATCAGATTTGAGTACTTCGTGCGTAAGTCAAGCCTTGGGAGGTTAAATGAAGGAGAATGTTCTGGGTTAGGGTGACCTGACCGTTGGAACAGATGTGCCAAGTTTCACAATAGGAACGGCTGTTTTTACCAGAGAGACAAAGAAGACAGGAAATATTGGCACACTAAGTCCAGCTTTGGGAACAAACAAAGGAAATCAGGAGAACTTTAGATTTCCAGGAAATACGACCCAAGCGTGTTCACACACACATACACACACATGCACATGAACGAGCAGACACCCCTTAAGCCCTATAGAGTGTGCCAGGACTGACGTCAAAACCCGGAAGTTTAGCATCGCGCTGGTTCCCGGAAGAGAAAGTGAATGTGATTTTTGCATTGCGTTTTGGATTATGTCAGAAAATAAGCTCCATGGCTAACACAAGTTTAT
>NC_065525.1:7721099-7772192 GCF_006386435.1 Epinephelus moara
GGAGTTCCGGGTTTACTGGCACACTCTATTCGGACGGGATTAGTTTTACATAGGTACGTGGGGTAAAGTAATAATTACCAGAGATTTTAGTCCCGTCCAAATGTGCCATGTCAGTAATCATTACCGCACGACGTCAGTAAAGATTACTGCGACTTTTACCTTCTGTAAAAGGGTCCTGGACAATTATCTCAGGTAATACTAATCCCGTGCGAATAGACCAGCAGTAAACATGTGTGTTAGGGCTGTCAAAAAAAAATCGAAGTTAGAAATATATTCAAATAGCCTATATGTATTTTTTTTATAAGTTCGAACCTAAATTTGATCATTCGAATATCATTAATAATTAATTAATGCTATCAATAATGTTGTATATCACGGCGAATCCCGTTCGGGCGGAGATGGCTCGCCCACAAGCCGAGCCAGAGAGGGATGCAGCGACGGAGGGAGAGGCGCCGACGGAGGAGCCCGCTGCGTCAACACCACCCACTGCACTGTCTGCGATGTGTGACCTGTTCGGGGAGACATACAGGGAGAGTGTTGCATCTGCTGCCTCCCTGCCTACCCTTTTTGAAGAAGAGATGAATCGTTACCAGAATGAGACACCACTACGAGCCGACCAGGATCCACTGTTGTGGTGGAAAACTACCGCACTGAAGTATCCAAACACTGCTCAGACAGTGAGGCAGAAGTTGATCATACCTGGCACTTCAGTGAGGTCAGAACGGGTGTTTTCATCCGAGTGTCCCGTTCATATTGCGTCAGCAATAAGCATCTTATTTTTTGTGTTGTTTTTTTTTTTGTAAAAAAAAACAAACAAACAAAACAAATAATAATAATAATAATAATAAATTCTAATATTATTCGAACTCTACTAAATTAATTAGAAAATATTCGAACTCGAGCTTTTGACAGTCCTATCATACGCACACGACGGCAGGAGGGGACGGCGTGCCTGAATGGATTTACCCCTCCCACTTGTGGTAGATTTACTTGCGAATCGGCCATTAATATTACTGACGTCCCGTGGTAAAGTGACATTACCCCACGTGCCCATGTAAAACTAATCCCGTCCGAATAGTGCTTTATAAAAGCATTTGAAGGGTGATTGTCCAGGGCTGTTTCCATCTGTTTTGCTGTGTAGACTAGTATACTGTTGTATGCTGAGTTCTGCGGTTAAAGTAACCCCGTTGGCTGTAACGTTTCTCCGTGGTTCTCCAAGTCTCTTCATTTCAGTGTTTGCTGAAGTTGAGCATTTTCCTTACATTTACAGTTATAGTTAGGATTTCTCAAGTTAAGACAAAATAGGTCTGAGATAGGAGAGGACACGGCTATGAGTTTTGGAATTACTTGTGTAGTAGGAAGATAGGTAGATAGATAGATAGATAGATAGTTTTTTTTCTATCTTTGAAAGTGAAGTCAAGATAAGCAGTTAGGATATTTTTCTGTAATGAAGTTCCAGAAATAGATGAGTTAAATACTGTATAAGTAAAAAATGAAAAAATAAATAGATAATACTTAGCCAAAAATATTCCTGACTATTAGCAAGTATTCATAAAGGAAGGGTTTTTCCACAAATTTTGTGGAAAAACCCTTCCTTCCTTCCCTCTACAGTCATCATTTAATGATGACTGGAAGGTAGTTTTAGGTCACACTGTGTTGCAATTGTGATACTGGCATTCTGCAAATATTTGGGTGATAGGGGTATGTGTGTGTGAACGATAAAAATAAAGTGAAAGTAGGTGGTGAAAAGAGAGGTGGCCCAGACATTGGTGACATCAATTTGCCCAACCTAACAACTGCTCCAATTGCATCATTACTTTATTAAGACTCTGATAAGACATGTTACTTCTCTACTGTGCTGGAACAGTGACGAGGCCACATTCAATGCCAGATAAGATAAGATAAGATAATCCTTTATTCGCCCCACGGCGGGGAAATTTGCCATAGCCCCAGGGGCAACCCCGAGTGGGGGGGGGTACAATTGCTATAAAATTGCTTGTCCTCCCACTGGTCCTCTATGCTGCCTGTTCAAGGAGGGAATATCATGCGTGCTGTTCTGTATATAAGGTAAGGTATGATCACGGAATGGTCGGATAGAGAGATCTCACCTTTAATTTGCTACAGGAGGTAGTAACAGCGCCACAACTGTGTCTGTATAAACAGGAAAGTTGGCGGGACGGAATCATGGGTAGGATGGGTGTGACGTTTTGATGATCTGTTATACGTGTGACCCACCGCGGGAAATTTAAAAATTAGCAAATCACAGTTGGCGGCTAACTCAAAGAAGAAGAACTGCAGTTGTAAATGTCTGCAAATTGGGAAAACAATGACGTCTGGGAGCTCCTTACCTATGAGCAGAGGAAGAGACCAGCTGCCATATAACGGAGAAGGTAAATGATTGTTAATACCATGTGATGCCATTGTTATTGTTTATAAAGTGCTGCTGATAGGTATGTTATATGTCCCACTAGAGGCTGATGCTTTTGTGTTACATGTCACACCCGTCACGCCTTTTTTGATTCCGTGATGCTGTGATGCTGTCTAAAATCACACATTGGAGTGGCATGATGCTGCCGTCGTTTAGTTCAGTGTAAAAATGCAAAGGAGGCCTAAAGGAGGGACTCTGTAGCGGCCTATAGTGCATTCTCTGTTTTAAAAGGGGCTTTAGAGGCTGTGGCATGCCTGTTTGTTGAGTCTCCCCTAAGCTTCAGAAGGCTTGTTCTCAGTAAACGTTTAATTTAATCAAAGTGCCCCCTCAAATTAAAGCTGAAGTCTGCAGTATATGTGTCTTATAGATGACATGTTTAGATACATAACACATTTAAACAGGATTGTTGTGGAACTCAAAATGTTAATGGTACCTGTATTAGTCAGTGCACATCAGATAGGTTAATTAGTAATATTAACTGTAAATTAAGAAACCAAAGTATATCAGTGTGGTTCCTTACCTTTCCATACTGACATAGTTTTGAACTAGCTAATATACTTCAACAGCATTATCAAATTCCTGAAATTTAATTATGGCTTTAAGTTTTCAAGGGCCACCCCAAGATTTTCAGTGGCCCCATCTGGCCAACCCTGTGGAAAAACTGCGCCACTGCACAGCCCTCTCTCTCAAACACACAGGCATGCACAAATACAGACAGACATGCAAGCAGCAACATTCACCCTTCATCACATACAGCAACAAAGACCCCAGTGTCTTAGAAGGGGCTGAGAAACTCACTTTAAACTATCACTCACACACTGCAAACACACCCACACACCCACAGAGGACTGTGGGTTGTTGGTAAGTGATGTCAGAGTTCAGCGAGGGAGATGAGGTGGAGTGAGTGTTTTGGGGTGAGTGTGTGTCAGAGAGGTGGGAGGGACAGCCTTGTGTGTATAAATACAAGACTGTGATGGACAACAAGCATGAGAAGAAGAGTGTGACGGACACTTGAGGGCACTTGGAGCAATAATTTAGTTGACTTGAATAAGATACGATAAAATCTACGATGGCCAACCACAATGGTAAGTGATTTTCCTTGTCTATCTATCTATCTATCTATCTATCTATCTATCTATATATCTATCTATCTATCGGTCTGTCTTAAATGTTTGTTGTCCACATCTCTTGCTCCCTTTCTCTCTACAGTCCATATAGCAAAATTTATGGGAGTTTGTGATGCATGTAAAAAATGTGCTGATGCATGACTCAACACTTGGATGCGATATGACCCATCCTAATTCCTGCAACAAGTACAAATCTGGCTAGGACGAGGACCAGACTGGCCAAACAGGGCTACATAGTTCAACATTGCAGGAAATACATTTATTCCCTTTGTTGCAGCAAGGTAGATGAGAGGAGGTCTAAATAATTATCATGAAGCAACAGCACGGAAAAATAACTACCGTGGCTCTGTCCAAAGGTAACAATCTGCCTACCAGCACCTCTAAACCTCAGTAATTACTGTAACAGGTCTCTTTGGGGTCTCCCCTAGTTGTCTGGCAATGTCATGGTGACGACAAGACTTTCTTGACCTGGCCAAAAAAAAGTCTGTCACATAAACTCCTGTAAAACCACAGCTTGTCCTTTTTTACAATTTGGTTTTTGTACAAATTAAACAAACACATAGTAGCATATTAATCAGTGAGCTTTGCAGGCAGATCTTATACCTTTGCTGAGAGCCAGACGAGCTGATTCCACTTCTTTTCAGTCTTTATGCTTACCTAAGCTGTCTCCTGGCTGTAGCTTCTGTACAGAGTTGTATTGATCTTCTTTTTAACTGTCTATCTTAACCAAAATGTCCAACTATTTCTTTAAAAACACACTCAAAAAAAAAAAAAAAAAAAGATATGTTGGATTTACTTAGGGTTGCACTTTCAGAGCATTCTCAAAACAGTCCATACAAAAAACAGTACAAAAACTGTACCACAAATTTAAAGAGCACCCTTACAGTACTGAAAAACTCCCTTACTGAAAGCCTGTGTGCAGCATATGTACCGAAGACGACAACTTAGTCCTCAAGTCCAACTCGGGACATGTGACAACCAATATTTTATTTAACACAGCGACAGACATCCCCTGCAGACTGATTGTTTATGTTTGTGTCTGTTAGGTTTGATTTTTGATGTGGATCTGAGAAGTCATGAAAACAACTTGGCTCACCGCACCCGAGAGATTGACAGGGAGCGCTTGATAGTGCGCAGGGGTCAGCCCTTCTCCATCACTCTGCAGTGCTCTGAGTCTCTGCACCCCGAACACCACCTGGAACTTGTCCTGCACCTTGGTGAGTACAGCCTCTCCTGGGTTTCTGATGCTAATCCAATGTAAGTGATTTACTATTTACAAAGGCATGGTGCGCCCAAGCAAGGAGAAATTCACAAAAAAAACCTTACCTGCTAAGTAAACACACACACACACACACACACAGAGTCAGTTGTGGTGTCCAGTACTGGGTCCATCTAACATCGACCCAATACTTGTTAAAGTTTAACCCATGAGCATGAAAAATTGGGGGCACCAATCGCACCCAAAAAATTGTTGTTTTGAAGCCGTTTTAGTGTTTACAGTGTTTCTGCTGACTAATCCAGCCCTACCAATATGTGGTTATTTTGAGCCAGTAACAATGTCATATTTACAGTTATGTAGGGTCATATCATAAGTTGAACCAAAAAGTGTGACTACTTTTACCCATGTAATGTTATTTTTAATCTTTTTGTTAGGTCATTAATTAAACTAAAACTGTGCAATTTTATGACCCAGTATTACTATTATTGTTGTATTCCCATTGGGTGAATGACCAACAGTAAAAAATGGTTATTTTGACATCATCTTTATATTTCTGCATCTTTCTCCCAAAAAACTATTGTTGTTTTTACCCAGTACTCTTTTATCTACATACATAAGTCGTCAATTAAACCAAAAATGTATAGTGTTGTGTTTAGACCACACAAGCTTTTTTTCTTTTTTTTTAAACACAGGAGTTACTTAAAAGAATTACCACCAAGTTATGACATAATATTCAAAACTTGGAGTACAAAATGTGACATGTAAGTTTTTAAAAAAGACAGTTCACTCGACACTTACTATAGGGACACAATATGTCTTCACTTGGGACAGATCATCCCAATCTGTAATATTTCCAAAACAGTTAAGAAAAAAACCCCAGACACAAACAAACAAACATCTAAGAGGATATCTAACCTCTCCTAAAAAATTTTTTTTAAACAGCAGGAATGTAATGAATTTTGTCAGGAATCTAACACTGCAACCTGCAAAAATTCCCAGACTGGGGAAAATTGCTTTGGGTATTTTACGTCAAAGACATAAAAACATTTAAAGCACACATCCACTGCTTCAAGCAGAAATTGACAATCCATTCACAGAGGTGAAAACCTGAGAGATGTTGGTCTTACCTCCAAGCAGAATGATGGAGGGTTCAGACGTCATGGTCTGGACTGTCTGTAGATATATAGTGGCTGGTTTGTTCCAATCTGTAGAATGAGTAACAAGGGCACAAGTTTTGTTTCAACCATGGGACACACACACACACACACACACACACACACACGCATATGAAACAATGGGGTCTGCCCTTAGGTAAGATTTTTTGCACCAATTTGTGAGTTCTGGATCAGTTTATGATGGAAATGTATTTCCCTCACAGACTACTAATGCCATTCCAAGACATCATGCTGATGTCACACTACTTTGTGATGCTGAATTAGATAAATTGCAAGAACATCAAGTGATGATACAACAATCTGTTTTATAAATCAACTTTTTACATATTTCTTCAGGTAAGAGAGACGAGGTGATGATCAAGGCCCAGAAGGGACGTGGAGCGGGAGACAAGTGGTGGTTTGACCACCAGGGAGCGCAGGATGAAATGCTGCTGACTCTGCACAGTCCTGCAAACGCTATCATTGGCCACTACCACCTTGCTGTGTTGATAATGTCACCTGACGGACGAATTTTAGAGAAGACCGACAAAAGTAGCTTCCACCTGCTCTTTAACCCGTGGTGCAAAGGTAAAACAGAAAGCACAGTGAACACACTCTTTGTAATGTGCCTTCTCAATGAGGTCAGACTGACTGCATTCACATGCTACGGCTTGTATCCTTAGAATGTGCCTAATTTCAGCAGAAACAAAACAGACTGGATGTGAATTCTCCATAATTTACATTCAGAAGGTGTTTCTACCCACAAAAGTTTTAACAATACAACAGGTCCCCCGATATCAGTTTTCAACCCATTTGAGCATTTATCGTCATCATTAGTAGCATCAAAACAAATGATGAAAATTTTCTCATTGTCATGTTATCTAATTGAGGCCCTCACACACTTTAAAAAAAATAATATTCACAGTTTATGTTTATGTTTCTCCTTGTTGCTTTCTTCTGTTTCTGTGTGAATGTGTCACTCAGTCTTTAGAGTTTCTAATGTGAAGCATGTTATAAGGAAACAAATCTTTTTCATGAATTAATGATACAGGATGTAAGTGTGCTCATGGTCTTTTGTGTGTCCGTGTGTGTGTGTGTGTGTGTGTGTGTGTGTGTGTGTACCAGATGATGTGGTGTACGTTCCTGATGAGAGTCTGCTCTGGGAGTATATAATGAATGAGGATGGAGTCATTTACATGGGCACCTGGGATTACATCAACAGTATTCCTTGGAATTATGGACAGGTAATTCTCTCTCTCCTTCTCTCTTTCACACACACAGACACACACAGACACACAGACACAGACACACACACACACACACACACACACACACACACATTTATTTTGTGTACTTTTTGGGAAATCACATAGTCTTACTTCAACTTCTAACCCAAAAATCAGCTGTTTCTGAAATGGGGATGTAGCTTTTGTCCATTGGACAAACCGTTTTGAATTAACTGGTCTTTAATCTGAAATATGTCCCTAACGGTAGCCTAATTTTTTGTGTTACGGACCCAAATTGATAGAGGTTATGTCACAGACCCCCATTTGATAAGATTTTCTTCAGGGACTGCCATCTGAAAATATTTTGTTTGTTAGATATGATTAAGACCAGAATTCTATTGTTGTCAACTACAGCTGAGGAGATAGCTGTGGAAGAAAAACCTATGACTCTTACTTACATTGGGCTCACTTCTAGAGTGAATTAACTAGAACTATTCCCCATTTTTCTGGGGACCCCTTGGAACTCCCTCAAGGACTCCTACAAACATACATACACACACACTTATGTGAATGGGCTGAGTATGTGTGTGTCTATCTGGCCAGGTGGCCTGTGTGAACTGTCACAGCAGTGTTAAAGCAGAGACTTGGGGGCTTCAGCTGGATCAGGAAATCTGTTTGTTGGATGGAGAAGACTTCTGGACAGGAGGTGTCAGAATGTAACCAAACCACACAAACAAGGGCTTGTTCCTTCACAGCTCGCTGGGAGGACAGAGAGGAAGACAAACAGATAGATAGACGGCAGAAAGACAGTCAGGAAGTGGTATAACAGATACACACACAGACCGACCAATGGGAGACAAATATAATCTCAAATCTGTTTTCAAGAATGGTTGCAAAATATCCCCTGTTCAACAGCCAATCTTTTCTTTTCTTTGCTCCTGTCTCTGTCTCAGTTTGAAGACTATGTGATGGACATCTGTTTTGAAATCCTGGACAACTCCAAGGATGCCCTGAAAAACTCAAAAATGGACATCGAGCACAGATATGACCCCGTCTATGTCAGCAGGATGATCACTGCGATGGTGAATTTCTCTTCTACTCCTTGCTCAGACAAAACTGACAGTTTGACAACAGAACAGAAAATAACATCTGCATTTAGTTATCTTTATCACTGTGGTAGCCCATATGATACTTTGGTGATTTATCAAAATACAGTTCATCAAAGCATTTATATTCAGTGTTTTAAACACTTAGTATCTTATAGCTCTTTCCCAGTGATACAGCTGTAAAGATGTCTCTTCGACGTGTTGTCTCCACCCATCCAGGTGAACTCCAACGGGGACAGGGGTGTGTTGAGTGGTCGCTGGGAGGAACCGTACACTGACGGAGTCGCACCGCACAGATGGACCGGCAGTGTGCCGATCCTCCAACAGTGGAGCAAGGCCGGGGTGAGGGCAGTGAAATATGGCCAGTGCTGGGTGTTTGCTGCCGTTGCCTGCACAGGTGAGGCTTCCACAGATTTCACTGCTGCATGACTGAATGATCCCAAAGGGTAACAGTAATGAAGATAAAGGAAAACAATTGTTTTCAGGAGTAATTGCTACCGCTTGCATGCTTTTTATAGGAATAATTCAACATTTTGGGCTATACACTTATTTGTTAGATAAAAAGACTGATAACGCTGTCTGTATGGTAGACATAGCTGCAGCCAACAGCCAGCTAACTTAACTTAGTATAAAGTGTGTCCCCGTTTCTCCAAAAATTTAAAGGAATACTTCACCCACCAAATGGCCATATGTATATTAAACACCCACTGCGTGCTACCTTAAATTTGTGAAGAAAACTTTGTTTTTCTTGCATGCCTCCAAGGAAAACGGAGAATCCAAAAAAGTTGAATGTTCTACATGAATTGAAGTCACTGGGGACCACGTCTATCAACAGCAAAAAATCTGTTTACAAACCCTCAACAACTTGCAGTGTAATCCAAGTCTCATTTATTAAGTAATATGCTCAGTACATTCCCAAACACATGCTTTTTCGCTAAAATGTTACAGTATAAAACTTCCCAGTCCTGGGTATTCCTCTAATATTATCAGGCTCAAGCCAGTTTGGGTAGGAAGTAGGTAGAAAGTGGGTGAGAACAAAGGAATGAATTGTCTGATGTGTGCTATCTTCACAGTGCTGCGCTGTCTGGGAATCCCAACACGCCTCATCACCAACTTTTCTTCAGCCCATGATGTCGATGGAAACCTCTCTGTAGACTTCCTGTTGAATGACAGACTGGAGAACTTTGACAGAGGAAACAAGAAAGACAGCAGCTGGTAGGAACACATGCACACACATTGATTTTGAATAAGATTTAGTAGAAGACATCACATCAATTAATGTGACGAATGATTGCCTTCTCTCCTCTTCTTATAATTTTAGGAACTTCCATTGTTGGGTCGAGTCGTGGATGAGGAGAGATGATCTCCCCAAAGGAAATGATGGCTGGCAGGTTTTGGACCCCACCCCTCAAGAACTGAGTGATGGTACATTCCTAATTTTGAACCTAATCTATGTTATTCACCTCTCTCGTTAACTTATCAGTCTATTCACGCTTTACAAGACATTTCTCACCTAATCCACTTTGAACACTAAAAAATTGCACATCCTACCTGCTGACTATCGTCTTTCATCACTATAAACTACTGGATTCCCTTGGTATCATATAAATGTGATCATCAGACAAAATTAGCTTTTTTTAAAAAAAAAAATCAAGTTTATTTCCTGTCACTGCGTCAACTATCTAATGATGCAGGAAGTGCTTAATAAGAAACCCACAACAAGATTAATTTTTGACTCTACAGGTGAGTTTTGCTGTGGTCCGTGTCCAGTGACAGCCATCAAGGAGGGAAATCTGGGGGTGAAGTATGACGCTCCGTTTGTATTCGCTGAAGTGAACGCTGACATCATTTACTGGGTTGTCAAACAAGATGGACAACGGCAGAAGGTTACTGACTCTTGTTTTGTCTTTAATATTTGCTAGAGTTAAAAAGCATCTGCAATTTCTAAGAGCAAATAATTAAAATGATTCAATGATAATGTTGATTGTTATTACTGTTATAGATCAGAGTGGACCAGCGGACTGTGGGGAGGAACATAAGCACCAAGAGTGTTTACGGTGACCACAGAGAAGATGTCACTCTGCACTACAAATATCCTGAGGGTTAGTTTGAAACTTGAACACAGAGTAGATAAAATAGCATCAGTGTTTACACAAACGTATCGCCATTATAATGAAAAACTTGAGTATAACACATTTTTTTAGTTCAGTTTACAGCATTTGCCAACAATATGTAGCCTGCTGATGTTTATTGTAGGTAGGCCTGTCACAATAATTACATTATTTTCTTATTGTACCATGTACGGACATGACCTTGATCATTTTGATGACCTCAACATTGCCCGTTGTGTTTATGTGGGTGTTGACTTACATGAGAATGTCACCATTTTAGCCAACATGAGAACAGCAGGGTTTTCCCAACCATTGTAAGACTTAAGCGCAGTGAATCTTTCTAATTTTTCTCCCCACCCCTGCCTACTTAAGCCTAATAAAACAACACTTCAAAGATGTCACAGAGTGGCTTAGCGGTAGCTGCACTTTTGGAGTGGAAGACATACAGTCCTGATAGCTGTTAGCTTGCCAACCGCTGGCAATACTGAAAGCTGTTTCCCCCCCAACAACTTTATCCTCCACTCCATAAATCCACCAGCAAACTGCCCAGCTCTTAGGCTGGCCTTGGGAGCCGACTGCAGCACACTGGCCAGATTATGGAGGTAACTGCTGTGTCTATTAAGGTCCAGACACATCAAACCGATTTCAGAGAACTAGCAGCGATGAAAGCCCCCTGCTGTGTCACCTGACGTTGCCGTGTCTCAACCAAAGAGTGGCGCATGAACACACTGCAAAGACAGAGCAGACAGCCAAGCAGCATGTACATCCTGTGCCTGCATGAATGAGAGGAAATAATTCTCCAAACCAGCAGATGGCGGTAGTCTGTAATCGTCATTCAAAAAGAGATCCCGGAAGACCGTCTTGATGCTAGGTAGCCAGTTAGCACATTAGGAACACAATCCAATGTTGTAAGAACAGAGCATATTTACCGTGCAACAGTCAGCAATAACACGAACCATCACAAAACATTTCTACTAAGAGCTCAATGGCTAAAAGAGGTAATCTCACCTTGTGTCACAAGTTTGTTTTTGTGTCATTTCCTCTCGACTTTAGCTCTTTGTTTACTTTCCTCACTTCTTGTGCGCTGAGCTGAACAGCCAGTCAGTAATTTCTTTCACCGACGGGCTCTGCTGATTCAACATGCTGAATTGACAAAAAAAAGAAAGAAAGCTAATGGGTGCCAAAAAGGGGCAAAGGTACAGAACCCGCTGCACTGACTAGGGCAACAAATGCTCACCTGACATTCCAACAATGACCGATGGCCAACCGTCGCTTTGGTGTGTCACAGCCTTTAGTTGCAAGAGGAATTACTTGGGTTTTTTTTGTTGGCCAAATTTTGCATAGTTTTGGGCTACTCCTTTAATGGTGATTTTATGTATACTTTATTGTATATATTAACAGGGTATTATATTCTCATTATATCAGTGGCATAAAATGGTCTCAAAATGACGATAGTATCGTTTATTGCAATCAATTCTGGGATAATATATATTGCCCAATCAAAGTAGTTATCGTGACACGCCTAATTGTAAGAATTTGTTTTATGTGATATTAAAGAAATCATACAACTGATTGAGCATGTAACTGATGAACACTAATTTGTGTAATATCTGCTTAGAGTAATCTGTTTAGACTCATGATTAGAGTTAGTTGACATGGACCAACATCTTCTTCACAGGCTCCAAGAAGGAGAGAGAGGTGTATGAGAAGGCGGGACGCCGGGTCACAGAGCCGACCAATGGGAGCATAGAACCAGGACAACTGAAGCTGTTAATCAAGCATGCTAAGCCTGTTTTTGGGACAGACTTTGATGTGATTGTTGAGGTATGCCATGGTCAGACTGCAGCTAAATGAACTGATGGACGGATGAAATGATAAAATGAGTAGATTAATCACACAGTGAATTTTCTCATGTGTCCTCTTGAAGTCTGTTTGATTTACGGGCATTTAATGGAACAAGATCAGAGTGATCACCTATAGTGGTCAATCCATTCATCAAGTCATGCATCTATTCTGTCTACAGGTGAAGAATGAAGGAGACAGAGATGCTCATGCTCAGCTGACCGTGCTGGTCATGGCTGTAACTTATAATTCTCGCCACCGGGGAGAGTGCGAGAGACAAACAATCAGTGTGACTGTACCCGCCCACAGTGGTTAGTAGCTCAAATAAACCTACAAAAGTCTCTGGTGTAGACATAGTGTAAAACATCAGTGATCAGATATCTGCACACTTTCTCCTGTTCTCATATTGCAGCAACACGATGTAACATTTTCCTGTTTAACACTGTGTGTGTATGTGTGTTCAGCCCACAAAGAAGTACTACGTCTGCGCTATGACGACTATGTCAGGTGTGTCTCTGCGGATCATCTGATCAGGGTGAAAGCCTTCTTAGAGGCTCCAGGGGAGAGCGAACCCCTCTTGACTGTCGCCAACATCCCACTGAGCATGCCTGAACTCCTCATACAGGTAGGTAAACACTGACCACAGCCAGAGGTCATAGTTGGACCATGAAAGCATTTATAAAGTTTATAATGCTCGTCTAATTTGTGTCTACTATTCACTATTCAAGTGTGCAGGTCTCTTTCAATCTCAGTTAAAATAAGGTATACGTTAAGCTAGGAGAGCACTGGCCTAAAGAGTTTGATGTTTCTTATATGAGATTTAACTGCATAAGAAACATCCCACAGATCATCAATAGACAAAGATTCAACAGCCATATGGAAAATAAATAAATATGTGACTACAAATTACAGAAGTTTTAGCTTTTAAAATGTTTTTCCATACCCATACCTAGATTAGGTTAATGTGTAAAACAACACCAGGATGTATTCACAATCACCTGAAAGCTCCTTGGATTTCTAAGGTAGTTTCCATCACAGGTACCATTTTAAGAACTCAGGATACCTGGAATTTCCTAGCCCCAAAAACTTGCTGCTCTGAGAGAAGTATTTTTAGATTTCACAATGGCTCATGTTGTTTCCTTATACGTGACATTTGTGTCAAACAGTGCTGTTGTTTTTATGTTACTGAACTAATTTGCCAGATTTTTACAGTTCTTCAGATGCAGACATATAAGGACATTTAAGGCATTTCTGGACCGGAGGAACTTTTTCAAAGTTCAAAGAACATAGTTCTAAGAACCCCACTTTTTATTGTGTTCACACCACAAGAACTAGGAACGCTTGTAGTTCTTAGAACACCGTTTTGAGGAACTTAATAGCTCCTATTTAAGAGCAAGTACTCCAGTATTCCAGCACAAGAGAAACTATGAATGACGTACGTATATGTTGATCAGTCAAACCCAAGCCAATGCAGCACCGGAAACTGCCATTTTTAAGAACCTGTTAGCCAGATAAACAACAGACAACACAAAACACAAACAACAGTTTGGAATGAAAAAGAAAATGGGTCTAGAGTGATCATCAAAGCGAAAAAGGCCAGCTTAGGGTACGCCACTTCACTAGTACGACTAGCAGTGTGAATGCATATAGAAAAAAAGCCTTGAAGGTATGTCGTTGTCAGGGGAACTTCCCAGTGGGCAGTTCCTCACAGGGAGTCCCATAGATTTAATACCTAGATACCAGATGGCAAGATGGCGCCTAGTCATTCCAATGGAATTGCTTGCGAGTTTCTGGGTTTACTTCTGTGGTATGCGGCCCCGCCCACGAGTCTCGCTTGGCTCATAGACTTTACTTTGCAATGATGTTGTGGATTTTTAAATCGTTTTTCTCGTCTCCGGGAAAGTTTTACAAATACAGAACGTCCATTGAACAAAAATTCATAATAGACAGAGTCATAATTGATCTTTGCAGTTCGACATGTCCTGTCAACAGTTTTACAGATATCTTTTTTTATAATAATAGTCTATGGGGAAAATGCTTTTTGGGCCTTAGAGATTTTTCACTGCAGTACTGTGAGTGGCCACTGGCAAGACTTTGTTGCAAGGCTGAGCAGTGTTCCTTGGGGCCTGGGGAGTCCCCAGAACTGTTTGGTTCAAAGACGACTTAAGTTCTTGTTTAAGTCCCTGTGGCTGTGTAATATCTGAAAACAGGCATTGTCCCCACAGAATCCACCAGTCTCTGGAAGCCTTTTAATGTTTTATGTTTCCAGATTGGAAACTATGATGTCCTACACTGTAACTTGTAATGTGAACATAGAGCTGTCTCCTTTTTCTTCAGGTGCCTGGAAAGGCTGTTGTATGGGAACCAGTGACAGCCTACATCTCCTTCACCAATCCTCTACCAGTTCCTCTGAGGGGTGGTGTGTTCACTGTGGAGGGGGCTGGCCTCCTGTCGGCCACTGAGATTCCTCTTAAGTAAGTACTGAGTTAGCCACCTTCACTATGATGCTTGTGCAGAGAACTGACAGGAGTTAAGCCGACTTAAAACATCTAGCATACATTTAAAAATGAAGTCTAGACTGGCCTCCAAAAAGTGTTAAGTCTATGTTGGAAGCCCAGTGAATCACAATGGGAAATTTCAGTTCAAGAACTAGCTTTTGTAGACAAACTAACAGTGTTTGATCAGTTGGTCTTGTTGTCTGGCACCTTCCAGAGTGAAACAAACAATTAACTGTTACCTTCATTGCCATTCATGCTCCCCTGAGGATGACCCTCAATTTGTCACTTAGGTTAATGACAGAACTTCAAATTAATACAATAAAATAAAGCATTGCTGTTTTTTCTTTCAGTGGTAATATATCTCCTGGCCAGAAGATTTCTGTCAAGCTCTCGTTCTCACCTGTGCGCACCGGGGTCAGGAAGCTCCTGGTGGACTTTGATTCTGACAGACTGAAGGACGTAAAGGGAGTCGCCACTGTGGTTGTCCGCAAGAAATACTTCCTGTAATTACTTGACCTTGTATGTGAGATAAAGTGACATTTCCCAGATGTGAGAGGAGGAGCTCTGTTCGAATGCAAAAGTATTTCAAGTATAAAAGTGAAATGTTTATGCACATAAATTCTATTAGCTGTATTGTATGTATAGTTGTATCTTCCAGGATGAATGTGACCATGTCCAAAAAAGAAGTACCAAGCACAGTATTAGTTTAATGAACTTAAAGCCACTATTTTTCAGATCTGAACATTTCTGACTTTGCATTATGCCTGGCACCACAGGTTCCCACATGGAAATGAATAAAACACAACAGGTGACAGCCTCTAGATGGCAAACAGAATGGTTTTTATTTTTTCATTTTGCTCCTTTGTACCATTTTATTTCTTGTATTTCTTACTTGCACCAAATTTAACAAGTTTCCCTCTCTTTGTACCCTCCTCCAAATCACTGCTGTTATTTGTGCCTTGTGAAATGAAATGAAAACCATTAGGACCCTCAGCCGTGAGATGCAGGGTTAAAAAAAGTGCTATATGCTTGTTGAATGATTTTACAGAATCTGTTGTTGTATGTTTTGTTACTTAATTACATCTTTGCACTGTTTCCAATCCCATTTTAGTCAAAATATGATTGGAAGAAACTACATTTTTTTCATACAGTTTAATGCTAATATGTATGCATTTTTTGAATAGTTCTGTGTGTTCAAGCTGATATAAAACATTTGCGCATTATGCTTTCAATAAAAAACATTTCACCAGTGTTCATTTGACCTGACATGTTATTAACGCTGATGTCTGAGCTAGATGATGTGTTGGCTGTCTGCAACATTATTTAAACTGTACAGAGCAAACTATTCTACTAAGACTTTAATAATGTCAGTTGAAGAGATGGAATTAGAAATAAAGAGTCTAGAAACATAAGATTTACAAGTACACTGTACCTCTGTGATTTAAAGGATGTGTTGCCATCATCTGCAGGGACTGGATTAAGTTAAACTGTCAGTATTGTTTTTGCAGTGAGTAGAAAAGATCGTCACCATCACAGTGATCATCCTCCTGACATAGACAGGGTCAGACCTGTGCTCCATGTCCATTTCTGAGCATTTAAGGGCATCCTCAGAGCTGTCTAGGACTTCAAGACAGACACCGCATGGTCTCATAGGCTTCTCAACCTTTTTTAAACAGATTTCAAATTACATTTATTTCCCTTTGGTTGCTCTGTGAGTATGTGTCTGTTACGCCGCCTCCTGTCTGTCTGTCTATCTGCCATCTATCTGTTTGTCTTCCTCTCTGTCCTCCCAGCGAGCTGTGAAGGAACAAGCCCTTGTTTGTGTGGTTTGGTTGCATTCTGACACCTCCTGTCCAGAACTTTCCTCAATCCAATAAACAGATTTCCTGATCCAGCCGAAGCCCCCGATGCTCTACTGTCACACTGCTGTGACAATTCACACAGGCAACCTGGCCCTGACAGATGCACACATACTCAGCTCATTCACATAAGTGTGTGTGTACGTGTGTGTCTGAGTCTGTGCATGTCTGTTTAGAATTACCTGTTCACAATCCAAGGGAACATTGTTGATGTAATGCCAGGTGCCCAGGTAAATGATTCCATTTTTAATTATAATAAACTCCTAGAGCAGAATCTCATCAGGGAGATACACCACCACCATCTGGTACACAAACACAAACACACACCAAAGAATACCATGAGTACACTTTTGTTGTATTGTTGCTTTCAGCTTTCCGGAGAACTGCTCATCCAAACAACTTTACTCTCGACACTGCTTATTTGAGTCCTGAGCAATACACCTGCCATAACATAGTTTTGTCACACACCCAAGTCGTGGCTACTTGTGTTCAGAAACACCACTAACACACACTCTTGTTCACTGGAAAAATTATAGGGGCAGACTTTATCATTAGGCAAGGTTCACAACTGCTTGGGGCCCTAAACAAGTCATAGATTTATTATCTTTAGATACAAGAAATATTAAATTATGTTACTACTATAAGTCATTGTACCCCAAAATAACATACAAAAGGCCCTCACGGCACTTTAAAAAAATGAAACTCAACTATACATACTCACTGTGCACTTCTACTTCAGAGGAAAACATTGTACTACATTTACCTGACAGAGACATATTACTGGTTACGTTGCAGATTCAGATTTTACTCACAAAATATAACAATTAAAATATAATGCATTATTTTTTATTAAACTATCCAGCATTTCATTAGAGATTAAAGCTCCACCTTAAACAGACACTAAGTAAATGTGGGGACATAGTCTTATGTTCTACAAATATAAGGGCTTAACTAAACTAAACCAAGAAATTAAGTTTGTAAGCACAGGGTGCTACCTATTGGAAAAGGTTAAGAAAGCACCTCACATGATAAAAGTTTACAGTGTATTTTAGGCCCTGAATAAGATCAGTGAACATGACCAAATCTTGTATGCTTACATTGTTTTAGAGACTTTTTCTTGGTCAATTTTATCCTCCTCTGTTTCTACTGAGCGTATAGTATACAGAATTATTGTGGCTAAATTATGGTATCATGAAACAGAGATGAGAACCAGGAGAAGCAGTACTTCTGTCTGATTATGGGGGGCTCGAAATGGACCAATAAATATTTCTATCTTCTACCAACAGGCTGGAGTAGAAACTAAGACCACGAATTGAACTTCAGTCAAATGATCAGCTGTTACCAGGACACTCTAGTTATTATATGTTTTAAAAAACACATTATTGTCATATGTCATAGATATACTTGATTATAATTGTCCCTTAAATCGATGAGTAGTTGCTTGAGGTTTTAGTGAATCACCACCTCCTCAGTGTCACTGCTCATGATCATTACTTTGCTCTTTCTCCAAAAAGCGGAGAGAATCTCCAGTGATCAGAATAAATTAATTTGTTGAAGCCACATCAGCTGACTAGATTGTGTGTGGGGTCACACTCTGAACTTGAACTCTCTTTACCAGCAGCACGAATACAATTCAGGACGTTGACTGCACCTCTCCCTGTTAGTAAGAATTAGGTCAGATTCCTGTGAAATGCCGACTGTCCATATCACCAGTGGTTAGAGAGCAGTAGTACAGATTACTCATGTAATCTACAAGAGAACATTGTCTTCCTTAGCCTTCTCGTGAGTTCACACGTTTATACTGTCTGAACCTAGTAAGGGCTGAAAGTGATTTCTGATGAACAAACCTAAATCAAAATATTGAATTGCTCACTTCTAGGTCAAACTACTCTATTGTGCCTGATAACTGATGAGTGAGGACGAATCACCATTTCACAGTGCACAACAGAGTCCTGCTAACTCAGTGTAAAACTTTTTTTTACTAAAACTTTGTTGCAAGATCTAAAAACACAAAAAAGAGATATGAGATATCTATTAGGTATAGCTACAAGTGAGATATATGGATCACTATATATTTATTATGTTGATCTATTCTGTACACACCACATCTATTGCATTTCTATGCATCCGGGAAGAGGGATCCCTCCTTAGTTGCTCTACTTGAGGTTCCTGCCATTTCCCCCCCTGTTAAATCATTCTTTGGGGGGAGTTTTTCCTCATCCACTTTGAGGACAGATGGATGGCAACTTCTGATTTGTGATACTGGGCTTTATAAATAAAACTGAATGGAATTGAAGAAGGAAATCATTGGTTTCAGGCTGATTGGGCAAAGAGGCCAGCTTGTCTTATGAAACTGATCTACTTGCATAGTTCTTGCACACTCAATACACCTGCATTAAACCGCTTTGGAGACAAGCCTCAGCTAAATAAATGTAATGTAATATAATATAATAAACTACATTGTCATTTCCTTCTAAAATACAAGCCACTAAAAACAGTCAGACTATTCCAGAATATGATGATGCTTTCAGAAATCAAGTTATTGTTGGCAACGATCGATTACTGTAGACAAGTGTTTGTGCAACTACAGCTAAATCACCAGCAGAGGGAGTAAGAGCGCCATGCATAAAGTTGAGCTGCTTATGTTACTAAGCCACAAAACAGAATAACCCTGCCTTCCCGCTGAACAAATGACGTGGTAGTAGTAAGAATACATAAATACAAGATCACAATAAATAGACTAAAAAAAAAAAAAAAACAGGAAAAGTACAACGGCAGTATCTACATAGGTTAAGGATTTAATATACGTTATACAAGTCAGGATGGCCGAGCGGTCTAAGGCGCTGCGTTCAGGTCGCAGTCTCCCCTGGAGGCGTGGGTTCGAATCCCACTTCTGACAAATACTTTTCACAGTGACAGTTCAACATTGCTCCGACAATAGCGTGCCTTAAAATGGGTTCACAATAAAGTGCTGAATATTAAACTGTATAGGGACATTACTCCACATTCCCAAAACTTCTACTTCAGTACGTGTTAATTTACATTTACTTTTTACATTTTTACAGCCTGTCTTGTTCCCTCTTCTGTGTGAACAACTTGCAGTTCAGTAGAAGTTTCACTGACTTTTTGTCACAGAGCACAGACTTCAGTGTTTTGTTTTTTTTTTGTTTTTTTTTAACAAGATCTGGCTAGTGCAGACAGGCTCTTTTTGGCACAATTTTAAAGAAGACCCATTATAGTAATTTTGATGATATATCACTATTCTAAGCTTAGATCTTGTTACGCTACCTCAAGGAAGCAAATGTCACACATGATGCGTGGAAGGACTGTCGGACGTTTAAAAATTCAACAATTATTTCTGTTTTTACAGTTTTTTACAGGGCTGTGCATAGACATTTTGGGGGGAGGTGCTCAAGCAAAAAGAAGGGCACCTCCCTCATGATTATTTATAAAAAACAAAATAAAATTAAAGTTATATACAGTGGCATATCTTTTACTTACTTACATATGTATTTATTTCAATACCCATGCACTCGTGGTGGGTTTAATGTCATAACAGTGACAAACAATGCCAAGGCTTATTGGAAATGATATCGTTACCTGGCTGCATGCCATCAGTGACGGCATGTCAGGGAAACATGGATGCTGCTCCACAGGGTGCTCGATTTGTTTGCGTTTATTCTGCTGGCTGTGACAACGGGAGTCGAGGAGAAAGGGGCTCATGCATTCTAGCAGGATTAGCACTCAAATGCAGTTGTTGGGCATTACAACTTGCTTGATGCTATGAGCGAAATCAAAAAACACTAAAATATAAGATTAGAAAAAGAAATACAAAAAAAGTCTAACAAAAAGGCCACTTAGCTAGTCCATCTGTGCTCGTGCCTGCTAAATGGAGTAATTTGTTGATTTTTTATTTTTTTTTAATCAAGACAACATGCCTTTAATGCCTGCTTGCCATTCGTGGAGTTCAGAGGCCATTAGACCAAGTACACAGGACCAGGCTCACTGTCAAGGGCAAAGGGTACAGATGGTCCACGCCAAAGGCCAAGGAGGGGCCCATGAAAAGGTCTATGGTTGACTTTTAAATGGGATCAAGTTAAGCAATTTACTTACTGACTTAAATCACTGGCAATAGAAGTTATGTGTATTTATATGATAAATAAATGCAATTTTATAATCAAAACACATTTCACGTGCCATCTGATGCTCCCACCCCCCCTGCCGGTACTGTGTAATGGCACTGTCCATCTGACGTGGGACAGGTGCATGAAAATAAATAAATAAACAACTGCGGTATGGGGCTCGGTTTTAAAGTTACAGTGATCAAGCTACAGTTATCATAAGGACCTAAGGCATCCATTGGTACCAACCAAGTTAAGCTATCTTGTCAGAAAGGGTGCTAAATAATGCTCAGAACAGTCTTGGAATTTCAAAATTGGTATAATTGGAAAATTGAGTGTTTACAACCCTATTCTCTTTACACTATTTCAGTCCTGCACACAATTTGACCAATATATGATTAAAGTAGCCCTCAAGATTGAATGAATAAATTAAGAAAAAATATATTTGTTCACTCCTGTTTGGTCTCCTTGCTCGTTGGGTGTGGATGAGGGGCACACTTTGGCACACTAACGGCTGGCCTGCATCATTCTAGTGAATGGATTTGCAATGGTGTAGGACCTCTCTATTTTTCTGACCATTCAACAACTTGCACTACTTGTCACATTCACACACTGGGGGCCAAGGCTACTCCGTTAAACATTCACCCACACTTGCACTCATACTCAATTGAAGCAATTTGGGGTTCAGTTTGTTGCCCAAGGATACTTAGGCATGTGGACTAGAGGAGCCAGGAATAGAACCACTGATTTTTGGTTTAGTGGACAACCCGTTCTACCTCCTGAGCCACCACGGGCCTGATTTCTTCTGGTTTGCAGGATTTATTATGGCAAAATGTCCATTATTTGTTTTTTTTTCTTCTGGGTTTTAAATATTAATTATGTGCAAAGAGATCTAATCTGACTGGCTCAATCGACGGGCCGGAGTTGGCCCGTGGGCAGCCAGTTGAACAGACCTGCTGTATGGGATCTGTTCCCAGTGACTATATGAACACTTAACTGTAAGGGGAAAAAAAGCCAGAAATAAGTGAACATGCAGTATTTAAATACAAAGCAGAAGCCAGAATATTTTAAAACAACAGATTGGTTGTCATAATTTTCAAAGTGATGTCAAAACAGCCTTCACCGCCCTACCTGTCAGTGGTTATTTTTCTCATCCCCTTTCATTTATTGATGAAAACATTTTTCCAGTTCTACTTCTGTCTACCTTCACTGGCTTTTCGCCAACATTCTGCTTTGATAAGAATGTAGAGATGTAATAAGCAGCATGGAGTCATAATTTCACTGTACAAAAAACAGTTGTAGAACTTGACTTGCTATACTTCATTTATAGAGAATGCAAATGCTTATGACCTTGGAGCCTCATGTTTGAATACTCTGCTTAGAGAATATTATTGCTTCAGTTAAGTTGGCTTGCACAGAATTGGTATGGTATCAGTCAGTGACAATGCAGAGTAAGATGCTTTTAATAAAGTATGTAAAAGGGATACACCAGCTATTTAGACAAATAAAAAGAATGGTCAAATCAATGCAACAGTGCCCAAGATATCCTGACCTATAGCCCCTACCTTGAGGATGCTTTCAGGTTTTTGTTTTTTTTTCTTTTTAAAGGTTGAATATACTGATGTACAGAGTTAAAAATATAGGATCAAATAAAATTAAAAGTATAAATATAGCCT
Organism: Epinephelus moara; assembly: GCF_006386435.1. Lineage (NCBI taxonomy): Eukaryota > Metazoa > Chordata > Actinopteri > Perciformes > Serranidae > Epinephelus > Epinephelus moara. The sequence continues at coordinate 7,743,467 of NC_065525.1, forward strand.
ATACATACACATAATATGTAGATGAGAATGGTAGCACCACTGGTAGTACTGGTGCTACTAACTTTCTCAGCTGGGCACACCCTTATTTTGTTACTATAAACAGTTAAAAACAAAATTATACGATAGCCAATAAAATAAAATAATTGAAAAATGTAATACTCTGTCTGTTTTCACCACTCCTCACCTCGCTCAATGCCCAACCCACAGCTCTGATTCTGAGTCTGATTGGTTACATTTCATGAATAACAGCCTAATAACACTAAAGGCTGCCGTGCCACAGACTAGTCAAGAGACTGGAATTGCTGCTCGGTCAGTGAGCGGAGCTGTGTGTCGAAAGGCAGTGGATATTACAGAAGTTGTGATAAACATCATAACCCTCCACACTGAAGCTGCAATAACACCCAGTGTTTCCGCTGGTAACATTCTGCTGTTAGTAATAGTAGTTACTGGGTGTAACTTCAGTTGTGTGAGTTTGAGAACTGCAGGAAGAGGAAGGAGTGAGATGGCGTCTGGATGCAGTGACATTTGACTGTAACGTTACATCTTTATTTTACAGTCAGTGCTTGAATTCAAATAAACACAAGAAGTTTGTGCTCTAGAAAAGGATCAGCACTCCGTGAATAACCTCCTAAGCCCTATGATAAGCTATTATGGCAAGGCTTAACTATACAGACCAGTGAGCAGCGATAACTATCATGTCTTTGGGGTCATCAGTTGAGAACCTCCTTTCACCAGTGTTTAGTCTAGTTGGTCCCACGACACCTCCAGGAGGCTAGACAGTGATCTCTGGCGTCCCAGAGACACTCCCCTAATGCCAGGTCTCACTGCTCCCTGCACCAACCCAATATCCTCCTTTAACTTACTTACACACGGCTTTCTCAGCCCAAACAGCACTGCCACCTTCAACAAACCCAGGCTACGTTCATGCGAGCTCCAGGTAGAGACAGTGCCGATACTACCTATCCTAGCACATTCACCATACTCTATTTCATACGTTAGATAGCATAACTCCAATTTAAGCTAAAGTTAAAGGAAATAGAGAAGATAAACTCACAGGATCAGCAAACACACTCACCTTGCAGAATGGTCTCAAACAAAAGGGATTCAAATAGGCCACTCCCACGCTTAAATAACCTACCTCTTCCTGGATTTTCTCCTGAGAGGACTGATTGGTGAATCTCTCCACCTGATCTCAAGGAGTTATGTACCCTGCTTGGTAGTTCCCCCTGCTGGCCCCCAACTGACATTATTCTTCCTCATCCAAAGCCACTGACTAGCTCTGGCTGCTTCATCTAACATTTCCTTCACTTTCTTCCTCAAACTTGAGATAAGTGTCCGGATAATCAGAGTTTATACAAATGCTGTGGTGGCTGTCACTGTCTGGAGACAGTATTTGGTTGGTCCGCTCTGGGCTACTGTAGCAACATGGCGGTGCAACATGGCAGACTCTGTAGACAAGGATCGGCTTGTCGACGTGACTCTTATTTTCAGGTGATTATACACTAAAGAAAACATACTTACAAACATACTCCTACACACTGGACCTAAAAATGGACCTTAAAATGTTTTCCAAACACAACAGTTAAACTTCGGTGGTAGTACTGTGGTGATCACTGGTGTCAGTGACAGGAAGGTGGATAAATACTGTTTGTAAAAAGATCAAAGAGAACACATGCCACACACAGCTGAAACATATTCACAGACAATTTATTTTTGATTGAAATTATTTCACATCATAGTTGTTATTTTTCCTGTTGAAGATCTTTTGTATTTTTATTACAACAGCCACAGAGCAGCAGCAGCAGCAATAATAATAATAATAATAATAACCCAGCAGGAGAAGCAGATCAATGCGGAGAAAGACTGAAAAAGAGAGAGAAACATCATGGGCGCCCCTTTTCCAGCTGCCAAAAATATTTTTACTACAAGAAATTATGGGAAATAGAGTTGTTGTTGTTTTTTCAGTCAGTCAGATTTGTCAGGCTGTGTCACATCTGACCCTATTCCTTCCATAACAACTGTTAAGACTGGAGCACAGCTGTACACATCTTGGACATGGTAGAAACTCTTTACAGATTGTGTAGAATAAAAAACATCAGAGATAATAGACAAAAGGGAGGAGTCAGGATGGGAACAAAAAGCAAAGCACAGTGAGCTCCACAGGATACGGAGACATGACAGAACAGAAGAGGCGTTTCTATTCAACCATTACATGTTCTACAGTAATACAAAACCTTCCATTATAACCTCAACATGCTGGGCCCCAGGCTCACAGACTGGACATGTGGCAGCTCATCATGGCCTAAAAACTATGGGATGAACTCTGTGACAGGAGTTCCCCAAGACTACCCATTTCTTTAAAGGAACAGTTTGCTTTCATGCAAAGTTAAATGATAAGATTGATGCCACTGAATTTAAGTATAAAGCTACAGCCAGCAGTGAGTTGGCTTAGCTTAGCATAAAGACTGGAAATAGGGAAACAGCTAGCCTGGCTGCATCCGTATGGCAACATCGACCTACCAGCACCTCTAAAGCTCACAAACAAACTTAAAAAAATGACTTATTGTGGTTTTAGGGTGTTAATGTGCTGGACTATTCCTTGGCTGGGTTATTGACTTTGTGGAATCTTGTCATCACTGTGAGGTTGCCAGGCAACCAGCGGAGACTTTAGCCCTTTTTACACAGAGATGGTGCAATAGGGCTGCTACGAAATCCCTTTTTCATACCACCATTGCATTTTTACAAAGAGCCAAACAACGGCGGCATTATGCTGCTCCAGTGTGTGATTTTAGACAGCATGCCAGCATCCTGGAATAAAAAGAGGCATGGCGGGCATGATGTGTAACACAACAGCCGTGGACTCTGGTGTGACATATAACAAACACATCGGCAGCGCTTTATTATGGCACAACATGGCAATAACAATGATTTACCTTTTTGGTTATACAGCAGCTAATCTCGCCCTCTAAGGAGGTCCCAGACCTCATTGTTTCCCAATTAGCAGACATTTTTGTTGTTCTTTTTAGCGTTAGCTGCTAACTGCTATCAGCTACTTTTCTAAGTCTCGTGGTGGGTTGTACGTATAACATGTCGTCGAAACAACACAACCGTGCAGCCCATGATCCCATCTTGCCCACTGTCCCATTCATGGGACAGACACCATTTCAACCATTGCTACTACTAATGCCGGCTCAAAGGCAAGACAACACTGCCTCCCCCCCTCCGCAATTGTACGTTTATACAGAATCGCCAGGCATTAAATTCCCGCCTTGAAGAGGCAGTGTAAAAGGTGCTTTTATCCACTTTGTCATTTGTTAAAGATATACAGCATTATAGTAGTTGTAGAGATCCTGGCAGGACTGTTACCTTCGGATAGGGCCATACATGCTGTTTCCAATCTTTATGCTAAGCTAAGCTAAACTAGGACGATACTGACAGTAGTTTCATATTACATGGACAGACATGACATAGGTATCAATCGTGTCATATAACTTTCATCAAAAAGCGGGTAAGTCAGTTTTCAAAAAACTCAAACAATTCCTTTAAAACATTCAAAACAAAGGATAAAACAAAACTACAGTAAAGTTACACCAAATTATCAGTTTGCTGATGTGTGGAAGCGACAACTTTATTTTTTTTTTTTAAAATTATAATGGTCGGCCAGTCAGTGTGGTCCACCTCTGATATGATTATCTGGCAGGAATAACCCAAAATTCCTGGGCAAACAATGACTATTTGTTTGTAATTTTTTTCATATGAAAATGGACAAACTTAAATGATGAAATCTGAACTAGGGGCAGCTTCAGTCCAACAGTACCAGTATTGGTATTGGCTTTTTAGAAATCAATGTCAATCAAACCCTAACTGCCTCGACCAATAGGATCTGTCAAGACTCATGGGTAAATCCTGGCAACAACCAATCATAAAATTAGATGGGATCTCTCCATTTCAGTCCCTAACTTCAGTAAGATAGTGATCAGACCCTTTATCATATTTCAAACCTTTTATAAAACAAAATTACAAAATAAAAATACCAGATGACGCAGCAACATGTACATGCAAAAAAAAATAAAAATTAAACAACAACAACAACACAAGAAACAAATGTTTGATTAAAGTGATCAAATCGAAGATGCTGGAAACTTAAAAGATAATATGAAAACATAATTTGTTAGATTACAGTGCACTTTGTGTGAAAAAAACAAAACAACCACACGCACATAAGATGAAGGCAACACCAGCCTGCCAATGAAAGGAGGCTGAGAGAAATACAGAAAGGGATGAAGAAGACAAAACAGGGGGGGAAGGATTCAAAAATGGTTCAAAGAGAGGAAAGGAGGAGACGACTATATACACTCGTATATACATCTTACAGGATATGAAAGAGAGCTTGGGGTCCTAAAGCCAGACCCAAAGATGGCCGTACACAAACTGAGTCTACAGGCCAAACAGAAAACTGTCATGGCACCCAATAAATAGAAAACAAAGCATCTCATAGCGGACGGCATCCTGTCCTCTGCTGCAGCTTCTGCCTCGATTCAACAAACAGCCCGAGCAATCTGGAGGTTGACACGAATAAATAAAATGGATGGATCAGTCAGAGCAAGGCTGACTGGAAAAAAGGTGGAAATCTGACTTGTGTTTTCTAGGGTTGCTGGCACAAAAGAAAGCAGCCCAAACCACATCTAGACAGTGAGCAAAAAGAGATTCTGACAGACTTGAAGTGTGCCAGGGCAGTTACCACATCATATGAAATGTTGCCACAATAAACAGGCAACATTTTGAGGGAATGTAATCGGGCAAATATGGCTGAAAGATGCCTTTTTTTTCCTCCAATCTTTTGTCACTTACAGCCCATTGTGAAAGAATATGTACAATAATTTCATCCCATCCTTTGATGAGAATGACTCATCCCAACAGCCTAAAAATGTCACCCATGTATTATGGCGAAATATAAATACAGCAGAACAATTCAAAACAGGTGGTGTGACAGAAAGATAACAATAGGCAACTCATCCACAAGACTAGAGGCACTGTGACTCTTCACCCTGACCTCAGCAGGGGGGTCAGAGACGTGAACCCAAACAGTGTCAGTGTCCCTCCACAGGCAGTTCATAACAGGTTCCACTTGATAAACTCGACCACACTCATGTTGGCCTGAAGAGACAAGTGCACAAAACAAAAATTTAACTCGATGACAATGTTTGGCAAGTGTCCTTTCTTCTTTTCATAACCGTCTCAAAAAGAGCCAAAAAAAATAGCAGAGGATATGAAAATATACAACTCTCAGCTGGTGATGGGTCTTGTTTACAGGTCCACTTTAGAATTACTGCAGTCCACTTTACAGGTCTACGTTACCACCATGGCATGGTACAGAGAGATCCATGTATGGGTGCCCTCTTGGTTGGCTTCTTGTGTTGTATGTTGCAAAAAAAACCAAAAAAACAAAAAAGACAACAGGGCCTGTGTACTTCATTATTGTCAGGACAAAATCCAGGAGAGACAGAGTAAAGGAGGCTTTAAAGACACAACTTATAAATATTAGGCAGTCCCAGACCACCCAGCTACTGCTACACAACTGTCCTATTAAATAGTAACGGGAGATCATCAGTATGTACACTGAAAACAAATGAAAAATTGCCATCGCCGTTAAACTTTCCTGCAGAGTTCCCGAAATGTTTCTGAAATGTCATCACTGGGGGTTTTCTTCATATATATGTTTTATATAAGAAACACACAATATATGAAAGCACAGATGTCTGGAAAAATATGTTCATTCAAGTTGATAAAAACCTTTTTTTTTTTTTTTTTTTTTTTTTTTTTTGAGTGTGAACGTGTCGTTTAGGAGGAATAGGCACAGTCTTGCAACTCTTCTTTTCTCAGAGGTAGCACCTCATTTTCCCAAATGAAAGACTTAAAGATCGGAATCTGAACCTGAAAACTGAAGCCAAAGAGCGCGAGAGTGAGGACTGAAGTGATTTAACAGTTCGACATGTCTGTTTGGAGAGCTACATCGTGGATCAGATTGGAGAAGAACTGGAATGTGAGCTGCTGTATCCAGCCTTCGTGCGAAGGCAGGAGAGAGAGAAAAAGAGAGGAAGGCTCAGGTTTTCCTCACGACACAGACACACAGAGGTGTGAGGGCAAAGGCTGGAGAGCTGGACTTCGACTGAATATGAAAACCGAGGGACGATATTATGAAAGACAGGCCAAAAGATAAAGACAGACAAAAAGTGTCCTTATGTCACAATATAGTGGCTCCTTGCATGTCCTCTGATCACAAGGTCCTTGGAACATTGGTGACAGAAGTAAGGGGAGCGGCGAGGTCCATAAAGATTTCTCATTTAGAAAAAAAGTGACGCTGACTGGACAGTTCCTTCCTGGTGATGGTGTCACTACAGGGGTTGGTGATGACGTCTGAAGCTGATAAAGGCTCCTGTTCTGATGTAAACGCCTCAGAGACGCTCTGGTTACATCAGGTGATCCTCACGCTGGGATGATGTCATAGTTCCTGGTCTAATGATGGGCGACGATGGAGATGACATCACTACACAATTTTCATGTAATGTATCTGAGCCTGTGTGCAGTGTGTGCATGTTTTATGTGTGTGTCTGGTTATGTATGAGGGTCATGTGAGGGTGGTTGATCACCAGGCCTCTGTGTACCGAACATCAACTTCTTTCAGGTTGGGCAGTTTGGCCTGCAGAGAAAGACACAGACAAAAGGAAACTGCGTCAACACCATGAAACATACACTTAGAATCAGTTTGAAGGCCAGCTCACATTTTGGATAATATCCCTTTTTTCCCTTACACCGCGAGTCAGATTAAAATTTATATCAATTTTGTTTGTACCTGGTAGAGTTGGGTCTAAATGGGGTTAGCCTCGCTTAGCACAAAGACTGGAAGCAGAGGGGCAACTGCTAGCCAAGACCTATCAAACGTCCACAATTCAAGATGAGTCTTAGACCCTGTTTATACCTGGTATCAACATGTGTCTCGGGTGATCCTATCACAAGTAGACAGCACTAAAACAAGTGTAAGCCACCTTTAAGACACACTGTGATCCGACCACTCAAACCACTTGCCAAGGTGGCTGCGAATCTTTTGAAGTGTAAATGGTAATGTGTCTTGATGTGTCCCCAACATGAAGCTGCGTGTCCTTGGATGGCTAAGGCATGACCCACCCTACTGTGCCTTACTCTGCCTCTGATTGGCTTACCCTGACATTCTTACCCTAACCCTATCCAATCACTCCTCTTGCCTAAACCCAACAAATCCAACCAATGAAGGCAGTGAGTACTAGCCGATCAAAAAGAGAGTAGGGTGGGTCATGCCTTCGCTATTCAAGGAAACGCAAATGCAGGATGACGTGCCTGTTTTGGTGATAGTGTGCTAATGCTCTATAACTGGCACATTTTATGATGGGTTGGATGAAGTTTTGCATGACTTTTCGTTTTGCCCAGTGGAAGGCGACGTGTTAAAATTTGCTGACAGTAATATCCTCTTAGCTGGAAAGTCAAGATTATATCCAAGGGTCATCTGGACAGCATGACTGAGATTCTGCATGTAGTCATACCCCATATTTAAGTTAGTCCTGATACAGTTCCAACACTGATATAGTTAACCCTTCTCAAAGTGCACAAAAAAGCAAATTTCCCAAAGCATGTGGTTTATATTACAGGTCAGTAATTTTCAAATAATTTCCCTGATCATTTCACAGAAATTCCATGGAAAGAACTATGTAACTTTTGTAATTATTTCATGGAAAACAGGGGTCCCTGAAAGCAGACAGGTAGCAACATTAGAATTTATTTGGAATGTTTCTGACTACCTAACAAACGTGAGGCCAATATTCACTCCACTTTTGGCTCTGTTTTGATCTCCACCAACCTCTTAGAAAACTAAAATTAACACCTCACATTTCTATGCCACCACCAACCAGTCAAGTTGCAGTTATTGTCACCAATACAGTATTCGACCAAATGTCCCCTCAGTTATAGCGTTAAGTAATGACCAGGAAAGTGTTTTTGCAGAACATGATGATGTCAGAGTGATGTTAACTGTCACCACTTTATCATCATCACCCTATTCGATATTTTTGTGAGGTTTTGTCATTATAAGTGCATTCATTCTTGAATTATGGCCAAATACCACCAAATTCTAATCAGTTCATCTAAGTCCGAGTGAATATTTGTGTCAAATGTGAGTATATTCTCTGAAGGTGTTCTTGAGAATGGGGTGGATTGACAGACAACTTTTAAACAATGCCTTTGGCCACAGCTGTCGCTTTTGCATAGGCATAACCATCTAGCCGCTAAATGCTCCATTATGTTTACCAGCTGTTTATTGACGGGAAAAGAGTGAGTTCATCAGAGCTTACTGTAAACAGCTGCGTACTGCTGGGAATGAGGTAGTAAAGCTGTGGGCTGTAAAGCCAAAAAGAAGATCTGAGAGACAGTCCGATGTTTTGTAAAGCAGAGGGGAACTGCATTGTGAGGTGATAATTGTGGATTCCTCACTACTACTAACAACTGTCACATTACACACAGCCTTTGAATCCAATGTAAATATAAAAATTTAAAAATATGAATTAGTGCAGCTTTAAGTAAACATTAATTGAACATTATTGTATGAATGAAATTGCACAGATAGTCTTTTCAGGAAACTTGGAAATTATTAGAAAATCATTTGGATAATACAGACCCATAAAATTGCTGTAGGCCCTTTCTATGTGATATGTCAGACAAAAAGCTCTGTGTTTAGGTTTTTTTCTACAAACCCAAGGTGACAGTGTGAATATTGAGTCCCTTTTGTCTTCACTAGTTGATGCATGTAAATTCATCTGACAATATAAACATAAATACAGATTAAAGGCACAGGATAGATGGAAGGTGTAGATGGTGGGCCAAAAAAGAAAGAAAAATGTGCATTTCCATAGCGTGCAAATGTGCAGTTAGTACTAGTTGTCTTGCAGTATTACCTTGAGGTCCTCATATGTGTCGGCTGTGAGCTTGGTGCTGTTCATGTTCAGACTGCACAGACTCTTCATGGCTGAAGGAGACAAACCATTACAATTAGGCAAAATGAACTTAATACACTTAAGACACTCTGACCCTTAACAAAGTTACCACATTGACTCCGAGCTTGTCCTTCTATTCTGTCTGTTTTATTACTACAACACTTGTTCCCAAGCCATTCTTGAAACTGCTCATTGTCATTAAACAATAATAATATTTTAATCATAACTGTAATGGAATTACTTTCTAGAGAATACAGTAACATGACTCATTTTGTGTGTGTTTTCTTACAACTGAGAGCCAGCAGACCAGCATCGGTGACGGGAGTCTCACACAGGTTCAAGACCTGAAGACAGGCCAGATGCTCAGATAACAACCTTAACCCTGCATCTCCAAACTAAAGGAAGGAAACACAGAGGGAGACAGGACACACATCAGACATCGATTAGATCATTAGTGATACCTAGTGTGTGTTTGTACTTGTGTTGTGTTCCTGTGTGTGTATACCTGTGTGGACCAGAGGTTGAGCTGTTTGAGTGAAGGCAGCTTGATGAGCTGCTCGGCACAGGCACTGGTGACGTTGGTGAAGGCCAGGCTCAAGTTCTCCAAGTTCCCAAAAGAACCTGAACTCAACAGGCGGGCCAGGTCTGCATCCTAGATGTTGAGGAAAAAACATTCAGCATTGAGAAACAAGTATTTTAATGCACTTACAATCTTAAAATTGACACTTGCCAGGACAGAAAGGGTTAAAACAGTTTTTGTGTGCAGCAGTGAAGGCATCAGCATAATCTCACCGTGGACTTTGAGGGCAGAGTCAGCCGGGTGGGGCCTCCTTTCCTTTGCTGAAAAGAAGACAGACAGAAAAAAGATGGCGTCTGAGCTTAATGCCTTGCAGGATCCTTGTCAGACAGTAGATGGTGTGTGTGAGCAGCTGCCTGCATGCTGCATTCATGTCATGTTGAGGAAAAGCGACATGCAAGGTCTCTAACAAAATACTGTTTGAAAAATAATAATACATGGTTGAGACATGATGTTACATCTCTCACTGTATTTAGAGAGAAAAATCAAACAGAAAACATCATGTCTGAATCCAAGGGCACCTCCAAATGGCCGTTTCCTGTCAAGTTCTCTGCTTATTTTCTTACATGTTTTTGGAGAGACATTTTTGCCAGAGGATATTTGAACTGCACAAACAAAAGTCAATCATTTATTTTACCACTAATTAATAACTCATTAGGGAAATCAGGTCATAAATGATCATTTGTGAAAAATGTATCATTGTAAATACTATGAATAAAGTGTATGAATTGTCTTTATGTTTAAGTGTGTACAAATCGACGTTCAGCGGTTGCTTCTTCAGACTACCTCTACATATAACTGAAAAGCTCAGTTCTGCAGACAGAGTCAAGTGGCTGTGACTCAGCGTGTGAAGCACGCAGACTGAGCTGAGAGGGCCAGTTACTGTTACTCGTCTGATCTTTACTGTTCCAGCATTTCAGGTCCAGACAAGCTCGGGGAATTTTCACACTTCAGTGTTGGAGTTTGTGACAAAGCCAAAATTTCCAGTTAACTGTGCCCCCCTCTGGATGTGACAAGAGTGGAGGAGAGGGATACAGCTTCTTCAAGCCACAAGACAGGCTCTATGTGTGCCAGTAAGGCCTCAGCTAAAGAGACGGGGAGAACATTTGTACGGTAAGATTTAAGGTTGCAGATTGAAAGCACTTTCCTTAACTGATCATTGGTAACATTAATGATTATTTGATCAATTAATTGTGATTTTTAAAAACATAAAAACATTTTTTTCCCCTCAACCTAGGCTCACAGCAACATACTGCATATTCTCTGAGAGCATTGCCTAGCCTATCCATCCATCCATTTTCATCCGCTTATCCGAGGCCAGATCGCTGGGGCAGCAGGCCTAGCAATGCACCCCAGACATCCCTCTTCCCAGCAACACTTTGCAGCTCCTTCTAGGGGACTCAAAGGCATTCCCAGGCCAGATGATATGTAATCCCTCCAGCATGTTCTGGGTCTGCCCCGGAGCCTCCTACCAGTGGGACGTGCCCGAAACACGCCCAGCAGGCACCTTAATCAGATGCCCAAACCACCTCAGCTGACCCCTTTCAGCACGAAGGAGCAGCAGCTCTACTCACAGCTTCTTCTTGATGTCTGAGTTCCTCATCCTATCTCAACGGCTGAGCCTAGCCAGCCCATGGAAGAAACTCATTTCGGCCGCTTGTATCCGTGACCTCATTCTTTCGGTCACTACTCAGGGCTCATGATCACAGGTGAGGGTTGGGACAGTAAATAGAAAGCTTCGCCTTCCGGCTTAGCTCCCTCATCACCACGACGGACCGGCACAGCACCTGCATCACTGCAGAAGCCCCACCAAACCGCCAATCCCATGTTACTCACTACACAGGGGCTATTAGGCCCAGACAACACAGCTCCCAGGGTCATGGAGGGCAAACCCCTCCACCACGTTAAGGTGGCGACTCTTGGAGGGGTGCCTAGACTATGAAACGTAAAAAGATGTAGTGGCCTGGACATGAAACATATTGAATATAAGTAAATAACTCCTCACTTTGTCCACTTCATTTTCTTATGACTGTCATGCTCTTCTTCCAGACCCCAAGATAACTGCCTTGTCATAAAATAGCTACACTGTGCCCTTTGTTTGCTAATGCTAGTCACTGAACCATGCTGTCAAACACACCATTCTATGGATAGCTAGAATGTACCAGATTACACATGGTTTACACTTCAGAATCAAATCTTTATTTGATTAATTAAGTTTCACATATTTGATTAAATTCCAATTAAACAACTGTCGATTAATCGTTACCATCCCTAGTAGGATCTGATGGACTACATTGGCACATAAAGGTAGGTGGGCACGTAATCATTTAAACCAGCAACTGAAATATAATATCTAACCACTGCCTTAGACTGAGCGCACTCCTTTAAAGTCTTGTCAACAAAATCTGAGTGTCAAAGACGGTTCCAGGAACATGACCCTATTTTTTCACGTTTTTGTGTTGAAGTGAAACAACTGCTGCAGCTGGCAGCGGTGAAATAGGCCACAATGTAACCACTCTGGGCTGGTGTGCCCCACCAGTTTACGTCATTAGAGCAGGCACAGATTGTCATTTTGAGTGTCTGACAACATTCAGAAGGGATCCCTACAGAGAAATGAAAGTCTCGCTAAACTCTTGTTCTGACATTTTCACATAGTGGAAATCAACTAAATATTCATCCAAGACACTGAAAATCTTTTAGATAAGAGTAAGATACACTTTCTACTCCAACATAGAAAACTATTCTGCCCTCCTCTCTCCAACTCTCACCAACATTTCCACCATTTTCTTCCTGCAACAAGTAACCTCCCGTGAGATTTCAGAATTATTTCTTAGCTCTCAAAGAGTACATTACATCATATTTATTTGCAGACCCAAGTCAGGGCTCAATGCCTTCTTCCAGGATGCTACAACATGTGGAGGTGCTCCGGTACGATGAAAACAGTGCTTTCTGTTAATGTTCCCGTATAACAGACAATGGAGCTGCTCCTACACAACACATCATTCTTCTAAATGAACGCTGTATCCTCCCTTTGTTCTCATCTTATCCAGTGCATGCTTGGTTTTTCACTTCTGCGGCCTTTAACAGTTGCTGTGTTGGAATTGTGGATTGACAAGTAGGTCACATGCGTCACTGAGGACACAAGAATTTGTATGTAATGAGAAACTGGTGATCTGATTTTCATGCAGAGGCTTTCTCTCCAACAAGCTGACCCCAACAGAAATGTGGGATGAACTGGAACAACATGTTCTTAGTTCAGATCTACGAGAACTGCAGGACGCCCAAGAGTACAGCACTATGCTCACTGCAGGCCTCAGAGTACCTAATAAAGTACTGAGTTTGTTACTGAGATTGATTGTATGTATGTGTGTGTGTGTTGGAGCAGTAACTCACCAGTTCTTTGAGTTCTCTCTGTCGGTCGCAGAGCTGCTCGTACATGCGTAGTCCCACCTGGGTGCTCTCCAGGGTGGAGATGATCTGCAGCTGGGTGTCTTTGTTCTCAATGATGTTGTACTCCAGCATCAGACACAGGATCTGGACACACACAGAAACACATACACACTGTAAAGGGGCAGTCCACTAATTTCATGTGCTGATCAGTTTACATGAGGAGCACTTTTAAGCCTGTGAAAACATTTGGAAAATGTCTTCTGTGGCTCTGGAGGAGCTTTGTCGAGGCTGACAAAATAACTCTGATGGTGTCATGGTGATGTCATCAGGGTTATTTTGAAGAAGAAGAACAGATGAATAAATGGCTCAACAATGATACAAAATGGCAAAAAAAACCTACCACACATCAAGAAACAGACTATGAGAAATTATTAAAGGGGAGCTATTATGCTTTAACGTATTTTGTGTTTTATATACAGTGTTACAATGAAGAAAGTATGTATCAATTGTGGCCAAAATTAAAAAAAAAAAAAAAAATAGATAAACATATGTGGAATTAATCCCTGTGAGCCAATACCTCAGGTCATAGTGTGCTGGTTTTATTTATTTATTTATTTTTTATATATATTTTTAAATTTACATTAGCCTGCATAGTTTATACTGCTAAATGAAGCTACATGCTAACTTCAGGGAAACATGTGAACTTGGTAACCGATGTAATTTCTCTGTAATTTCGGATCAGATTCCTGCTGGAACATGTCTGGTTATGTTTAAAAGCTTTCTGCCATTTTTAACTGTAGAATATTGCACTATTCTCCTGAAGCAAGTACACTGCTAACATACATGTAGCTACATGCTAACGTCAGGGAAGCATGTACAATATGGTTGCTGATGTTAATTTCTCCCCAATTTTGGATTCTATTCTCACTGGCACATGTTCGATTGTGTTTTAAAGCTTTTATTGGTAATTTTTCATGGTAAAAAGTGACGCTATTCTCAGAGTCATTCCCCCAGCTGCAATGGTAGTGCAGAAAACCCGAGATACAGAGGACCTGGAAATGCTGACCAAGTAGCAGAAATCTTAAATACAAGTATAAACCTGAAAATTTATGAATGAAGGAGAAGTTTTATTGATAAAAGGATTAATAGAAACACACACATGGACATACATAGATGAAGGAAAACATTTATAGAAGTGATTTAAGACGACAACAAAAAAGTGAAGTGGTGTGAATGCACTGTACCTCCACCATGGTCTGGTTTCCACGTAGGGCCAGCAGCATGCAGGGACCCAGCTTGTTTTCAGCCAGCGAGAGTAGGAACTTCTTGGTCTTATAGCAGGAGCCCATCAAAATATGAACCTGGAGGAGATGAAGAGGTGGGGAGGGTCAGTTGTAAGCAACCACGATCATGAATTAATCAGCAGACATTAATTGTTGAGGTTGACAGTGTGTGCGTGTGTCCATACACTCACCATACTGGCAAACAGCTCTCCATCATCATCACAGGCCACACCTCCTGGACTGTAGAGCTGGAACCAGCCATCTTTACCTGAACGCACACTGAGTAGGCAGGAATGGACCTGAAAAAAAAAAAAAAAACACAGATTATTTTTCTGTTGGTAAATCTCAGCGAAAAACTCTGGCGGCTCTAGAGCTGCTAAAAGGTTGAAACAGTGGTAAACATACACAAACACACACTCACCTCCTGCCTCGGGTCCTCTGCAAACCTCTGAATAACATATTTCAGTTCCCTGTTTAGAAAAGAGAAACATACGGAACGTCAGGTTGTTTTCAAACTGGAATCTAACTGAATCTGTGAAGCTGAACAGTTTATGACCTCTGAGTCACTTACTTTGTGAATTTGGCATGTGCAAGGGCCCTGCAGAGAGAGAGGACAAAGACAGATATGAGATATGTAACAGCCCAACACACTTGGAGCTGAGCAAGATGATAAAAACAAAACAAAACAAAACAAAAAAAACAACAACAGGCAGCCATAATTCATTATGTTTTTTTCTAATATATATCTTTAATTAATTTAAAATGTATATACAGTATTCACTAAATGCCTCATTTGACATCTTGGGAAATAGGCTTATTTGCTTGAGAACGGTATCCATCTTTTACTCTAACTTTTAGAAAGGAAGTAATTTAGCTTATTTTACAAAATGTTGCACTAGTCCTTTAACACTGTAAGGAATGATTCATATTTGCATCAAGGTCCATTGAAGAAAACTGCATCTACTGCTAGCTCACCTAGCACCACTGACCTTGCTAACCTTACAGCTCAGATGAGGAGGACGCTGGCAATGTTTAAATCTGGCTCTATCACAAGCCAAAGCTTCTTGTCTGTGTGTAGATGCACACTTCTTTCTGCGCTGTGATACGGTTGTCGGGTATAATTCGGTAAAAAGAAAATAGTTCCCACATGAATGTGCTCACAACAAGGTCTGTGGATTATCTTGAGTAAGGGGGCCATGATTTCTGGAAAGAGACACTGCTGTTGAGTATTTCAAATGTATATTTTGGCACTTTGAGCACCACAAGCTGAGCGCCATCTAGGTTTATAATATCGGAGAGAAGCCATCTTTGCAGTTGATATCTCCAACACTGAGCAACTCACACCAAAACAATCTAGATTGATAAGTAGCACAACAGGTAAGGGGAAAAAATATATTTTTATATTTGAGGTGAACTGTCCCTTTAACATCAATGTGTGTGTATGTATCTCTGAATTTGTGCGTGCGCTGATGCGACTCATTATGTCCTCAGCTACAGGGTGCTGGGGAGTATTGTTGCCTTTTCTAATGACGCCTGAAGCCATTGACCAGGCAACAGTGGCGCAGGTGAGATACAGGTGTGTCCCAGAGTTGGAGGAACAACAAGTTGTCTGCCAGTCAATGCTAATGAAGCTCTGAATCACCCAGCCAATTAGGAACAAGACTCGGGGCTGGTTTTAGCCAATTAAAATAGGCTCTCTGGGGAGAGAGCAGCCACCTCCCTCCAGTTCATGACCCACAGAGGCATGTTGAGGTACCTCATTCACGTCAGAAGCCAGGCCCCAGGAGGACCCTCTTAGAAACTTGTATACATCCCCAGAGACTGTGATGTGAGGGACTGGCAGAAAATGAGGAAGGAGGGCGATTGAGGGAAAGGAAGTGTGAGGGGTGGCGTGTCGCTCTAGGCTGACACTGATTGTTACAGTATATGATTATGGGTTATGGCTACACTGGTGTTTCTGGACTGGAACCAAAAGTGCTCGATTCCGCATTTCTCCGAAACAGCATTTAGACTGTTGTAAGTCACCAAAACTCTCCCCTGACACACAGAATACTACTGCAAGCACTACCACTACTACTTTTACAGTTTAAACAATTCCTTTCTTCGTCTTGTCTATTTTCATCTGTTTTACACATGTAGATAGAGAGATAGTTCATTGGGTTCTGAGCCCTGACATAAACTCAGTACTGAGCCTGAACACATCCTTCGTCATCACAGATGGAGGACTGAAGCTGCTGCTCTACTAATGTGCTGCTGTAACTACGTATGCAGGCTGTCGAGATATTGTGCAACTCTGTGAAACTATTGCGTGTTTACAGGAAAATAAAAGGCCAGCTGAGGCCTCGACACGGGCGCTCTGAGGCTGGCACAATGAAGTCAGAGGTCCTTTAACCAAGAAAGCAAAAAAGGGAAGGGCTGTTTCACTTTTACCATTTGGCGGAAAGTAACTAAGTATAATACATGGACTCAAGTACTGTACTTAAATACAACTTTTAGGTTTACTTGAGCATTTATATGTTATAAACCGTCAATTCATGTTTATTAAAAGTGCTTGTTTTTGCCACTGACAGGCTCAGGTTGTTATAATGAGAGAGAAGTTAAACTTTTTTCTATACCATTTGCTTATTCCGGTTTGTTTTTGTGTCAAAGTTTCACTGAAGGAGAGAAATCTCATGAGAGGTGACTTGTTGCCAGAAGAAAATGGTAGAAATGTTAATGAGAACTGAAGAGAGGTCGATAGGAGGAGAAGTAATATTTTGTTGTGTTGAAGTACAGAAAGCCTATTTTACTTCTATCTAAAAGATTTTCAGTGTCATGGCTGAATATTTAGCTGATTTCAACATGTGAAAAAGCCTACAAGATTTCAGAACGAGACTTCTCCAATAGTGAGATTTGGACATAAAACAATGGAACAAGCCAAAGGTACCAAAGAATCTTTCATTTCTCTGTAGTGTCCTTTCTGAATGTTGTAAGACACTCATAATAACAATCTGAGCCTGTTTGTGTCAAAAACAAGCACATTTAATGGATGTAAAATGACAGGGCGCACCTGCCTCCATTAGTTGCATTGTAGCCTGTTTTGCTGCTGCTGACTGCAGCCCTCTCCCTCAATACTGGACCAAAAATTATTGTTCCCACGAGTGACTCAGACACAAAAACATGGGGAAATAGTGTCCAGATTGGAAAATACCAGAGTTCCCCTTTAAGAATAGCCTCTGAATACTTCATCCCCCACTGCCTGTAAGTAATTGCTTTAGAGTGAGAAACATACAGAAGGGTACTTTTTAATCACTGAGTAGCATTTGCAGTTGTCCTCTCAGGCCCCGACAACCTCCCCCAGGGTTACCGCGCCTTGTTAAACATCAAATTCAAGGACTTTTCAAGGACTTCAGGCCAACTTTCCCCAAATTCAAGGACCCAACATAGTTTGAGAAATGGATCAAGGTTAATTGCTGCACTGACAATTTTTATAATGAGAAGGAGCAAGCTTTAGAGAAGCTCAAAGACAGCAATTAAAAAAAAAGAGAGGGAGTGTCATTATTAATATTTTCATCAACTCTGTTCTCTCATCAGAATTATGGCGGCTGGACATTCAGGGGACACAGTTTACAGATTGTACTGAGCGTACGAAACTGAAGCATTTTAAGATATTTTGGTCGTTCCAGGTCACTTGTATGAAAGATTAGTAGATAAATTAATAACATATGATTGTCAGCTGATGTGTGTATGTGTGAATACTTACTCTTTAGGGAAGGGGATGGGCTGCAGCAGGCTGGCGAGTGCAGGTCTCCAGTCATCGTAGTCGGACCTGACAGTTTAAAAAAGAAAAGGAAAGAAAAGAGAGATGAGGAGAGTCAGTGTAACAATGTAAAGAGGAGGGTGTAGCCTGAATAAGTGAGGCTGGAGGACAAAAAGCTAGGGGAGCAATTGAAACATGAGCAGCACTGGGATGACGCAAATTTGCTGCGTCGATTCAGAGGCTCCAGCAGCATCACATTACTGTGAGTTAAGTAACACTGGCTTTGTTACAAATGCTACAAATGCACAGACACAGTATTGCTTTTTTAGGCCATCCTGTTTGGTTACCGCACCTACACGCTGACAGAAAGACACACACACGTAACTGCTGCTCTACTTTCACAGTGGGTAATCAGCAGCCGCCTCGTACATTCATTCATTCACTCAGTGCTGTTTAACCCATTTACACTGACCGGTTCTTCAGGCATACACACACACTCACATAATGTCACCTTTACAAACTGGGACACCTCCTGGGTTGTTGATGTGTCATTTCTTTAATTTGAAATTGGTTTGAGGCTTATGTAAGTTTAAAGTGGCTTCATGAAGACACAGATGTTTGTTCAAAGGCTTTACGAAACCCCTTTCTTTTTTTAAAAATCACAAGCAGTAATAGATTTCAATCATTTTGTTTCATCTGCTCATGTATCATAATGAAATGAGACTGTGTGTGCCTCATGTGAATGACTGGAACATTATCTGTTTATTTCTCCCATTGCTTATCTTAATACAGGGGACAGGCTGAACTGGTTAGGTCTGGTTTCCGCATCATTTAATGTGTATCTTCACATACCATCTTTGAAAACGAAAGCAGATTTGACAAAACTGAACTCAATATGTAGCAGTTACTTCATGGTTACGTCCTTATTGTGAGCAAAAGAGCTCAGAAGACATCTGAGACATAAAGCTGAGAATCTTCCACACTTAACCGTTTGCTATGTCAGGATCTCTACAGGTGTTAGACACTTTAATTTAATGCTTTGGGAGATGTTTTCAAATTTAAGACTGATTTTTGGACAAATCATCTTCTTTTTTTAAAAATAAGAATTGCATGTAGGTATAAAGGTAAGTTGTATACATGTGGTCCCATGCAGACGTAGGTTTTATGTAGGAATATGGATATTAGAATGAGTAAGGTTAATATACGTATTGCCAACAGGTAAGTGCAATTATAAGGCAAGTTAAGTTCAGTGGTAGGTTTGTACCATGAGGGATGTGGACTTTCACGCCGAAGAGCTTGACTTATTTCGACAAAAATAAAAGATGAATAAATTAATTTTGATGAAATATGTGTGGCAATTTAGACCTCACAAATTCAAATTTAAGACCATTCAATGACATTTTTTTGAATGTACGACATTTTAAGAACCTACAGAAACCCTGCATTGTTATGCAAACAATCATGTGACGTGCAGAAGAAGAAGCGCTGAGAATATATCGTCACATGAGACTAGATATCGTAAAATCGCAAATTTTGTCTTTTCCTATATTTTTGCCTTTAGATTGGTAAGGCGAGTGTGAAATGGGGTGACATGCAGCAGTGCGCTATGGGCTGGAATCGAACCAAGCATGAGTGCAGAATTAGCTGTTTGTTGCATGCAGCGATCAGATCAGAGCCCTGGATTTCTATAAAGTGGCAGGTAGTTTTGCACAGAAACTGGTGACAAAGAAATGCTGAGAAATTTACTTTTACTGGTCTGCACCAAACTGCTGTATGATCTCTAGTTTACTCCTTTCCATCATGTGTAACCGTTATTCATATCAGTTCAAGTGCATCATAGTTCAAGGGGTTGGTGGATTTCATAACAGTACAACGTACTATCAACAGAGCTTCAAGCTTAAAGGTACAATCTGACATTTTGGGAACTAGCCTTGTTTGCCATATGAGTCATATGAGAAGATTAATAGTAATGTCATGGTTAAGGGTCCAGTACAGAGGAAGGTCCGGGGCATGTTTGGCTGAACTTAGCACAAAGACTGGATGCAAGGGAAAAGTGCTACCCCCCATTTTGTCTCTGTATAAGACCTGGAGTTTAAAGTGATATTGATCTTCTTATGTGACTCTGGGAAAAGGGAAGTGGGAAGTGTATCCAAAATGTTGGACTGTTTCATTAATACTCAGCAGCAGTGACAGTTTTCTCTGTAAACTTACAGCATCTTGAGGATGAGAGCGAAGCAGCCCAGCACTCGGTCGGCCTGTGCTGGCAGCTGGATGGAGAGAGTGTTGACGGCCGGGCTGACAAGCAGACAGTCGATGAGGTTGGGTTCGCTGTCGCCCCCCGACGGCCCGCCCTTCCGCCTGGCGTTGGCCGAGTTGTTGTTCCGCTCCAGCTCCACCAGGATCTCGCTGGAGTTGACGACGGAGGGAGGAGGAGAGAGGGGCAGGGAGGGCGTCGGGGAGGAGATGGGAATGGACGGGGCGGGGTTTGAGGGGGCAGGGGGAGGCGGTTGAGGAGGACTGGGATTGGAGGAAAGGGGGAGGAGGGTGGCAGGAGGCGGCGTAGGAGGCTCAGGGCGCAGCAAGCGGAGCGGCATTGGGGGTTTGCGTTCGTTCTGCTGCTGGCAGCCATTTCTGATCTCCTTCAGGCTGGGGGAGTTGTCCCGACTGTGGGGATGAGAAGAGATGGAGGAAAAGTGATTAAACCACGTACAAAAGCCACACTCAATGCAGGGAAATACAGTGTCAAAGCACAGCGGTGATGCCAATGAAAACACAAGCAAGATGTAATGATGTAAGGGAAAGAAAAAAAAGGTAAGATGTGGTAAGAGCCTGGAGAGATGGGTACCAGAGAGATGGTTCCTTTGTGTGCTGGAGTTTTGGAAAAATTAACTAAGAATGATCATCTCTGGGGAAAAGGAAACCAAGGAGATGATGCTAATGAGTTAAGATAGCCTATGTCATACATCTGCAGTCAACAAAAAGCCCCTATGGAGCACACAACAAAGAAACATGACCATTTAACGATAAAATCACTACGGTGAGGTCAATTAGGAAGCAAACATGCTGTAACTTTTATTTGGTAATGAAAAAAAAAACGGCTTTGTTTCTTTGAAAATGTTTTGTTTTGTAATGTACCATGACTTAAGTGTGCCAGTCTATTGATAATGATGAAATCTCAGATGTTGTACAAACAGTTAATAAAAAAAATTCTACTTGTTCAAAAGAAGCTTTTCAGAGTTGGTACATTCAGTGGCTTGAAGTTGCTTCTCATTACCATATGTGAAAGTATGATGAAGGCCTTTTACTCCATAAACAATGTGAACATTTAAAACTACATTTACTTATTTTACCAAGAACCTAGAACGCAACCGTCAAAGCCAACACATGCTAGCCAGTCAGAGGGAGAATAGGGTGGGCCATGCCTTTGCTATGAAACACAAAGTCAAGACCTGTTGAAACCACTTATAACACCAGGCCTTATAAGCAAGTTTAGGGTTTCACTCTTAATAAATAATTTTATTTATTCAATGAATTGCTATTGTTTGTGTTTTATATAACTGCTTGTGTACTTTTTTGGGGCTGTAGAGGTTTCTTTCTTTTTGTTTTAAATAAAAGCCCATGTTGGGACATTGCTAATCAGTTTATACTATAAATGGCATAATGTGGTCTGATGATGGTAATCTGATCTGCTTTCCCGGTAACATCTGCAAATAACTGTTTGTATTGTTTCCTTCACATCAGTCCTACAAGACGTGGGAAATGACGATCATGAGTTTGTCAAATCAATGAAAAAAAATTGGAGTAAGGTTGCAAAAGAATAACCCTTCTACCACAACAGCAGAATAACCAGGTATTAGTCCACTTTAAACTCCCCCTCCAGACACAAAATAATCTGCTACGATTAATGTTTTGTTCAACATGGTTTTCCCACATAAAAAGTTAAGACAAACTCTGAAAAGGGTCCAGAAGCACATCTACTCTGGATCTGGACGTCACCCCGCCTACCATCATTGCTTGCAATAGGATTCATTATCTGCTTTCTCCAGCACTGGCACAGCACCACTGGGGCTCAACAGCTGACCATTTGGCTTTGGATAGTGAAGGCATGACCCGCCCTACTCTCTCTTGCTCTTACTCTGCCCCTGACATTCTTACCCTAACCCTGACCAATTTCACTCCTCTTGCTCAAACCTAGTCAACGCAACCAACAAAGCCAACACATGATAGCCAATCAGAGGGAGAGTAGGGTGGGCCATGCCTTCGCTATCCTATGAAACAAAGTCAAGACCTGTTGACCGCTGAAAAAGCAGTGTGCATCAAGATGGCTAGCATTAGCATTAGAGGAAACACTGGAGAGATTCAGCCATAGATGTTTAAGCCTCAGTCGGACCTTGACTCAGATGAGGAGTCTGTTGTGCACTAAAATCAGCGACTTGAGTATCGGCATGTTAAGTGCAGTAAGTGTCTTTTATTAGTTTATGTTATTTGTTAGATTGTAGGCTAACTGGCAGTGGCAGACACAGCGTTAGTGTTTGTAAAAAAAACTTACAGTAATATCTGCTATCATGGGTTTTTGGTAGATAGTGGAAGAAAGCTTCAGGGTCCAGTTAACATCCAAAAACTGCACACTCTACCATGTTTTCTGTCAAAACTTTCACTATGTTAATTCTGCTGTCTCTAGATCTACTGACAAGTTCACTCTGTGCTGGAGGTTTCAGGTTTCTTTGCTGGTATTGTGTCGAAGTATGTTCCCCTGTCAATATGTGTTTCCTGTATGAGACAGCCTTTGGCATTACTATTAGTGATGTACCTGATAGAACTTGCCTGGCGGATCTGAATCTCAGATCTCAGTAGAGGAATGTGAAAACACCTCTGCAGTGACAAACTTTGCACAGATACAAATCAGTATGGCCAAGGTCAGACATTTAGGGGACATTGACAGAGGACAAGTGGAGGGGAATTTAAGAAAGCAACAACAGCTGTGGCAAAACTTTTTTCGTAGTATCTGAAACTAAATGTGTGGAGGCCTCTTTACAATTTCCAGGCAATGCAACACTCATTTATTCATGGTTCGGAAAAATAAATTAAAGGAAAATTAATGACATGACATTTCATCCTGTAATATTTTTTTGAGGCATTTATTGGATCATCTACACTTTAATTTTTTTTTTTTTTTAAGATATTTTTTTGGGCATTTTTTGCCTTTAATGGACAGGACAGTTAAGTGTGAAAGAGGGAGAGAGAGAGGGGATGACATGCAGCAAAGAGCCACAGGCTGGACTCGAACCCGGGCCGCTGTGGCGACAGCCTTGTACATGGGGCGCCTGCTCTACCACTAAGCCACCGACGCCCCAACACTTTAATTTAACATGCTTAGTAACCAAAGACTCGACTTATTGTGCACTTTTAGTTCTTATGTCACAAGTAACTAATTAACAGAGGGGTGATAAAGAATACAGTATCATATTGTAGAGATTTGGGGATTATGGCTCAAAGTTGTCATAGGAACTGATCATTTCTAAATAAATATTGTCCACACAATCAAACTTCCACTGGTGAGTATTATCTAACGTTTTAACTTTCCAAGATGTTTGCCTAAAATATAATGACTGCGTACATTATGCCCGTAAATGACAATATACTTCTAGCACATTTAACTCAAGTGGGGTGTTAGATGAACCTATCAACACTGTCAATAAACAGACTATGATGGAGTGAGTCATCTCTAGCATAGAGACAACATAAAAACAGCTTTTACTCATGCTTCACTTTTGACTGTTTTGTCGGGAATGCTGTCATTAAGTGACAGAAAGTGCACTCAGGTAGCCATTTTGTATACAAGCAGTATGGCAGTATAAAGCCCTAGGGGAGCTGTAGCTTGTCTAGCCTTCCATGCTGCTGACCTTCAGGCCCGACAGCTCTGAGCTGCTCAAACTGCAGCGGGCAGATAAACAAGATGTCCGGACATGAGTGGAAAGGTAAGTGGATAAACTGAGGATGCAGCGAAAAATCAATCAATCAAGTGGAAGTGGTGAGGCAAGCCAAGAGTTTACAAACTCCATCGCGCTCTGGAAAAAGACAAGAAGTTACAGTGTGCGTGTGTGTGTGTGTGTGTGTGTGTGTGTGTGTGTGTGTGTGTGCATAACTGACCTGTTGATGAACTCCTCATAACAGGAATAAATGGCGGCGAGACACACTGCCACCAGGTTTGGCAGGACACGTGGGTGAGGGCACTGCCCTGTTGGCCCATGCATGCTGTAACACACATGGGTACAGGTGAGTTACTATGGTCTGTACTATCTACTATAAATATATATAAATATGTAACATACCAGCACTCATTAATATAAATCTAAACCTTTCACTGATACTTAATTACATGTCTAATTGTAACCCAGCAGGACATTAACAATTTTATAGGACCAGCTGACATGGACTTGTGCTGCTGAGCATGACACTCACCTGTGGACGAATTTCTTGACGACCTCCATCCCACCATTCAGCTCGTTGAGAGCCAGGATGTACTCCTGAGTAAAGAGACGCAGTCGAGGGCACTTTCCAAAATCCTGTCAAAGAGACGCACAAAAACAAGCACAAAGGTTAACCAAAGTGCAAAAGAGAAAAGCGAGAACTTGAGGATCACATTCAGAGACATAAAGGTTTCCCCCTCTGTTTTTGGTGCTGTATAGGGAAAGGATTGTATTTTATTTTAGAAAAATCCCGGGTAAATAATAAAAGTTCCTGCAGTGGAAAAGGGGCATATGACTTATCTAGTACTCGAAACTCAAAGTTCAGGACTTCGGACTTCATTTGGGACTTGAGTGCAAAGACTGTAGACTCACTTGTGATTTGCTAAACAAGAACTTGGTCCCACCTATTGGTCTGTTTCTCTTTCAGTATCCTCATTCATCACTTTATGATTATTTGCTTGGTAGAACAAAACACATATACATTTTACATTGTTAGCTTAGTTTTACTGTTTATATATTATTGAGCAAAAACTGACTGAGTGAAAACTGAGAGAAAAAACATTCACCTCACACAGTGACACATACACTATACAACACAAAACTAAAAAAGCTAAAACTTCAGTTAAAATTGGAGAGAAGGTGGGTGGGGGTGCTGATTACGCCAACTTGATTCAAGGAAGCAACCTGCACATAAATGACCAACAGTTTGAAATTGCCTGCAATAAACAGGCATCTGAAGAGGAATCGCGCAGAGTGGAACCAGCACTAAATGGGAACTGATTCCCAATTCTCATCAACACTTCTGAAAGTTCTGTGCAGAGCACTCTCACCATGTTATGTTTGAGGATTCTCTGGACCACAGGAGTGAACACTTCAATCACGACCATCGACCGCGGCCGCTCCCGACAGTGCTGCAACACACAGGAACGACTATCAGCAGGAAGCACTTTAAAATGCTAACAACTACTTCACTACAGAAACTATATGTTCAGTGTCGTTCCATTTACTACTGCGGCACATGATCTCACCTTACAGAAGAACTCACACAGGTCAGGTGGTGGGTGGTTGTTTTCCAGGAGAGGAGCAATGGCCTGAACACAGACACACAGATAGAAAGACAGATGAACATTTCCATAACCTCTCTCTCTTATTTATCCTAGCCTGGAGCCAGCAGTATAGATCTAGGCTGTCAGGTGTGTGAGACTTAAATATAAGCCCACAGGAGAGCTACAAACATCAGAACCTCTCTCAGCATCCAACTCCTCTGTTCTGCCCGGATACCCCCATGTGGGCATCGATGACAACAATTGAAAACACACAAATACACAAGTGTAACATATATCTATATTTGTCTTCAGTTTAAGATCAAAACAACTGGAGGCTGAACTAAAGTGTGTTAATGATTGACTTCAGCCTGACATCAAATAACATTTACTATATAGTGCCGACTTCATACTCACCACTATGATGTTCTCATGATCCTGAGTGCTGAGATTAGAGTTCTGTGGGGAAGACAAAAAGAAAAAAGTTGTAGGAAAGAAGTAAATGGATTATAGTGTGTGTGTTTGTGTGTCTGTTCCTCTCAGGAACATTAAAAATGGGAACTTGATATGAGCTTATCTTTAAACATTTAGGTTTAAGCTCAAGATCAGGATTAGTGTCATGTTTAGGTAAGAATTAGGGTTACAGACAGTTGTGTTTGACAGGGAGGTTCCTGCTTTATACTACGTGGTAATGTGTAGTGATCAGTGCCACGCCAAGAGTATCCAAACACCTTTCCTGGAATACTCCGCCTTAGAGGAAATGACACCAGCATCAGAGCAAACATGAGGTGTAATCCCTTCATCACAACGAGCGAGAGTCTGAGACGTTAGTCATACAACTAGCATGGTTCAGTCTGAAGCTAACAAAATCTGCTCTACCAGCACATAAAACTCACTAATTAACATGTTTTATCTCATTTACTTAATCGCTGCAAAATCATTTTCCATGTCAAATCTTAATAAACTACTAACTGCAGCTGATGAATAACCAGTAGTGGAGCCAGACATTGTAAACATTCAGGGCTCAGCCTACACCTTGGGGGATGCAGGAGCTTGTTTCCTCAAGGATATTTTTTCCCCATTCATGGTACCTATATGCACAATTTTTCAATCTATTTGAGATAACAGAATGCCTTAATGTCTGTATATCATTAAGGAGACACGTAACAGTTGCCAGGGAAAAAAATAATTCTGTAGAGCCTACATCCTATTTTGTAATTGTTCCGCAACTGTCTGTATCATTCTGAAACCATAACACAACAAATGTAGGGGATGACTAATTTTCACTTCCTCAGTCAAGGAAATGTACACTCCAGTACTCTGAATTGAATATTAGAACAATAGAAAAACATCCACTCAATTATATTGGATTTCTTCAGGGAATAGCATAAATCTGGGGCTTTTAAGGAAACACTTGGGATTGAAGCCACAGATGCCACCCCTCCACTTCGCCCCTGTAAATAACTGTAGTCAAGCAAAATCTAGTAGAAGTGTTAAGTAGCATGAAATTGAAATACTCAAGCAAACTACAAGTATATGAAGAACCAAAATGTTGCATAATTTGTGTATGTTTAGCCACGTACATAAATTATGTAAAACTCAGACATGAAGCAATAATTGTGCACTAATTTAAAAAGTCTTAAAATTCATCTGTTCTTACTTCTTAAAAAAATCCCCTTTTCAAAAGTGTTTTAAATCATAATGTCATTGTTTTTTTCTCTTGTTAGTGTTAAACAGTGAAGGAAATGGAAAAGAAAAAAAACTTGAATTAGGCTTCAAAGGAAAAGGTAAAGGCAAGGGGAAGGTCCACACAGGTAATATATGCATGAATATATGTGTGTGTGTGTGTGTGTGTGTGTGTGTGTGTGTGTGTGTGTGTGTGTGTGTGTGTGTGTAGCTACCTCAGCCAGCAGGGTGGAGATGATGTGCAGAGGAGCCTGGTGGATGGACTCGTCCTGTAGCGGTGAGGTAAGAGCCATGTCCACCAGCGCTCTGATCTCCTTCAGCACCACGTCCCAGCGACTGGGGTTGTTCAGGACCTTACGGTACTTGTAGATCTTTTTCTGTAGAAAAAAACCCCCACAATGGGACAACCCACAGTGATGACCAAGCAAGCATTAGGAATGTATGAGGGGCTGTTTGTTATTTATGAGAGGGGAGAGTGTGGTGTACAATGGGGGAGGCACTTAAAAACTATTTTTAAGCGTTAAGAGTTATGTTTTTTGATTTGGCTTAGGGGAGGGACATTCAACCTTGAATGGTCATATTTTGTATTTGTTTAATATACCCTCAGAACTATGAAACCTGCAAGTGGTTTTGAAGGGTGTGTTTTCTTTAAAAATCTCCAAAGTCACACCATCGATCATAGCCAGAAACAGTGAAATATGTTTTTTTAATGGTGAAAAGAGGGTCATGCGTTTCCCCCTAGTCACTCAGCAAGGCTCAGGGAAAGATATTTGTAGCTCAAGGGAGGGTCATGATATATAAAAAAATGAAGTCACACCCCAGCCACCCACCTACTCTGATAAGTAAAGTACAGTCCCTAAATATAATATTTTCTGCGGCTGCTGCCTGCATTGTTCTGTGAAACAATCACTCCAACACTTCTGATATCTTTAAGAAGTACTTTTCAAAAGTGTGACTTTTGTCCTTGTTTTGGGCCTGATTCATGTCACCATTTTTTTCAATGCTTGTCATGTTTGCATGGGAAATTTCTATTCAAAATGGTGGAGTGAAAGCTCATTAACAGGAAGTGTTTGTAAAGGATCAGAGCTGCTTAAAGTCTTTCTGTCATGATACCTGTGTATATATGGACAGTGCTTTCAGCTTTAGATTGTTGCTTGAGAAACAGTGTTGAGTGTGAAGGAAATTAAACACAGAAAAAAATGTAAACCATAGGAAGTAACTGTGAGCTCTACCTCTCTGAACTGCTTGAGGCATACTTCCTTGTATAGCTTTATTTAGCTCAGTGAGCACAGCACGACTGTAGCACTGACAGGTTTAGAGGTCTGATTCTCATAAAAGTCTGTAAAGTGGCGTGTCAGACTGTGAGAAGATTTGTAATTCAACAAAAAACAATTTTGGTGTTTCAACATTGTCATGTGCGATGAACTGCAATATGTGTGGTAATTTTTATATAGTAAAAAACAAAGGAAAAAAAAAGAAACGATAAAGCTGACATACAGAACACAAACCGTGTGTGTG
>NC_065525.1:7772235-7810909 GCF_006386435.1 Epinephelus moara
ACACACACACACACACACACACACACACACACACACACACACACACACACACACACACACGCAGAGAGACACAAACAATTTGTTAAATGTGATCTCATAGACAGCAAACCACAGAGAAGGATTTCATGTCTTTGGCTTAGAGCCACTCAGTCGACGACATCCTGAAAGAGGAAACAAAGATTTTTGCATCCGTGTAAAAGATCAAATGCTCACGTTTTGTAAGTCAACATTAAATTAGTACAGTCATTTTCTGCAGCCCTTTCCTCTAACTACGTTTCACTTTTAAAGCCCTACGACTATCTGGTTTAATTTAGTCATGAATACAAGAAAATATGTGGTTTCTGGATGAAAAAGCACAGAATAAGTCTTGGCACTGTTTGCAAAAGAAAAAAACTAAAGTCAACAGACATGGTTAGATTTTTTTAGGATAAGTTTTTAACAGTAAAGCTGCACTGATCAATAGTTTTAACATTAACAATAGATCAATATGTAATGTGGAAGTGGTTTCACATAGTGATGAATAAATAAAGAATTACCACCCGACTCCCCAGTCCAGCTCTGTGGAGCGTTTCATTGTGTTTAAGCTCATTGATTTGGTGGTATCGCTCTTACTGCTCTCATGTACCTCATTTCCAGCAGCAGCAAGCAGCTCTTTTCAGCAAAAAAACCCTGATAGACCCACTGCACACTACGTCTCCAGCACCAAAGCATGCACTGACCAGCATCTAGCTGGTGAACACAGTGAAGCATCTAGCAGCTACAGAGACAAATATTTTTCTCAGGATTTGATGGACACCAAAAAAAGATCAGCAGACACGCTGTTGCTGCCGTTATACAGGTTGGACCCAGTGCTGCTGCAGGCCACCAGCCCACTGTGACACCTGGTGCTGGCACTGGCCAAATTTTAGCCGGGAAGCAGTCCACAGTGGCGGGGAGCAAGGTGGAGGGACGGTAGGGTGGCTAGCTAGCTAATTATCATTTGCGATCTGATAATCTGAGAGAGAGAGAGAGAGGGGCAAGGAGGGGATAAGAGGTTAAATAAATCACTGTATGGGAAACACTGGTTACTATATGAAGCATTTGCATATGCCTGTGGTCGTCTGGTGGGAGGGGCTTGGGACAGAGAGGAGACAGCTGCAGGAGGAGGGTGTATTTTCAAAATTCTGCCCCCCCCCCCCTTTTTTTTTTTTAACCACTTCCAGATTTCTGCCTACTACAGCTTTAAACAAGACAAGATTTACACACAGGAACAGAGGCAAGATGAAAAAACAACAACATTGATATAATGAACTGACGTCTTTTAAAAATGAACATCTGACTTCTCCGACACAAACAGATAAAGCGCATTGTAAACTGAATTGCCAACAACTGCAGGGGGAGTTTAAAAATGAACTTTGTCTTCAAGCAACGAACCAGGAAATAATACTCCTGTTATTCCCATCTGCTTCATGTGTGTTTGCACTTTTTACTACCTGTCCCAATGTTTGTGAACAGTAAAATAATTGATCGCCAGCAAAACAAAGTGTAATGACTTTGAGGTCAGACCAGCGTAGGTGCGGCTGGTATTCAGAGTAAGAAATGGAACATGATAGACTGATTAGAAGGAACAGTGCGTTCAGTAAAGTAGGTAGCCTGCTGCTTTCAGTAAGATAGCAGAAAGAAGATTCAGAGGGAGTTTAACTGTTTGGGATAATAATCTTACAAGAGACTGGGAATGTGTCTGGGTAGATACTAAAACTGAGTCTTACTATTCTCGTCTGCTTAGAATGATTCTACAACTCTTGATAACAAGCCTCCTGTATTCCCCCGTATGAGATAGGAGCTGCGTTCATGAGCAACATTTGAAGACCTACAGAGTCACTTTTGTCCCCAGATGGTGAAAACTAAATGACCTCAATAACCCACCATTACAAAATTAGCAATAAAGCTCCTGCTGACTCAGGAGTTGACTGTTAAATTGTCCTGTTATGAAAAATCATTCGTTATTACTTGCGTAAATGCAAAATCCAAATAAGGGTGAGTGACTCTTTGAATAAAGTTCAGATGGGAATCCATGATAATGACCTGGCTTCTATTCATCAAATTTATACCCACAGGAAACAACGGCAATGAGTCAAGAGGAACAGCAATCATATTCCCTCGGCAATTTAATCATATTTATCAGTGTTTTTTATTGCCATAACCCAAATCAGCACGTTGACAGATTTGGATTTTAGTGCCCACTCTGTTTGGGTTTTTTAAGTTGACTTATGATCTTGATCTCTAAACATCTGCTATCTTCAGTTTTCCTTGACATTTATTTATTTTTCTCTCTTTTTCTATGTTCCTTTAATAGCTGGAAAACTACACTGAATTTTCTAGTTTTCCACCACTTGTGCAGGAACCCTGACTGATCTTGGCTTGTGGAGCTGAGCTTTTCCTCTAAAGCACAAACTGAATCTGTCTGGCAGTGGTCCAAACAGCTGGCAGCAGGCATAAGCAAACACCACTGAGGAGGTGGGTATACACTGTTGACCCTCACCACCCATAATGGGTTGAATTGTGTATCAGAGGTAATTGGGCTAATGGGTAACAGTACCAAATGTGCTCACTGAATGACTCTGGTTAATGTGGGGATGATGTTTTCCCAGGAATCCAGAGAAGTCTCTTATAGTTCAGCGGTTACATGGTGTAAGGTGTCCAGTACAGGTCTTGGTGCTGTCTTGAGTCTCAAACATTACAGCCACTAAACTACACAGCCAAGTCCAGCTCTTTTTTGATTGTTGACTATTATCATGGGAAATTAATAACAACCAAATTCACCACAAATGTACTTGTATAAAAATAAATCCCACCCGGGGAGCAATCAGGAAAGAAAGTTCCCACAACATCGAGCATTAAAAGCTCAGTCGAATCATTTATGACAGGACACTAACCAAATAGTTATCTGCTTAGTTATCAGGCAGTGCTCCACTTTGTCCCCAGACATTTAATCTGTTTATACAAGTGGGTTTAGAAGTTTTTGTGATACATCATACATGAATAGATACAAAGACTTTGTCAAAGCTTTGAGTTTGATGAACTGATGCCCCTAAATCAACACCAGAATATATTGGCTGTTTCAGACAGAGACGGGGATCATGTTCCTGTGTACTTTTAAGACAAATATTTCCATAATTAGTAACCATAAACACCACATGAGGTGATATTTTTGTCATTAACACTGAATCAAATGACTGCTATATTTTGGAAAGACATTCAGGACAGGTGATGACACTCATTAAAAATTATTATAGCTACATTATTAATAAAGCTGTTTGGAAAACCGTCGCAGCTAGAGCCTGCTGTACAACATTAGCATGCCAAATCAGAGTCAGTTAAGGCACTGAGAAGGTTACAGAGTGGTGCGTGGAAGATGTGTTTTGTAGGCAAACCCTATTAGGGTTAGGGTATGATGCCATGGTTCCCTCAACAAAAAGCCAATGGGATTTCTTGATTAGATTTTGGATTATTGCAGAAAATAAGCTCTGTGGCAGGCAAAAGTTTATGATTCGTTCATGTTTTGTCCAGCAAGATAATCTTCACAAATGAACACCACTTTTATGATCATTGAAGCGTAAATGAAATCGCCAGAAATAAAAAGCTAATGTAAGGCTAAAAAGGGAACTACACTATGTTCTCATGACTTTGACGTCGCTACCACAACAAGGCTATAAAACGGAGTTCAGCATGATGACATGCTTTAGCCTCATTCGGCCACTTCTTAGAAACCAACTTTTCAAAGATATGTAAAAGCTTCAGAATTCACGAGTGGGGTTTTTAATGACATATTTTATGTGGTAAAACATCATTGATGAACCTGGTTATAATCTCTGATTAACTTTTCCAACATGTTTTTTTCAAATTCCTTAAAATGTATCTTCATTGTCAATTTAAAAGATGCTTTACGCACGGGATCCTGCAAGGTAAGTTCATGCTGCAGATTACACTGCACGTGCATTCAGTGGAGATACAGTACAAAACAAAAAAAACAACAATAGCAAAACACAATTAAGGCTTGTTCTTTGGTTTTGGTTTAAATGTTTATTAGATTATCAGTCCTCATCATTTCCCCCTTTGTAAAGCCTACAAAACCTAAAAAAAAACAAAACATAATAAATAATGATTTGTATTTTCATTTTTTGTTTACCAGATTTAATCTGAATGGCAGGATGATATACTGACCTACATGGATCTGGTCAGATAATAAAATGGATTAATTCCCTTCCTGGGTATATGGTAAATCCATTTTTCTCCAAAACCTTTTTTATATAAAGGAGTTAAATACAACATTCGGGACACCATTAGTCCTCTATATTTCGACACAGGAAATAGTCGTTTGCTGCTATATTATTGTTGAAAACCACATGTATCCTTTCAGTGTTGGACCAAATTGATTGAACTGATTGGATTTGAATAATGAACTTTCCAACACTTGTCTTGTTTGTAGCCACTGCTATTGCAAACAAAATAAGCTGCTACTGTGTGGAAACAGCTCCTATAGCTACCTAGCTAGCCTACAAAAATGTCAAGGTAGCTTGTTGTTTTGTTTCATTGTCACAAATTTATTCCAAGCCTGTGTTATTCCAGCCTGTATAAAGCCACTGGCTTGTTTTTACGTGCATTACCTGCAAGAGGACGGTGCCACCAGGGAAGCTAAGTTGGACACAGTACTTTGGAGCATTGTCCCATGAAAGGAGCTGCAGGTCTTCTATAGAGCTGTAGGACAATGACGTCTCCATGTAACCGGTGGGCTGGAGAGAAGAGAGAAAGCAAGAGGATATTAGTCTGCCACTGTCAAACATTTACAGTACATACTGTATATTTAAACAGAGCCGGGGGAGAAAAAGGCATTTATTTTTACTGGCAGTCAGCTGGAAAGACAAAAAGAAACATATCCTGGGCTAACCTGCCCTGGGTAAACACAACGACCAAACAAAACCTCCAAATACAGCAGAATGGCAAACGCAGTTACAGAGTACACAGGGTAATCTTTATCAGCTGTGGTGACATTTGATGTAGTTCCAAGTGAATAGTCATTGAATGCTGAAACAAACTGGAAAATCAATTTAGCAAAAGCCATTAATCACACAAATACACAAACATCACATGGAAAGACATTGTTCATGTAGCTTTGAGTCAACACACGCTCACTCACACACACACACAGAAAACTGAGTCTGGTGTGATGGCAGAGTTCAGATCCCAGTCTCATCGTTGTGGGAGCTGGAAGCAGATGCAACTGAGTAACAGGCCACAACCTGTTTGCTAGTCTCAAAATGATTACAGAAACGCTGACAAATTACCACAAGTTTCCGGACTCAGGAACAGAAGAGTCTTTAGAGAGAAAGAAGGGGGGGGGGGGGTCGAAAAAAAAAAGAATCTGAACAGATAAAAATAACGAGACAGAGTGAAAGCCACCAGGAAACCCGAGCCTGTATATATTCTAACCCCCAGGAGAAGTTTGAAGAGAAATGTTTAATGCCACAGTGTGTCTATAATAAGACATGTGTCTGTCAGTAATGCAGAAATGGCAGTAAATGAATCACCAGTTCATTTCCCAGACATTAGCGTCACTGAATGACTTAGTACCAATTATTGTTGATGGGAGACTAACTGTATATCCACACAAATGGACCCTGCAGACGTCATCTGCAGGGGCTTTTGCTGTGCACTCATTAGGCTTTCTGGCATTTATCAGCAGTTTTTTCCATTTACTTTTCACTTTTATTCTGAGGCCATTTTCATGTTGAGAACTTGAGATACTCAGAGCATGCTGAGTATTCTGAGCAAAATTTGTTGTAAAAAGAGTATGGGAAAATCACATTCACTTTACGCAGCGATTGGCCAGGTGCGCAGAGGTGAGAGCAGATGGGACATCTTTCTCAAGCTCTCTTTTTTCATTTTTCACACAACTACTTCTGTCTCTTTTTGTGTCAACATTACCACCATGAATGCCTGGAAGGAAAGACTGTCAGAGAGTGTGTGCCATTATCTCCATTCAGTCAATGTGTCAGGATGGGCAAAAGACAGAGTTCTTGACCCCGCTTTGCGACCTTGGCCTCTGCCATGACTTAGCACTACATTACCCCTTTTCCACCAAATTAGCTCTGGTTCTTGAACCAGTTCAGTTCAAGACTCTTAGAACCTTGGTGCTATCCAACAAACCAGGCACTTTTAACCAATTTTGAGCAGAACCATTGTAATGAAGGATGCTTCATCAGCAGACAAGCGTTGCTCAATGCACAACAGAAGTAAACAGTATTAGCAAGATGGCGTATTACATTGATTAATTGCTAACTTGGTTCTGTTATTACAGATATTTGTTTCCATCCACAAAACAAGCATGGAATAACTATTAATAAATAGAAGTAGAAGCCCATTATGTACAAGACTCAATTTTGTCTTTTCGACCTGTAGAGTACAGCCTGGTCTCACTCCCAGGGCATCAAAATACCCCACTTGGGCAGTGCCGGGCTTTCCACCAACTCCAATGTGGACCCATTCGCATCGCTATAAGATGTTCAGAGCAACAGATGTAGTTTTAACAGCATGTCAAAGGTCTGCCCTGGGTGGTCGGGAGGTGAGGTGGATGGGTCAACCAAACAGCAGACTCTGACCCAGGAGACCAACAAATAACGTCGGTTGCGGCGTTTGTGCCACTAAAAATCGGTTGTTTTTTTTAAGCAACATCTGGGATCTTTTCCTTACCATAACCAGTAAGTGTTGTTGCCTAAACCTAACCGCAGATCCTTCCTTACTGCTGACCCCTTATACATACATACATACAATGCAAAAGGCTGCCCCCTGGAGTCAATCTAGTTGTGCCTGGGGCTTCTGCCCAAGAGGCAAAAATACAACAATAGGGGTGATGTTGTCACAGTTTGCACTTCAGGTCAAGAATAACCTGTTCTTTTTGCTCCAGCTGGGAATCAACAAGCAATTTATTTTTGGTCAGAATTTGTCAGACTAGAAAAATCTCGGATTGATAATAATATTAATAATACTGTACAACAAAGAACATATTCACTTGTTCTGATGATTTCTGCACACATTTCTTCATGTTTCATGCATATTGCATCAATGTTTCTAAAGTGACGTCATGTATGAGCTGACTTTGTCATCTGGAGGTGGAGGGGATGGTGAATGGCAAGACGCCTGCCAGACCACTGTTTATGAGCTGTTCTGTTTTAGCATGTCATTTTTAGCATTTTTTTAGGCAGTAAACATGGGTGTTTTCTTGTAACCTGTTGCTGTTTTTGCAGCGGGGATAGTGCCACTAAAACCGGGCATTTTACACCAAAACATAACCTTTTCCTAACCATAACCAAACAGTTATTGTGCCTACACCTAACCACACTTTAACCACGGCATTGCTGAAATGGAAAGTTTCAGTGTATCTTCTACATAATAATGTGCAAATGTAATGTATCCATAGTTTGCAGAAACAAACAATGCCAACATTTGTCCTGGCGATTGGGTTGGATGGGTTGACGATCTGAGCAAACTGTGTCATTACAACCTGTTTAGAAAACATCAGTTCTTCAGTAAATATATTGCTCATAAACATGATACAAATGTAAATATATAACCAAGGTGGATATCCAAATAATTAGTGCCATTATAATGATAATGAATGAACTAGGACTGTCAAGCTACAGTCAATGTCTCAGGAGAAAAAGGCCTCCACTGCCTCCCTCCTTCTTCTTCTGCTGCTGCTGCTTTCAGACAGATAAACAGCCTGTCTCAGGCTTCCACCAGCACACACACACACACACACACACACACACACACACACACACACACACACACACACACACACACACACACACACACACAGTCATGGCTCCACTCAACACAAACACATATGAGTAGTTACATTGCAGCAGCAACAAACGCCTGCTTTCGCCCTGGCGTCTCTCTGCAGTGGAGTCGAGCAGACAGGTGGTTCTCTTTATTTGCATCCATCTCACTGTCGTGCAGCCCCCCCCCTCCCCTTTACTGTCGAACAAACACGCTATTCCTTTATTTACACCTCCCTCCGCGACTGATAGAGTGAACTGGCTCCTTTCTCTCACCCCCTACACACAGACACACACACAGGATTTTCATTACAGACGACGTCCATAGCAAATATTGGTTCTGTGTGAGATGTCTCATTTCCTTGGAAGAGTAAACGTCAGCCCTGCTGTCTGTCTGTCTATCTGTCTGTCTGCTTGCACACTACCAAATAGTGTTTTACATCAGGTTGGAGCTTGAGTTGGACGCACATGCCGCACTAATAAGACGAACTGCAAAGTAAAGAGCGGAATATGAAATTGTGTGCTGAAGGAGGAGATAAATGGTGTTTCTGAATAGGCAGAGGCAGAGCAAAATGGAGACAAACAGAAGGGACTTCAATTTTCTGATAACCAGCCGAGGTTACCATAGATACTCCATCCTGCACAAGAGCATGCAGTGATTGCCTGCTTCCCTCTACCCTTCCTCTCCCTCTCTCTCATTCTCTCCGACTGTGTCTTTCCCTCTTTCTACTCGACTCTGTTTTCCTGCTCCCGGTCTTCTCTTTATCTCTTTTTTTGTCTCATTCTATCTCTTTCCGTTCTGCTTTTCATCATGGAGGAGGGTTGGAGGAGGCTGCAGCTCCTCTTGTCTCCTCACTGCTGTGTTACCATAGAAACAAGAGGATGGAGATGTATGTTATGTTTGTTTTTTGTTTTTGTTTTTTGTTTCCATGGAGAGGCAGATAGGGAGCAAGGAAAAACAAAGAAAAGAAGAAGAAAGAAAGAAAGAAAGCATGACCTATGCACTGTATTTCAAAAATATTGGAAACACCAATGCTGATCATATCGAAGCAAGAAACAATGAGGGGATATTATTCAGGACACATGGAGCATGAATAAATTTGTATCATTGTTGAGTGAAAACCTTTTATCTCCAAAATGTCAGCTTATATATTCTTGAGAGTTTTTTCCTTGAGCTGACATGAAAACAGAGAATTTGTAAAACATTTAAAAAACATTAAAACTTTTAAGGATGCCGTCGCCATCTTGGTTTTTTGGAGCAAAGGTAACTAAATTTGGATGAGAGGTTGGAGCTGTGGAGGAGCAAGGGATGGATGGCGTAACTTTGGGCCTTAGTAAAATGCAAATGGGTAAGTTATAAAAACAGTTACCCCCTGTACAGTTGTCATGAATGTTGAGGTTAGCATTAACATGTTTATTCTGTAAAGTTGGGCATTTTAACATGGAGGTCTATGGGGATTTATTGTTTTGGAGCCAGCCTCTACTGGTCATTCCATGAATTGCATTTTTTGGCACTTCCGCATTGGCTTAATTTTTCAGCCTTGAAGGCCGCTGCTTGGTTTTAAACTATTTAGGCTACCACAAATTATGTGTGCTGTCATACGCCATTGCAAACCATTTCTGAAAGTGCAACTTGCAACTTCCCAGCTCGCTACCAATGTCATTAGATGTTGACATTTGGTTGAATTTAGGTTGTGACTTCTGGTGAAACGTCTAATGCCAACGTCAATTTGACGTAGAAAACTGATGACAGATGACACTGATATTTTGTTGATTTTAAGTTGTGTTGTTAAGTAACCCAAATCCAGCCTCTTCCAAATATCTCATGCCAACGTCATCTTGACGTAGAATAACAACATTTAGTTGTGAGTAGGCCTGTCAAGATAACAAATTTTGCTGGGCGATTAATTGTATCAGAAATTATTGTGATAAGCGATAATATTGCGTAATATTGTGTATTTAAGACCATTTTTATTATTGTTGTAATTTTGCTGTTTTTAGACCATTTTTTAAACTTATATAATGATAATAAAGACATATTGATGCAAGTACACCCTTTTAAAGATTAAAGAGAAATAAACATTTATTTAACAAGAATACTTAGGAATGCAATTTTTTATTTTTTTTTTAATATCCGAAATAACACGTAAAAGTATCTAAATAAATGTCAGTCTGTCACTCTCAGGTGTGCAGTTAAGTTGGTCATATTCGCTCTTTTTGTTGAGATGGTTTTAGAACAAACCCGGCACACCGGCTCGTCCAAATTACTGGGCTCCCCTCTGTCATTTGGTTTAAATCCAAAATACTCCCACACAGGGGTCGTGCCATTTGGTTTAGGAAAAAGTTCCCTGTCTTTCTCTTACGCTTAACTGTTTTTTTCTCCGCCTCGTCTCCCCCTCATGAAGACCGCACTGTGTGTGTGTAGCCCATAGCCCCGCCTCCCCCACAGAGACAAAAACACTCGATGGCAAGAGCTTTCCCACCGTTCATTAGCATAATGAACCAACTCACCTGGCTGCCAGACGATGCATGTCGTCCAGTCTCTTTGGTGGAGAGAGACGAGGGAAACAAACACGCATGAATATGGCAATTAATCGCATCCAGAAAAGTTACCGTCTCCCTTTTAATTTACCGTGCAATTAACCGACTTATCGCATATTGCGACAGGCCTAGTTGTGAGGTATGGAGAACAAAACCCAACGTCTGCAAAATGTCACAATGTTAATGTTCGCACAATGTGAAATTCTTATTGTTAGGGTCTTTCTGATGTCACACTGACATCTGGTGCCAGCTGGGGTGCCAGCATTCATTTATGTATTGTGAGAAAATAAACTTGATTCTAATTAGCTTCACAGTGACCACGAGCTGACTTTCATACTGTATGGATATAAAACCGATGGAAGGATTGAAAGACAATACTGGTGTAGTAGTGCTTTAGTCATTTGAATACTGCTGAACACAATGTTGAAAAGTTAAAGCATATGACTAGTGTCATTAAAAAATTTTTTTACAGTCAAGAAATAGCATGATAAGACCAAAACCAACAATGAATGCATCCTGCAATTATTACAACAATTCCTGTGTGAGTGTATCAAAGCCATTATAGCAAAGCAATCATATCTTATCTCCGCTGTTGTCCAAAAACTATGAAATACACACAAATGAGCCACACTGTTGCACTGGGTGACATGTTCCCTCATTACCATGAACATACACACACTGTAGTTTATTTTGACTCAATCCCACATACACACTCCTGCTGCCAGAAATACTGTACTTACTAGAGCACCATAACATGTACATTAATCCACCACAGATAAAATTAAAACTACGATGCTCAGCTGTTTGAGAAATTTACCAAGCCTTAAAAAAAATGTGACATTTGTGATCATTTATTGTACATATGTGTCACCATCAGTATGTGAGACAAACTTTTCAATAAGAAGTATATAGAAAAAGGCCTGTCTTTAACTTTCAGGTGCGGCGTGACATTGGAAAGCCAGAGGAGTCACTGCATGTAAACACTGAGTCACTGATCAACAACCCGTATCAGCTCCTTGATATGTTATGTTCACAGAGCGCTGCAGGGCAGGGAAAACATACTAATTGTGCATTTGATGACTCAAAGCAGGAAACACATCAACAGCCAGAGAGAGTGGAAGAAATTTAATATCTACTTTATTTCCATCCTTCCCTCCCCTCTACTTTTATTCTCCTCCTCTTATTATCTTCTGATGATTTCCCTAAGTCCTTTTCTTTCCCTTATCTGCTCCCTCCTGTCCTTTTTTAACCCCTTGCTATTCTCTCCTTTTTTCTTCTCCTCCTGTGTCCTTCTTCCTATCTCAATCCTGTTATCCACTCCATCCTCTCTTTCTTCTCTTTTTTCCTTCATTTACTCACTCATTTAACTTCTGCATTCCTTTCCTTCCCCTTTCTCCATCCTCACACCCTTATCTGCTCCCTTTATTCCTTCTCTCTACCTTCCCTCCTTATCCCCCTTTCCTCATCTTCTTTTATTTCCCTTTTACTTATTTTCATTGCTTCTCACCATTCATGTTTTCTTCTTCTTTTAAGCCTTCTGGTCCTTCTTTTTCCTCTCTTTTTGAACCCTAACTCCAAATGTGTCCTTCGACCCTTCCTTTAACCATCTGCTTTCATTCTACAACTCCTTATACCCCATTTTCTCTCATCTTCCCATCTTCTTCTTTTACTTCTCTGCGCCATCTTCTTCTTGTCTCTCTCCTCCTACTTTGTTTCCTTATCTTTTATTTCTAACAATAAAAATGGAGTGTCACAAAACACGACATATACATAAGCACCTGTGTAATGAACAAACTATGTAAGAAAGCAGGATGGTAAATGTGTAGCCATGTCAACCAAGACTTAAATATTGTGGACAGTGAATCAACTTTGGTTAATATGAAACCTCTGTGGTCTTTTGCAGCCTGTGTGTTTGCTTGTGTCTCACAGAGTGGCAACAACCCTGCTATTGAAGACAGATAGTGAGTGGATAAGAGGGCATTTGAGTGCATATTTCTTGGTCTTCCCGTCATCAAGCAAACGTCATCACACATCCTGTGTTCCCCCGGTTTCATATTTACCAATAATCACACAACATTAGCTCTTAAACAAAAGGACATTCAGCGTTTGCTCAGATTTGAGGAGTGACCAAGGACATATGATCAAAGACCCTCGCTTTGACCAACAGATTGATCG
This sequence comes from Epinephelus moara, assembly GCF_006386435.1. NCBI lineage: Eukaryota > Metazoa > Chordata > Actinopteri > Perciformes > Serranidae > Epinephelus > Epinephelus moara. The sequence continues at coordinate 7,784,772 of NC_065525.1, forward strand.
CACGCTAGCATAAACATGTCAAATACTCCACTTAGGGACACACACCGCGGAAGTCATGGGAAGCTGCTGGACTCGTGTGTGATGTCACCGGGCATTAAAGAGTCACTTCCCTGAACGATAAGCTGCTCTACTTCTCCATTTGCTTAGGAACAACCAAATTGCTGCTCGTAAACTTGCAGGACGAAAACACACAGCTGGTTGACCTGCAGTGATCTGTCATCAAGTCGTGCAGGCATTCACAGAGAGGAGGACAGAAAGCAGTACTGTTGAGTAAGCTGTTTGGTGTCAGGGTCTGTGGTTTGTCACTGCTACTTTCTGTGAAAACACAGTTCCAAGAAACTTTTCATGCCAATAATAAAAGCGTTTAAGTCTTGACTCAAAATTATCTTGAAATTAATTACAGCTCCTACAAATTATGGCCATGTTTGTTATCAAGATGCCAGACTGCGTGAGAATGCACATCACATACAAGACAAACAATGTAGTAACTGAGCACTGTGAGAAACTAGCTCAGTATAACTAAATAAAAAGTTATTGATTTTATGATTAGTCAACAGGTCCACAATTTTGAAGCAACTTTTCATGTCAAACTTTTGTTTTGTTTTTTTACCTCAAAAATGTAAGAATTTGTTTCTTTCTAACACTGTCTCATTTCCATGGCCAGATTAACCCACAAAAAGGGCCCTAGGGTAAACCTGACTGGGGGGCCCCACCAATTTTTGTTAAACGCGATTTATTCAGCAAAATGCACCACGTAAATTTTGACATAGGGCTCCTCTACAAGACAGGTAAAGACACAGGACCAAATTTAAAGGGACACGTTGGAATTTTCGACCACTAGTTGTGCTATAAAGCAATGTTTTTGAAAGTGGCTCCCCGTTTTAACTGTATTTTGTGCAAACAGATGAACACTCAGGCAATCCTTTCATGCTGTAGCAACCGATCAGCAGATAGTGGTGGTCATGTGCCAAGAAATGTAGCACAGTGCACATAAAAAACAGCGAGGAGAAAGACTCCATGCTAGCAAACATGGATGTGAACAATGTTTTAGATTCCTCCAAAAATTGGCTCGACAAATGTTTTATGAAGAATGAAATGCATTTAACACATTCATAAGGCCCTAAAGATAAGAGCACATTTTGGGGCACACGTAAGAAGAACTCCTGGTTTCCAAAAACATGTAATGGTACACATCACCAAAGATATCGCAAATACTCAAATTATCACACTATATTGGATCCTATGGGGCCCTGGGGGCCCAAGGACATCTGTCCACATTGCTTGGTTTTCAATCCAGCCTTCCTTATATCATTATACACTGAATAAATTTGTGTCTTAGACTATTGGTCAAACAAAACAAAACAAACAAACAAAAAAAGTGATATGAAGATAACTTGTGACTGGCAATAGTCATAACAATTGAAGACTAAATGATTATTTGATCAATTACATAAATTGATTAAATTAAAAATGAATAATGGATGCTTGATGCTAAAAATAATTATTCACTGCCCAATACAACATCAAATAAACATCAGGTAATTCAACGCTATAATTACAGCTAATTAAAAACAAAAAAAAAACAAAAAAAAACCCAGATAAAAATATATACTGGGATAAGTCCTAGAAAGCTGGTGGCTTTAAGACTTTGGATATACGTTTTTTCCTTTGTTATTCTTACTAACAGACTTGCAGTGGAATGTGGTCAATACGTGACTTTAAAAGCTCGATAGGTTAAGTATCCTAGGCCTTTGAATACAAAATAAAGAACTCTTGGATTGTGAACAAAAGAGTCAATACTTAGCAACTTTACAGAGTGACATCAGCATGTACTAAACACACAAAAATGGCGACAACTAACCACAACAAAACAGCAAAAACAACCACAATACGAAAAAACCTCATGCCCAAAAATGGCACCAGTGAAAATCAGGAACAACCAAACAGCAACCACTGCCACCAAAAATCGCAGCAGCAAACTAAACCATGTTAACAACACAACAGCAGCAAGTTAAAAAAAAATGAGACCAGTGACAAAACCATGAAACAATAACAGTGGGTGTAGAGGGAGTAGCATCAGCTCCCTTAGGCCCAGTCCACCACTGACACAGCGAATGGGAGTGCAACAGCTGGAAAATGTAAGTAACTCCACACTTAGATCCAAATATAATGTTAGCTCAAACAAAACTATAAATCAGATTGTGGAAAAGAACCCTGCATGTACAGCTCTGGTTATCAAGGGAGGTTATATTGGGAAATGAGCCTTAACATTGTACTGCTGTGAGCCATGGTTATTCTCTGTAGTAGCAGGTCAACGTTCAGTATTTTGACACGTGGCAGATGTGCACAAACACAGAGTGAATCACATGCCTAAATATCTTTCCACTGCTCAGTTATTTAAATCAAAAGTAAGTAAATTGTTTACCACAAAGCTCTAGTTCTAGTGATGTAAAACTATACGTACATGTTCATGCTTTAACATTCCACAGACACAGAGTCAATCTGCAACTCAACTGCTGAGTAGATATGAAACAACAGGAGTTTCACAAGGGCTAAACACAACCAGAGTTAACACTACCAGATGGAAGGAAAAACAACTTGTCAGACCAAAATATTAAGTGCAGAGATACTGAGGAGTAACTCCAAAACTGTTCAGCATGAGTCTGCATGAGCACATCATTTCATTCATCAGACTGATGTTGCATTTTAACAATTTAACCTTAGCTTGACTGCATTTCAGGGACACATTTGCATTCCTTTTTCACATTCTAAAATACTGAAAACTGGACAGATGAATGCTTTTGTTGCGTACCATACAACTTAAAGTCAGCTTAAAAGTATGGCTCACAAAAAGAAAGAGAAACTTTTTTTTTTAAGAGTCTGGTTTGGCCAGTGTGACATTTAAAGGGTGGCTCCTCAAAGTTAGGCCATGGTTTCACGTCTCATTGTGGTCTGGCAGGGCCACAGATGAATGAGCTTAAGACGTCATTATAAGGAGGCAGGACAATACAACACTAATAGTTCTCTTTTGAGCCTTTTTCAACAACCGACTTACACTCCAATACAACACTAATAGTTCTCTTTTGAGCCTTTTTCAACAACCGACTTACACTCCAATTTACACATTTGAAAAAAAAAAAAAAAAAAAAAAAACATGGCCAAGTGTTTTGGATGCTACAAACTAAAACTAAAGTCACTTTTGGAACACATTTGAGGCCAAACAGCCATGCAGCTAGTGTTAACTTTAATAATAGTGGGTGTATTTATGAGGCCTGTTTTTTTTTTTTTTAACAAAACAGACTTATATTCAAGTTTTTTTGTATACATTTATTTTACATGTTCTCGTGTCCTGATTTGGTCCTGTTCTATTTGCTGTAGCTGCACCTTGCTGTCAACGCACAATCTTAAGATAAATGTAGAGTACAAAACACTATCAGTACACTCATCATTGCTGCTCTGTGTGTCTGTTTTTATAAGAAAGATGCAAATACTTATGCAACTTGTGCTACACGACTGGAGAAAACAGTGAAAAAAGGCTGTGGCAGGTAGGTAAAACAACAACAACAAAAAAAAACTACAAATAGAAGAATGCATTGCTCCGCACCACACCAACAGACCGAAAAACAGTGTTTGTTAAAAATAACTTATGTGTAGAAAATCCCTGCATCACGTACATAAAATTAAACAGCACTAAGCATGCACTGCCTTAATTGGCTCGTTTTTAGCCACCTATAAGAAGAAGGCAAACGTAAAACAAATTATATCAGCTAAGGGTGAGCTATATTTTCAATATTTTCACAGCTTTACCTTGCTGTCAGACAGCCCTTTTCAACAGGGGAACCAAGGCTGTTATCTCAAAGCCACCAGCCATCAGCGCTGCCTAGTTTCACAGTTTAATCCAAGTTTGAGAGAGAAAGAGAGAGAGACAGAGAGAGAGGGGCAGGTCTCTCTCTTGATCCACTTCTATTCTTTTTGTGTCCGTGGTGGCCACAGGTGTAAAAAAATGAGGAAGTACAATCTGTCGTTCATGCAACAGCCCTTGAGCCAGCAGAGATTTTGGTTGTCAAATGAGCAGGAAGATTTGGGCACTGGCAAGATGAAAGCAAGTTTAACACAGTTTATTTAAACAAACTACCCACACTGTTATAGTACAAACCTGCCTGTAAATCAGCAAAGTATCCCTTTAAGCTTCTGTCGATAAAACTCAGTGCTTCCTGCACAGATATTTAACATCAAAAGCCTTCAGGATTTTAACTTAACACATCTGTAGGAAGTGTTGAGTTTTATTGACAGTAGAGCAACATGGATTTAAATAAACAGCAAAGAAGAAATCTAACAAATATTCTAAATAGTAAATTTATTGGTGTCACATGATCATCTTAACTTTTCCCATACAGTGGGTCTGCGATTGGTCTGATATGTAGCGCTGAACTTTTGAACTCAAACAGGGTCACTGCTAATGACTAATATCGAAGCCTCCACCAAAGGTAATGACAGACTGTTTTAAAAGACAGCCAATGAGATGAGAGCAGTGTTGACGTGGTGTGATAGTTTAAATGTGTCACGTACGATGAACTGTGGGTTCACATATTCTAGTTCTGGTTCCCACATGCAGGCTGAACATCATTTAACCTCTCCTTGACTGTCTTTCACCACATCACCCTCTCATTACTAACTCAGCTCTTCCTCCACCCTGACTTTCTCTGTCTTTTTCTTTTTAGTTTTTCTTTTATCCACAGATCTCACACGTCATTTATGACAACAGCTTGTTGGATTAATGAGGCTAAAAAAAAAGCTAGAACCTCTGACCCCTGTGTGAACGTCGAATACTTGTTTCGTGATCTTTGTCAGTTTCTGTTGTATACATGCTCATTCTCATCTCTGAAGACTGTCTTACTGTTCTGTTGACTGTGGTCCAAAACAACAGTGAGACGCAGAATGGCTTGTAATGGAAAATAGTTTTCCAGGACTTTATGACTTCTCGTCATCCACTTTATCGCTTGTTGGCTCTCATGCAGAAGAGTCAACAGCTATAGCTACTGCTGAGGATGACAAACTAAAATGTAATACATAATGTAATAAGTCAATATTCCTGTTTTTCCACATTAAAAGCTAGGGCTGAGCGATTGCGGCTAATATGATAATCATGATTAATCATCGATTTGAGGGACAAAATATTTTCATTGCACTTTCACATTTAAATCAGCTGATCACTGCTTTTACTTTCACGTTTTGCTACATGATGTACTAACCTTTGCATCCAAATAAGACTTAAAATAAGGTTCTTTTCACCTTAATTCAGTGCATCTCCTAGAGGCAAAATAAAGATAAAAGTGTTTATTGGACATACATCTTTGGCCAAATGGAATGTAACTGCATTGGTTATTTCAGTCCGCCTTTGGGAGCTGAATGGATGTGGTGACACGCTGTACAGTGCTGCTAATATGGATGTCTGAGCTGACCATGGACATGGACGGGCATTCAGTGAGGTGACGTGATGTTCTTCTTGGCCCTCATACGTTCATCATACTGCAGTTTGTGGTGTTTTTTCAGGTGGTTGAACATGTTAGCTGTGTTGCGGCGCAACCACAACCCAGCTAGCACCGCACATTGATATGATGTCAGAAAAACGTTGGATTCTTTCATCGGATTTGGGTTGCAATGAAAATCAGGTTGATGATTATTTTAATGTCTAACAATGTTAAAATTTCACATTGTATGGGCGTTAACATTACAATGTTTTGCAGACGTTGGGTTTTGTTCCCCATACTACGACTAAATGTCATTATTCTATGTCAAGATAATGTTGACATGAGATGTTTGGAAGATGTTTGATTTTGGTTACTTAACAATATAACTTAAAACAATTAAATATCAATGTCAGCTGTCGTCCTTATCCTACATCAAATTGACGTTGGCACTAGATGTTGTCCTGACATTGAATTTTGGTCGCAAAACATCACAGCCTAAATTCACCCAAATATCAATGTTAAACGGCATCGGTGGCCGGCTCAAAGTCTCATGCACTCTTTGCATATTATTTGTTCTTGCTTAACATCACTTGTGCTAAATCCAAAATACTGTACTTTCTAACAATAAATGAAGATTCATTTTGAGGGAGCAGTTTTTCACAGGTATCCACTGCAGGGTGTGCACGCAGCTGCATAACAGCTGCTATGGCTGTTGGTTTTGGAAGAGCTTGATTTGATATGCAGTGGAGTTTTGTCAGTATTGCAGTCAATAATGTTCATTTAATTGTGGGAAGCCAAAATTGTGATTGAAATTAATATTTGAGCAAATGTGCAGTCTTGGAAAAAAAAACATTTCTTTGTGGGCTTTGTTTCGTTCTAGTTTGGATTTAGTTTTCTAATTTCAACCATTTTCTTCTTCTGTATTTATTCAGAAGCCTGTGTCACTTGTAAGCTATAGCTTATGCTACATAAGCAAGGACAAAGAAATATAATGAAACTCCATGGCAGACCTAATTTGTGCTTTTAAAGCTGGTGATACACATGCACATAAATCACCAAATCATACAAACTAGTAGGCACAGTGTAACCATACCACTCAACTATAGAAGGGTGCTGTGTGTGTGATTTCTCACTGCCCTGGCTGAATATGTTTTTTTCATCATGGTTAAAAACAACCCACAGTTTCCCTTAAAGACATGACTAACGAGAATCACCGCCTCGCGGTTGTATGCCTCCGCCAACCAGTCAAGTTGCAGTTTACATTCATGTCTGTCCAGACTCATTGAATATACGTATGCAGTGAGGACTTTGAAGGCATGAAGGATATTTTTGGTGCTATGGAAATTATCCCTATATTGTCATGTATGAAAAATTTCCAATGACAAACATGCTGTCTTCATTTATTACTATTTTTACAGAGGAGTCGGAGAGCTTTGTTACATGGTGCAACAACAATCACCTGAAGCTCAGTATCAGCAAAACCAATGAGCTTATGGTGGACAACCAAAGGAACAGGATAGGACAAAAAGTTGTTGCCATGACAGCAGACAGTAATTAATAGCTCTGGGGATCAACGGTATCTCACCTTTAAGCCAGCATCAGAGGTAGTAACAAAACAATGTCAGTGTAAAGGGGACAGCTGGCAGGCCGGGACCATAGACATAATGGATGTGACATTTTGATGATGTGTTATGTGTGCAACCACCCCCAGAAGATTTAAAAAGTAGCTGATAGCAGTTAGCAGCTATGTCAAAAAAATATAACAGGGACAGTAAATGATTGTTATTACCATGTTAATGCCTTTGTTACTGTTTGTTAATTTCAACATACTGCCAACACACAGGTTATAAGTCATATTAGAGTCTGGCATGTTGTCTTACATGTCACGTCTATCATGCCTCTTATGCTTTCACAATGCCAGCATGCTGTCTAAAATCACACATTGGGGGGCATGATGCTGCCACTATTTGGTCCTGTGTTAAAATGCAAGGGAGGCATAAAAAAGGACCTTGTAGCGACCCTATATTCTGATCTTTGTGTAAAAAGGGCTTTAAATACAGATATTCCTGCAAAGAAAGGTGGATGCTTCATGGACATCTTCAACCTGGCAGCAGATCTATACAATCAGCACAGTTTCAAGGTGGATATCCAAGATTAGTGTCACCAATTCAGTATCTGACCAAATGTTTCCCCTGCTGTTCCTGAGATATGATGTTGAATAATGGCCAGAAAAGTGTTTTTGAAGAACATAATGATGTCACAGTGAAGTTGACCTTTGATCTTTCAGATATAAAATGGCTTCACATCATCCTATTAGATATTTGTGTAAAATTTTGTCAATATTAGCTTAAGAATTCTTCAAGTTATGGCCAAAAACATGTTTTGTGAGGTCATAGTGACCTTTGACCACCAAAATCTAATCAGATCATTTTTGTGTGTCATTTGTGTCAAATTTGATGAAATTCCACTAAGGCGTTCTTGAGATATCCTGTAGACAAGAATGGGAAGGTGGACAAACCAAAAACATAATGTCTCTGGCCACGGCTGTCGCCAGCATGGAGGCATAAAAACAGTCACAGAGTATGACACTGCAGGGCTGCAGTCTCCCTTCCCTGTCAAGAGTTTGTTCCTTGCAAACTCTCTTAGTTTCTCTGTTTTCCTTCACATTATCCATCACTCGCAAACACACTAACAAGGCAGAATGAGGGGAACGAGTCCAATTCCAATCTATTCTAAATATCGTAAATCAATATGGCGGAGAGCGCCATCATTCCTGACTATAACTCAAATCTTTGCCAAATGGCTGCATTGTTCAAACAAAACTGGGAGGATCCAGTATTTGAATATGAACATGCACTGCAGTCTGTCCTGGAGGCCTGCCCAGGACCTTTCAGAGCCTTGTAAATGTGTATGTGTGTGTGTGTGTGTGTGTGTGTGTGTGTATGAGCTCATAGGTTGTAGTCACCGCATGTCATTTCTCTTCCCTTTACTTTGCATTAAAACAATACCATCACTAACAGTTATCTTGTGCTGCTTCTGCTTTGAGGAGCAGCGTGACATGCTGATCTGGATCTATACTTTATTGACAACATCCTTTAATTCTGCTTTCACACACACACACACACACACACACACACACACACACACACACACACACACACACACATCGTGTGTCAAGGTTTAGAGATGACTGAGATTAAAGCCCTTTTTAAATAGGAATTGTGCAAATTTGCAAGAAAGCCCAATCAGTCTTCTTTCAGCATTGGCAGTATAAAAACAAAATCGGGGAGTGCGGCAAAATGCCGGCTGCCTACTTTTGTTCATACAGAATGTGCCTTTTTCAGGCCAATGGGGGGCGTGAGCAAGTAACAAAACGTGTAGCTCAGCGTGTGACGTAAACAGCCTTGCTCGGAGGGAAGCTGCAGCTGGTCAGTCCTATGGCGATTCTCTCATAAGTTGGCCTGTCCTTCACTGTCCCCATCATTTGATGGTTATTGGTCACGCAGCTTGCCGGCAAAACGGCCCAACATTCGCCAAAAATCTGGCAGTGTAAAAGGGGTTTAGGATTAGGGCCAACTTTGGCATTGAGGCCTAATAGGAGACCAAGACTGCATGCTGTGTTAGTCAACCACAGTTGTATAAACTTTAAATACTTTCTTATAGAAGTGAGAAGAGCTACAGAATGCTCCAGGGATGACGTTTTTTTGTAGGCCGAGCAGAAGTTAGCGTCACCCTGCTTCCCACGTCAAAAACCCTATGGGATTTTTCAACTGGATTTTGGACTATTACAGAAAATAGGCTCTGTGGCAAACAAACGTTTATGATACACGTTTTGTTCAACAAGATTAATCTTCACAAATGAACACCACTCTTCTAATTTTAGAATCCTAATTGCAATCTCCAGAAGTAAAACGCTAATGTTAGGCTATAAACAAACTACAGCCATGTTAGCAACCACCTTTATCAGACACATAAAAGCTTCAAAATTTACGAGTTGGGAATTCATTGACACATTTTGAGTCGTAGAACAAGGTGTGAAAGTCTCTTTAGCTTGTGTTAACCACAGACTTTATTTCAGGCATCTGACCCATTGACTTTAAGACAAGGGAACTGGGAGGGCTAAAATGCTAACTCGTTTCCGGGTTTCAGGATTCATCACTTCCTGACAGCTTGGTTGTAGCACTGCATTTATCACAAAGGGTTAAAAGTAGCTGACTTTCATTGGCACTTAGTTGCTCGAAGCAAGACTATGTCAATTTGGAGAAAGGAATTAACATATTCTTCTTCTTACAAATGAAAAGTTTAATTCATAAGCGATATATTGTGCCATTGTTCAACTCAGTACACCCAGGGGTTTTGATGCTACAGGCATGCTTGGTCTGGTATGAGCAGTAGTTTATGGTGGCTAATATTAGCCAATGTTAGTAAACCTTTTACGCTAATTTCCACCAAAAATAGCTCAAGCATGCAGGTTTTTGTAACGCACTAAAAATAGGCAATATTCCCATTGCCAGAATACCAGATTTGTACACAGCTCTACAGTAAACGAGTATGACGATTATTTTTTTTGTTTTTGTTTTTACTATGTGTCACGTTTAACATCACAGACGCTTCAGAAAACAGTTTTAGTAAACAGTAGAAAGCAGCATGGAGGCAGTAAAAATGTTACAGTGGTTACTTCTTTTCCTTTTTATTAAGTGTCTCTTTTGAACTTGGTGCCGGCCAGTGTTGGAAAAGTGTTGAACTACATGTAATTAAACTAGTAATTTAACTATCTTTAGCTGTAGCCTGCTGTTGGTTCAACTCCATTCATATTTGCATAGTGATTGAGGTTGGGAAATTACCTTTTTGGCATTTTTTATTTAGTTTACAAGTGGAACTACAAATAATATTGGCCCATAACATGAAAGACATTATTTTACATTATACATTTTATACATTATTTTACATTATACATTTTACATTATTTTTTATTTATTTATTTTACCATTACTTCTTTACTGTAAATGGATGCCATTGGGCCACAGTTATTGCTCTTTATTAACAAATGTTGAGGGAAGCTGTTGCATGCTATATTAGAAGTTATCTGGCTAACAAAGTAATCCTGCTTGGTGCAGTACTCCCACCTGGACTCTGATGCTGACATTACTTGCACTTTCCCAGCAATAGTATAATATGTGGAGTAGTTTAATTTTTTGGTTTATGTTTGCCCTGTGAATATGTGGGCTCGTTTCCTCCCATGTGACTTTTTGTGTTATATTTTGTTATAACTTTAATTTTTTATTTTTTTTTAACAAAGTAGTCTGAAACACTTTTTCTAAGTAGCTTTGCTTTACCAAACTAGATTTTTCTTGAAGGTAGCTCAATTTCTGTAGTTCAGTTTCTTACAGTGTGAAGTAATTGGTAGCTATGCTTTTAAAGTAGGTTCCCCAACACTGGTGCTGACTGATTTTCATGTTTCCACTGCTGCTGGTCTGAGCCTGTCAGAGCTGATGGGAGTGAATGCCAATTGTGCCCTTTCCCACTTAAGACAAAAGCCAAATGATTGCAGGTTTAAGTGTTTGTTTTGTTTTGTATAGATAGATACTGCTTACTTTGCTCTCAACTTGTGCTACTGTTACATTATATTTGAGCTTTAATCATTTGCCTGTAAATTCACTTGTGGCCTCTGTGTGCCTCTGTGTTCAGCAAACATTACGCCGTGTCACTTTACATACTCAGCTCCGATTAGGCAGTTTGGATGTTGCCACTATACTGGCACACGACAAAGCAATTCATTTCCTGCTGGTGTTTAACTCACACACAGAATAGCTTCTAGCTTTGCAGGATGTTTTACTAACCACTATGATCAGTTTTAGCTACATCTGGTTAAAGCTCCTTTCGTGATGTGGAGGACAACTCTGTGCCCTTTGCAGTGGGGGAAAAAAGTGCTCTTGGTTGTTGTTCCCATACGTTGTTACTTTGAAACTTTCACACCTCCCACACATCAGGCCACAAAAAAGACTTGCAGGGTAAAACCAGTATGCTTATCAGATACATAAATACTGTAATAACTGCTCTTCCGTTTCAGATACTGCCAAATGTGATGGTGTGGATAACCTTGAATTGAATATTCCTTATAAATTTAACACCCGAAAGATCTTCAGTGAAAACAAAATGGACACAGAGAATCACACCAACCCTGACTAGAAAAAGTCCCATCTTTAAAATAGCTTGGTGGGGCTTCTTACGTAATCATTAGGCACTGCAGATGTGACCAGAAGACACTCAAGTTCCCCTGATTGATTTCTAAAAGGCTCCCGTCTCTCGCCTTGCTACCTATAATGAGCCCTTCATGCTCACAGCACAACCAGATTCCTATCATGTCAGGCCTTTTGTGAGCGGGGCGCAACACAGGAAGTGCTTACTTGCACTAGCGCCCTTCTTACGCAAATGTGATGTAAGTTAGGTTTCTGACTACAGTCCTGGCAGGCAGGTCTGTCAAATGAGGAAAAGTGAGTCACAATTCTTTCTCTCATACACACACGCACACACACTACTACTGTCTTCACGTAGAGAAAAACACTTTGGAAGCACCCATCAGTATGTCCATTACTTAAATTAGTCAAAGTCAAAGAAATTAACACTGACAATATGATTTTCAACACAAGTCTCATAATAGGACAAAACGATTTTGTAGGAATTCAGATTTGGAAAAACGAACATTGCTTTAACTGAAACGGGACTCATGAGGTTTTTGTTACTGAAACTAATGAAACCCTCTTGGCAGCCACGCTAACTTTCACAAAGCTCTTTTCTCACAATCATCTCAATTATTTGCTGTGCGTGGGGATGTTGTTGGAGACGCAGAGTCAACGCTCTTTGCCTCCTTTTTGGAAGGAGTCTCTCTGTAAGAGAGCAAGGCAAATGGGTCAGCATTGTTCTTCTGCCCACATAACCGCTCTGTTCGACAGAGAGCACAACAGCTCCACTCAGGAAATGCACATTCATGCTTCACCCTGAATAAAACCCTCTTCCTCATATTTCAGCCTTTACAGAGCGAAGAATATGTGACATCGTCGACAAGCCAAGTCGCAGACACATGATCGCTGTATACGGGTGTCACCATCCACACACAAACACGCAAGTCAAGACAATCTCTGGATAATTCACCCACATGACTTGATTCAAAACACAAGAATTAGCATTAGCATCATCTACCACTGAGGTCAGATTCAGTTTTCTGTCATAAATACAAAGCAGACTATGGTTCACTAAAGGGCAGCTTATGATAAATGACACCATTCTGGGTAATGTTCATACTCTCTACTATGTTAATGAACTGCACAGTGCTTATGGCATTCACTTGATGGCTTAAAAGCATTGAAGTGCATTGTTAGCTCACAGAACAACAACATTTCCATTAGTCTGTGGGGGTTTAGGGTTAGGGATAATTTATGACAGCCAGGCCCCAAGAGTCAGCGACTGTTAGCATTTGTCTCCTTGAAGCAATAACAATAAAGCACCTCCTTATAAGCATGCGAGATCCTTAGAAAGATACTGATAAAAAAGACTATACAGTAGCATTAGGCAACAAAAGTAGGTAGGTAGGTAGGTAGACCCCACATATCCACAGCTTAACTTTTTGACCTCAAGATTCGCTAAAAAAAAACAAAAAAAAAAAAACCTAGAAAGTGAACTCTGAGTTAAGATTTTTTTGGGGGGTCAAACTATTGTTTCCACAGTCAAGAATTAACTTTCATTCTCAATGGAATCATCTATCGCCTGGCAAAATTAGCAATTAATGGTCTGCAAAATCTAGGATTTGTTTCTTTTTTTTTTTTTGCTCCACTCAGTACCAAAGTTCTTGTAATCCTTGCAAATACAATACAGTAAAATGTATATTTAGGCTTAGATAACTACAGCTCTTGATAAAGTTAGGGAAAGACTGTGCTTACAGGAAAAGGCAAATGTAAAATGCAGATCTGTGACATCTGCATTAAAAGTGTGATGTGCTACACCCCTGGTTGTCACACAACTTTCTGCTTTGGCACTGAATGTTGGCACTGGACCTAACTCGTATAGGCTGCAGAATCGTCTCAAATGGACTGGGGCTGGCCGATATGGAGAAAATCAAATGTTGCAATATTTTTAATCAAACACCTCAAGATCAATATTGCGACGATATTGTATGGTTGATTATGGCGGCCTTCACAAAATATTTACACAATGAGATTTTTGATAAATAATCATTGGTAGTGTGTATGTAATGACTAATTGGGTAAAGAAACACTATAGAAAGGTTAAAACAATCTGCTAAGTTCAGAAAATGTTATAACTTTAACTTTGTAATGCAGCCTCTAAAACCAGGGAAAGAAACACTTACAATATCCAAAATCTAAGGCAGTATCTAGTTTCATATTACAATATTGATTATATGGGTATATCATAGGTAGGGCTGTAAAGAATGTCTTTTTTTTTTTTTTTTTTTTTACATTTGAAGCTTCTTTTGAGGTTTTCAAATGAAGAAAGACAAAATAATCCTCAAACAGAATCCTTAATACATACAGTGATTCAGCGGATTAAGTGAGTTAGTCTTTTTTTTTAATCACCTTTCTTTAATGAATAAATGTAATTTATGGTGGTGTTAGATTGCTGCTATGCCACCCTCTTAATACAGCTGCGTGCCTCCCTTTGTGTGCAGCAAGCAGGAGAGCTAACAATTTTGTGACTGCAGTGAAAATGTTGTTTTTGAAAGGCTTAAAAAAAAAAAAAAAAAAAAAAATGGGTTGAAGCAGAATATTTTATTAGATAAGAACATGTTGTACATGTTGGAAATGATTGCATCTATCTTTTATCAATACATTTTTCTCTTTAGACCTAAAAAGGCTGTGGAGTTATTGGGAATGTTTGGATCACACAAGTCAGAAGCAATCCTACGTAGCCACCACCGGAACAGTATAATGTTATTAGTGTAACCTAATCATCATCAACTGTGCAGAATTACCAGGTTAAAAAAAAGCACAGCACTTGTTGATTTATATTTTTAATAACAATTGTTATGAGTGGATCTTTGACACCTCCAGCTATTTGTTACAGCCTTGTTCACATGAATAAATATTTAGGCCACACTTAATGGTTTAATAGATACACCTGTACAATCTAATACAATCTAATACCACAGCTCTGCCATAAATTCTACTTTATAGCATAGCATAGCATATAATGTTCAGATTTTGCTGACACTGTCAGAGGTATTCAGCTGATCTTGCACTAGACTACATCATATTGAAAGGTCTTTCTAATATTCTGCCCCATCATATATGTAAATGGGGTGAACAAAACATGAGTAACACCTCTAATGCAATCCAGAATGATTACACCACTAACTACAACTTCAACAATTAACATATATGAGGGATGGGAATCCCCAGAAGCCCCAGAATACAATTTTATCACGATACTTTTTTAAACACGTTGTGATATGCTGAGTATTGCGATACATATGTTGCAATACATTATCAGGTTTTACCTTTTTTCAACTACAAATTATGTTCCCGATGGAAAACTTTGCCAACATCTGTTCAGTTTTCAGTCTGTTTATCTCACTTCAATCATTTTTATTGCAGCAAATTGTATCTAGTGGACTCTGAAAATCGATATTATTATCTAGTAGGCTACAAGAAGTTTAATTTGTGTTTGTAATATTTCAAATTTACATAATAAAAAAATCTATGCTTAAGAGTCCCTGTTTTAAAACGATATTGTGATGCAAAAATATCGCGATACTTTGTTGTATCGATTTTGTCCCCCACCCTTAACATACGTGTGTGTGTGTGTGTGTGTGTGTGTGTGTACCCGAGTTGACTTATTAATACCTCTATTACAGTATAAACACAAACTGAACATTGCCAGCCTCCTTAAGTTAGAAGTGATGGCAGAGCTGTTGTGTTGGATTGCATTAGACTACAAAAGTGTGCCAAATAAAGAGCTTACTGAGCTACCTTCTCAACTGACAATACACAAATAGGATGTCCAGTCTTTGAAAGCTTTTACATTAGCTGCTTGTGACATTGTCAAGTAGCCATTTCAGGTTTGTTTCGGAGTAAACAGATGAGGTAGTTTAAGCTTCAACAATACAAATTCACTGGAAAAATACACCCTTCATTGTTTGAGTGACAAGGGACCCTGGGGAGGGGCATTACAAAAGCACCACAGCAATGAGCGTTTAAGGCCAAAAATGCAAAATGCTTTCCATGAATTGTGATTTAAGAGATGTAGAAATAGGGTTTTGCCTAACTCCTGCTCCCACAGGGATGATTTCCTGGCTGTCACTGAGGGCTGCCGTTGACTGTCCAAAGTTCGAAGGCTTGCCCTGTTTCCCACTGCAACCACAATCAATAAAGAATCACTGATATGTAGTGGAGCTCACAGCACGCCACTTGAAACCACATCGAGGTAATGTGACCAGAGAAATACAAAACCCCCAAACAGCGAGTTGTTAAGCCACTGGATGTTAATTAGAACTGTGAATTCTTTCAAATATACACAACAGACCCACAGATTCCTGTCAAAATAGTGTTTGCCTAAGTTGCTATCACTCAACCAAGAGTCTAACTTGGTCTATAGCAAACATGTAGATCATATGAGATGAGAAATGGCGGAATGGATGGTAGCTGCCTATAGGCCTTGTCTCTGCCAGATGTGACTCGGCTGCATGTCATGTCTGACCAGTGCAGACGCTGACTGCGTTGACATTCAACATCATCGGTTTCATACAAGCTGATTCCTCACAAAAGTGAAACTTGTTAAATATACAATAGCTGTACAGAGAGCAGCTTCTTCTTTCGCTTCTCAAGAATCCGTTGTGTATACTTGTCTCCCTACTGTGGAAGGCACTCCTGCAGTTGATCTTTTCATCGGCCAACATGTCGTACACAAAGTTGAGTTTTGGTGTCATGCGTTCTACTCAACACTGTTAGCTGTATGGTTTGGTCTGAATCCATAATACACAGCCAATCCAAATTATCCTACCAGAACACTCCTTGAGAGAACCAGGAGAAATTATAAAATTTCTCTCCATAGAAAGAGAAGTTACTGCTAAGGTCATTGAAAATTGGCAACTGAAATGAATAAGCCTTGTGTAGAAATGCTTAGCAAAATATAAAGCTCCAATCATGATGATACAACAGCATACACTTTTGACCATATAGTGTGCCTTCTTAATTTAATATTTTGAACATTTTAACACTACCTGCTCAGGCTGAAACAGCAGACACAGTTAGAGACTGGCTAATGACATAGTGAAGCATTTAGCAGCTAAAAGGCCGGATATTTCCTTTAGGAATTGGAAGACACCAAAAACAGAGCTAAAAAGAGAGCGAATATTGGGCTTATATTGTGGCCAGAAACACATCCCCAAATGCTCCATATCTGCTGAATGTGTTCATAAACAAGTGTTTACTAACAGGTTCAGCATTTAAACTTAAGACCTAAAACAGGTGTATGGTAATGTTGTGTTTACGATTTGTTTCTGCTGCGCCAAACAGATATGGAAATCAGTCGGCATTGTACCTTTTTTGGCAAATCACGGATACGTTACATTTGTACGTTTCAGATGTATGATATCAACATTCCAAGGTGACACTGTTGGGATTACATGTAAATGAGCTGACTATGTCATCAGGAGATGGAGGGGATGGTGGATGGCGTGACACCTAGGCACCACAGCTGCAGACTACTGTTTGAGACCAACAAGACCAATAAACAACAGCACTAAACAAGCTACTGCTGCGTTTCCAATGGTGATGGTGTCCCCAAGAGTGGGTGTTTCTTAGTGAGCCATCAATGCATGTCCAACGGCGGCTGTGCCACCATATCGGGTATTTTAAGCCAAAAAATGAACTTTTTCTAGTTTTTTGTGCCTAAATCTATACCCACATTAACCACAGCATTGTTGAATTGTGAAGTTTCAACATATCTGCTAATAATGTACAGTTACATATCCATGGTTTGCAGAAACACCCAATGCTAACAGTTATTCTGGCAATTGGGGTTGATTTATCACAGGTTTAAAGGTACTCTCTTGTTGAATGCTAGGAAGAAATCTGGTGTACTAAGGTGGTAATATCGAAGCCATCACTCAGCACTGGTCATTTTAAAATGTTTACATGCAGTCTACCTTATTAGCCTTAAATAATATCCCATTAATCATTAAACTAATCAGCAGGCTGTGTGTTATTACTTTGAAAGCGATGCCAAAAAGTCAGCAGTAAAACTGAGCTCGTGATGTGTGTTATCAAACAGGAACTACAAGAAAGCAACCAGCCATCGGGTAGTTTAACATAAGCTAGTGTGTGCTAACAAGCTAACATGGAGCACCAGAGCCAATATACTGCTGGGGACAAATATACCAATCGGCTTCTTAACATGCAATCTGTACACCAGAAGAATCTACTGAAAACTACCTCAAAGTAAACCATGTGATTCATAAAGCAGTATCGTGTGTTTACACTGTTATTTAGTCACCACAAGGAAGCTTCCATGACCTAATGCCTCATGATCAAGTGTTATCTACCAAGACATGTCCCATAAATTCATTGATTCGCAATGAAATAGCCTTCCAGTGCATCATTGACTTACATCATTGTGTTACACCCACAACAACAAGCACCTGTATACTAGTGATCAGAAAGTAATCATGGGTAGTGAAAAATGAAGAGAAGATTAAACTGAACTCCAGTCAGGGATCATTGTGAAGGACCATTGAATCCATTTATAGTTTAAGAAAAGCATTTTCCCATAAAAGGTTCCTTTAATAACGTATTATTATTCAAAATGTGTGCAATTAACTGAGCTAAATTATTGAGATTTACAGTGGACTAAAATGCCATATATCAACAGCAGACAAGCAGGTAAACCACATTCGGGTGCAGTGACCCTCAACTACGTCCACTTTTCTGCAATAATAACAGTCTCCGAGACATCACACACTGCAGTAAGCAGTTCAGCACACCCCGCTTGGGTGTGATAGGCACACATCCAAAAAGCCTCTGCCAAGGTGTGTTGATAAAACAGTGGGCCTGGCTTTGTGGAAAATGTCAGAGGTGTTGATAATAACAGAAGGGGAAATAAAGGCTTTTATTATTTTGGTATTATTCTGCTCAATTAATAACAACTACATTTGATTACCATAGACATGGCTCCTTTTGTGGTTAATAATTACACTGTGTCTATTATTCCTCCAGGCTGGGGCATGTGTATAGTTAATATGTTCAAATAATGAGGATATTGTATGTTGAGGGGAAAATGGATCCTGATGTCCTGAAAAAGATAGATAGATAGACAGATAGACAGATAGACAGATAGACAGATAGATATTTAGATAGATAGATGGATAGATGGATGGATAGATAGATAAGGCATTTATCACTCAACTATTGGTTAAAATATCCATGCATATATTTATGCTGACATATAAGCCTGTTAGCATTGCAGGGATGCATTGAGTAGCCCAACAGCTGATCTACAGTGAAAGAATCCACACATTAAAGCTAAACTGGCCTCTAAGATTGTAAGAGTAACAATAATACCAGTATCATTGAAGATGGCACATTCTCCTTTCTCAAGACAGGCAGGGAGCAACACATAAACACCAGTTTGTGCTGGGGATGCAGGCTGCTGCTGCAGTAGGGGTTCTCAGCTGGTTTCATGTCACACACCTAACAGGCCCATCAGACCCCCTGCTGACGGGTTTTATTTCCAGGGACTAATAAGAGAAGATCTTTGTTGTTTAATAATTTAGATTAAGAGTTTAGACCTGCTAAAAGCCTCCTGGGGCCAAATAATAGTCTATTGGGGACACATATACACATGCACACACTTTAGGAACCTCCACTTCAAGGGATGTTGTGCATCCCCTGCACCCCAGTGTGAGAACCAAAGGGCCGCGGGTCACAGGTACGGTGAGAAGGTGCTGCACATGGTAGTGATGGAGAGGAGGGGATGTGGGGGCGGAGGCCTCGGCAACAGCTATTCTATTATCAGCGGAGGGGAACATAAAAACAATAACACGCTGCCTTCTTCTTATAAACTGCGTCAACAACAGACTGTGCGTAATCTCAGCGTGCGTCTGTTGCGTCCAGACAAGAAAAGACAAACACCAAAGTTGCCTGAGGAATGTGAAACCCAGCATATTATACAGACACACCAAACACACATACACACACACGAGGCTAGAAAGCAACTCACGGTGGCCGAGGTCAGGCTGCTGTCTGTGAGCGTGAGGTGGTGCGGCTCCCATCTCCGCAGGAACTTGGAGGTGAGGATCTTGCTGAGGAAGGTGCGGGGGTGTTTGACCACGCATACCTGGATGTCCCCCTCGTGCAGCAGCTTGTATCGCATCCCGCTGCTGCTGCAGTGGTGCAGGGACCTCTTGCACGGCCCTGCGCTCAGCTTGGTGTTATTATTCCCCTCCGACATCTCCCCCAGCAGAGGCTTGTTCTCCTCGCACTGATAAAACTGGTTGTTGTGCAGCTCGTTGGCCCCGCCGCCGCCGCTGCCGCTGGTGAAATCCATAGTTCAGTAATCCAACAGTTTATTGTTTCCAAATGTTACTCTCAGGGAGGGGAGGGCGAAGGCGTCGAAACGACACAAGAATCCTACATGTATATAAAAAAAAAATAGAAATGGATAAGGTCGTTCGGATCGAGCTGGAGGGGGGGTACCTACCTACCAACCGCTATAACACGACCTGAGTTACTGTAGACACGGCCGAGACAGGCACAGAAATGCCACAAACAGTGTCTTATGGCAGGATATCCAAACGGAGGAAGGTTTTTATGATACAGTGCAAATAATCCACCATTTTCCTCCTCGCACAATGCCCCATAAATTGTCTCCACGGTGAGCGTCTCGCCTCCACCCCCCCACCACCAACGAGCTATTCAATATGTTAGGGCCATGGCCTTATCCATTCCGTCCGCCCCAGTGCCAAACAGAATAATCCACAGCCAGGAACGCATGGGAATAATAAGAAAACGGGTGAAAATATCCAATGGCGGCGGCTCTAGGCTCCTCCGTGGGGTTTTGTGGTCAGTACAGGCTCACTGGCACGGTTTCTTTTTATTCAGTCTTTTCCCCCTATCTTGGTGTAAAGGAGCCAGCACTCTCCGGCAGCGCCGTGCCGATTGGTCCCTGCTCGTTCATGTGATACCGGACTGACGTCAATGGGGAGGCGAGCGGATGAGCCGTGTGTCTTTTGCGCTTGACTGTCTGCCGAGGGCGCACGCTCACCCCACCCCTCCACCCCTCCTTCTCCACCTCACCTCGCCTCCTCCCCTCTGCGCTCAGAAAAAAAGAAAAAACATGGAGGAGGGCGCAGAGACTTCAAGAGAATTCGTCTTTTTTTCACTGCACTGGAAATGATGCAGTTTGCCACCATCCACACCATTTTCCAGGGAAAGAGTGAATAGGAGATGATTACTGCCAAGGCGTTGATGCAACGTGTGGGTGAGTTTGTTAAGAGGGAAGAAACGGGAAGTGATGTCACTCAGGTAGATTGTACTAACCTTAAGGGCTGATATAAAACCGCATAACCTGTAATTTATGGTGTGCATCATAGTCTATTAGTATCAGGCGAGACAAGGTATTCAAATAACTCATTGTATGGACGAGAAAGAATGATTAATATACTACTGATTTTACCACACGCCTTTTTACCTTATAATTAGGCCTCCTACTGATTGATGTTTTACCCTACTCTTTCATTTACTACATCACTTCAGGCCGTCCTGGACAACAGTATATGTAATGTATTTAACTGGATTTTAGAATTAGTGATGTCAAGTGTCCCCCAAATTGCTCGATTATCGTTAGTGTTTATTTTACTACAGCCTTCTAAACACCAGGATTTTTATTTTTAACGAACTAAAAATTAAAACTAGGTTTGAAAAACCATTTTTGTAACTGAAATAAAAATAAAAACTAGACTTTAGAAGAAGAAAAAAATGCAACTAGTGAAACCGATACTGTGTACTTGAAAAAATAAAATAAAATGAAAACATATGGGACATGTTTTAATTTTATTTCAGTTCGAGTCTTGTCAGCTTGGATTTTTGAGGCTGTGATGTCTACATGACTGTGAGTCAGTTGCCTTCACAAAGCGTTGTGTTTGTATTGTTATATTTATTCGAACTACCTAAATCTTGCCCCTGACAAATATCCCCATAATACAATAATGAAAAAAATTCTGAAACTAATAGAAACTAAAATAAAACTTAACATTTTTAAACAATAACTAGAGACCATCTTGTGATGGGATCTGTCCTGTTGCAAAACTGTGGTCTGTTAAAACAAATGTGGGCCAGGGGCGTAAAGTATGGGGGCAATGACTCCTTTTCTTCTCCCTATCTTCCTACTTTTTGTGATTGTACCTTTTATACAGAACAGCAAGTCAGCACAAATTCAAACAGGCAGTGTAAAATGGCTTGTGACTCAATTGCATTGACAAAAGCTGTCCACAGACAGACAGACAGACAGACTTATAAGCACCTAGGAAAATACTTAAAACTGCTTCTGTGGTAGTTCCCTCTACAATTGGTGTCACCTATGACACATTTTGCTATGATGACACACACACACACACACACACACACCGATGAGGTGAAAACAACACCAGCCATGGCGTTGTTGTCGCAGCAGTAAAAACTAAACTGAAATGAGCAAACCCACTCTGGAAACTAACTGAAACTAAACTGAATTGAAAACAAAAATTAAAAAAGAAATACAAATAAGAACTAATAAAAAGTACAAAACTATAATACTGTAACTCTGCTCCACATTGCCACACTGTAGTTGAGTTTAAACATATTAAGTCTGACCATACTAGAATCAGCTTGTAAAATATCTACCATATATGAATTTGAAATTGCAGAATGTAAACTGCACCCAGAAATTTGCAATGAAGTGGCATGGACGTGTCTTTCCATTGTCTTGATATTCAGTTGTGGTATGTTTAAACCTTTTGTCTAGCACTACCGTTTGGGCTTCAATATGTTATGTGTTTGGTCAACATGTTCATATCAGTGTGTAATATATATTAAAGCCTTCGGGGGCCATTAGCTGGTGTTCAGTCTTGATAAATTCCACCAGATCAAGTTTGGACTCAGGTAGGCTGAGTTACTGCGAAGAGAGAGAAGCACACCCTGCCACACCCTGGTAGAGATTTACTGTCTGTGTCATGGATACTTCATCGGGGCAGATGTTGAACCACACAAGGCCCTGAAGCCATGCCTTCCACTTAAAGAACCTTCCCAGCACTGACACTCATGGGTCAATACTCATATTTCCATTTACTTAGAAATATAATCGGGCCACAGGAAGTTGGGTTCTCTTGCTATATTATCAGTGACATTTGTTTAATGCTTCCCAGGTAGTCATTTTACCTGTTGGCATTAATGTAACTAACTACACAGGCAGAAGGGAATGATAGAATTTATTTTCAGTATAGTTTTAGTCTCTTTAAGTATCTACACTCTGCTGTGAGCAGCATAAAAAGCCTTATCACATTTATGTATGCTTAACATTACTTTTCTTACTTTTTTAAAAGCTTCAGTCCATTTTTACTGTTTCACTGCCTTCCTTGATCTCTGGTTCCCGTCTCGCCTTGATAGCCACAACCAGGTCGCTGCTGGCCATGCCCACGAGAAACAATAAATTGTCAAAAATATCCGCATCCTTATTGAAAAGCAAGATTCAGGCAAACAAGGTTGTGATTTCATTTAAAATATACAAAACCTATTTCAACCAAGTTTTACGTGCAGGTTTAAAGATATCAGGGCAACGTGACATATTTAAAAATAACATTATGACCTGTGATGGTTGCACCTGCTGCTGCACAGCTGATCTAAATGTCAGTAAACATCCTGCACGTCTATATCTCTAGTTTTCTATAGTTTACACTTAATCATTCTTCCTTAAGTCTGTTGACCTTTTAACCTCATGCACATTACACATATCAACAAACAGGTAAATTAAGACAGATTTTGTTTCATACATCATACTCAGTTTATTAAGTATTGGCAGTACATTAGATTTTATTTGCAGTGCTCCATCCTGACTGCCTGCCAGATCAGCAGACTTTCTGTTGCTGCTGTCTCCCAGGCTACTCTTCATCTGGCAAACAGTTAATGTCTGTTCAGTTAGCATGAGCTTACACAGCAGCAGCAGCTAACACCCAACTGTTTAACGGTCCCAACAAACTCACACCGACACCAAAATGGCTCAGGTCTGTCATGAAACCTTTTAATAACCATTAGGTAACGTTAGCTGTGTGATGCTAACAGTTAGCTCTGTCACTATGTGTGTGCTACTGGGTAGACTCTCAAACTGAATTTCCCCTCAGGAGATTAATAAAGTATATATTTAAAAAAAAAAAATTATTAAAAAACTGTCCTCAGCACGGAGCTCACATTCCTGCAGCAGCAGCTACAACCCATACAATCTGTGGTCTGGTGAAGCGGAGTGTTGTGTATTTGACTGAGGTGGCAGTTCAGTGTGCCAATATGCCACCAAAACATTCAAAAGTATGAGTGTACTACACTATACTCCATTCACATAATTGGTATCAAAAAATGACTCTATTGGCGTCACTATCATTGTAAGGTATATTGAAGGTATATTATGCAGGAATTGTCAGTTACTGTTTGTAAACAATATTGCCCGTGAAAGTGAAAGCCAAGCCCCAGATAAAGTCTTGCTATATTCCCATTTTTTTCAGCACTGTGTCCCTGATTTTTGTGGCTTGCTCTTGGAAGCGTGCTCCTTACTGTCTGGCACCTGGTCGCTGCCTTTTATTAAGTCCCAACCTGACCTGCATGCAGTGACCAGGAACATCTATAACATAGCAAAATAAGAAAAAAATAAGAACCCATTATATGTTTCCCTTTTATCCTCTGTTAGGTCAGATTTTGACCCTTTGGTCAGTTAGCTTGCGTTAAGTTCTGTTTTAACCCAGTCACCAGATAAATGTTGGCATTGCATGTTTTTTCAAACCACGGATATGTAACATTTGTACGTTATTACATGGCAGATACATGGAAACTTTACATTTCAACAACTCTGATTAACATGTGGTTATGTTTAGGCATAAAACCCACTTGGTTATGGTTAGGAAAAGATCATGTTTTGGGTTAAAATATCCACTTTGGGAGACACAATCGCTTCTGGAAACGCAGCAATGGCTCATTAAAAAAAAAAAAACATGGTTGTTGTGGTTCTCTAACAGTGGTCTGCAGCTTGGCAGCAGTCTCATCTCGGCATCATATCATCCACCATCCCCTCCAACTCTTGAAGTCAGCTCATACAGTATACATGTAATCAGAACTACTCACTTTAGAAACATTGATGTGATACGTATGAAATGTACAAATGGCATGTATCCATGGTTTGCAGAAATGTATCATGGTAAAATTGTCACAGTATTCACAATATTAATACTACATTGGAGTGTTTGAATTAAAGGGAAATTTCGGTTTATTTCAACCCGTCTCCTATCGTCCTAAATTTGTTTCAAGTCACTAGTGACATAGAAATAATAGTTAGCATGTTAGCCGTTAGCCTAGATACAGCAGTAGCGTCAGACCTGTTAAAACTTAATTGAACGGGCATCCTTTCAAGTGCAAAGTTAGTCCACTAAACAAGCTTTTTCTCCACAAAGACCGCCTCATATCGTTAGGATAAATGTCAGAGAACATATAGAAAACGACATGTAAACGTGTTGTCTTACCTTACCGGTGTGGTGCCATGTTTGTTGTTTACCATTTAGCTAAGGCTGCAACCGGTCCCATTCCTTGCAACAGAGGTATTCCTCTTCTGTGGGCATTGGGGTACAGCGTTCACAGGTAACGTTACACCACCAATCTCCAGAGCTAAAGCCTTCCAGCAGCCATTCCTCCTCTGTCGTCCTCTACCTGTTGTGCCTCTCTCTCTCCTCCTCCGTTCTTCAATTTCACGAAGCTCTTCGTCAGTGTGTTCTGGCCCAAATAAATAAGTGCTTTGGATAAAAGCACTGTATCACTGCAGTCCATTTACCATCTATGACAATGGACCCAACCAGGATAAAAAGAATAATACTTTTTTTTAGGTTTAACTCAGTTGTGATTTTTCATAGCAGACATTTTTACAGTGGTTCACATCTATTTATGTGTCCCAGTAAACAATGACAATTTGACAGTGAGCCAGCACACACAATGTCAGGACCCTGACAGTGATGTAGCTAAATGCAATATAGCTATCACTGATTTTATTATTCGCACTTGTGCTTTTCCTACTGTGACAGGTCAAAATGTCTTATATGAGGAGGGTCAATTAAGGCAAGTACTATAACTTCTTCTACGAAGGTAATTATAAATAAAAATAATAATAATCATAACAACAAAAAAAAAAATAATAATAATAATAACAATAGGCTTCCTCCCACAGTCCAAATACATGCAGATTGGGGATTAGGTTAACTGGTGACTCTAAATTGTCCGTAGGTGTGAATGTGAGTGTGAATGGTTGTCTGTCTCTACATGTCAGCCCTGTCCAGGGTGTACCCTGCCTCTCGCCCAATGTCAGCTGGGATAGGCTCCAACCCCCCCCCCCCCCCCCCCCCCCCCCCCCCCTCCATGAGAGGAGAGGTAGAAA
>NC_065525.1:7810962-8096338 GCF_006386435.1 Epinephelus moara
CCCCCCCCCCCCCCCCATGCGACCCTCAAGAGGATAAGCGGTTAGAAAATGGATGGATAATAATAATAATAACTCAGCTTCAGTGGCACGATGGTGCAGTGGTTAGCATTGTTAGCACAGTCTACTGTCTCACAGTAAGAGGGTTCCTTGTTCAAACCTGGGGCAGGGGGCCCCTCTGTGTGGAGTCTGTATGTTCTCCATGGGTACTCCGGCTTCCTCCCACAATCCAAAGACATACAGGTTAATTGGTGACTCTAAATTGGGAGTAGGTGTGAATGTGAGTGTGAATGGTTGTCTGTCGTTACGTGTCAGCCCTGTGATAGTCTGGCGACCTGTACAGGGTGTGTCCTGCCTCTCACCCAGTGTCAGCTGGGATAGGCTCCAGCCCCCCTGCGACCCTTAATAGGATAAGTGGTTATGGAAAATGAATAAATGAACTTGACTCGAATCTCAAAAGTAGCATCTCAGTAAAATATATCATTTTTGGTACAGTTGATGAAGGAAAATTCTCATTTGGGTATAGCTATGTTTAATCTGTTTTCTTGTGATCAAAAATGATCTGAAACTCAACTCCAAGCTTCATAAATAGTTTTCCAATAAACAATAAATAGAGCAACTTCTGATAAACCTACAACCATTTAAGGCTCAAAGTAATATAACTCCAAGTACAGATACAGATACAGAAAATTTAGTTGGTTGAACAGATGCAGATACAGATAATGGTGTTCTTATTCATCCCTAGTCTGCATATAATGAGTAACTTTAGAGACTCAGGTCATTCAAATTACAGAAAAGAAAAGAAAACCATTACCTTCTGGCTTTGTTTATCCAGATTGTAAGATATCTGCCTCTCTGCTTGTGCCTCCACTCCAATACAGTGGAGGTTTTTTTTCTTGTTTTATTTTGTTGCCCCCACATTATTGAATTTTATTAAAAAAAAACATCAGCAATATGTTTTTTCCAGGAACATGCCCCAGTTTCATTTCATAGGAACTATTTGTTTGGTAGTGTCTAAAAAGAAAAAGAAAACAAAGGTGATTGCTATTTTTCAATTCAGTGCACTCCACAAACTAAATTCCATTCATCTTCATTATATTAAAGTGGAGGCATTAAACTCAGATGTGTGTATAAAAACCTGGACATATGGAAATGACCATTTGCATTCCTCAAATACAAACTGAAAAGTGAACTTCAGGTCAAGCGTGGCTTATGTTTAATATACAAAGGGAATGATATCATTTGCCAAATGCGGGCGGAAAAAAATCCTGCTTAATGACAACACTGTTTTGAAACTCTGGGAGGAATGAGCCAGAGGGAGTGAAGCTTTAGTAACACAGGTGAGTGTTAGGGCTGAGCAGCAAGGTGCAACAGTCTGTACTAAATGTAACTGTCAGGGAACAGAGGCTTCGCAGCCTCCCATCTCAAGGGTCCTGAGTCGCAGCAACAACCACCTTGGGGTTGAGCGCTGAGGTTTTCACGTATTCCCAACAGGACATCCCGCAGTTCTTCTAGAGCCTCTTTTTTTCCATTCCACCCACAATCTTCCATCAGCTGAGTCCTTCCTGCCACATCACCACCCAGTCACCCAGGCACTCAAGCCAGTATTGTTCCAGAGACAAGTTACAACACGCTGACCAGTTTGCTGGCAGACTGTCTGCTGTTGTGTCAACAGTCAATGAAGGCCAAAGGGGAAAGAAATAAGTGCAATAAAAATGTCTCACAGAGCAAGACTGATGTGTTGATCAATACAAAACAGATTGTTTGCGGAAAGGAAGCCCTTAATCTGAAATGTAATGTAAAGAAATGTCATACCAGTTATTAACATTTCTAATTCTGCATTTTTTTGGATCATTGATGCTCCGTTATTGTTTTGTTTTTGTTTTTTTTGTCTTTGCATTAACACTACTTTGTATAAAACTTTTTCATTCTGGATCCTCCAGATAGATTGTGAATCTGCAGTGTGTGTACTTGCCGATAAGATAAGGAATAATTATGAAAGATTGCATTTTTTTGTTTATCATCATTTTTGAATTTTTATTTTATTTTGTTTTTCATGATTTTATTTATTTTTCATTATGATTACTTATCTATTTTCAATTCTTCATTGTTTTTTAATTGTTTTATTTATTTTCTCCAATTTTCCAGTGTGTGTTGCAACTGTGTGTTTTTGTAATGCTTTGGATTTCATTTACATTGATTACCCCTCCAAGAATCGCTACCTTAATGTGCTGGAGGGGTTTGCGTGTCCCTGTGATCCCAGCTGTGTTGTCAAGCAAATAGGGCAAATAGCTCCTGGTAGGGTTTCCCAAGGCAAAGTGGTCACAGAGGATGGACCAGATTAAGCAATATTCAAGAGACTGATGAATTGTCCAAAAACGAGCTTGGGCACCTAGTCGGGTACAGGAAAACCAGGGCCCCCTTCTGGTTCCAGACCTGGGAGGGGAGCTGGCAGACAAGTGTCTGGAGGCCAGGCCGTGGGCCATGGAGCCTGTCACGTTCACTCAGCCTGAAATTACATCATGGAGCTGTTGCCCTGTGGGCCCTCCATCTGTAGGGATAAGCATCAGGTTGGGTGCAAATGTTCCGGGCAGTAGGCAGGGATGGGGACCCAGGTGTGCTGACTGCTTGCCTCACAGAGTGGTTCAAGGAACTTGGAACATCACCCCTCTCTGGTGGGGAATGAACCAGAACTGGTGCAGGGAGGTGGAGCAGTAGCAACAAGATATAGTTGGGCTCACCTCTATGTATTGCACCAGTTCTGGAACCAAATTCCTGTAGGGGGGCTTGACTCTCACCTTTTCAGGAGCTGCTCAGGATGAGAGGCACTGGACGGACATGGGGATTCTTGTGAGCTCTCAGCTGAGCACCACTGTATTGGAGTTCTCCTTGGGGCATAAGAAGGTCGCTTTGATGAGACAGCAAGTTGCTGTGAGGAGGTCTCTGACTGTTGTTTGTGCTAATGCACCAAATAGCAGTTCAGAGTACCAGAATTCTTAGAGTCTCAAAGGGTACTGACCAGGGAATCTATAGTTCTGCTGGGGGACTTCAATGTTCATGTGGGCAATGATGAGGAAACCTGGAGAGGGGTGATTGGGAGGAACAGCCTGCCTGATCTGAACCCAATTGCTGTTATTTTATTGGACTTCTGTGCTAGTCATGGATTGGCCATAACAAACACAATGTTCTGGGCGTTGGTGGCTTAGTGGTAGAGCAGGCGCCCCATGTACAAGGCTGTTGCCACAGCGGCCCGGGTTCGAATCCAGCCTGTGGCCCTTTGCTGCATGTCATACCCCCTCTCTCTCCCCCTTTCACGCTTACCTGTCCTGTCCATTAAAAGCAAAATGCCCCCAAAAAATCTTAAAAACAACAACAAAAAAACAAAAAACAAACACAATGTTCAAGCATTGGGAGGTTCATATGTGTACCTGGTACCAGAACACCCCAGGCCAAAGACTGATGATTGACATTGTGATTGTATCATCAGATCTGCGGCGGCTGTATGTCTTGGACACTTGGGTGAAGAGAGGGGCAGAGCTGTCAACTGATCAGCACCTGGTGGTGAGTTGGATCAGATGACGGGGGAGGATACCGCGCAGACCTGATAAACCCACACATGTAGCGAGGGGGAGCTGGGAACATCAGGCTTGGACCCCTGTCCACGAGGTCTTCAACTCCTACCTCCGTAAGAATTCTTCGTGCATCCTGGGGCTGGTTGGAAATATGGAATCTGAGTGGGCAATGCTCAAACCCTCCACTGTTGAGCCAGCTGCTAAAAGTTGTACCTGCCATGTCGGCAACCTAAGAATCCACTGATAGACACCAGCGGTAAAGGAGGCTGTCAGGCTGAAGAAGGTCTTTCTGGCTTAGTTGGCCCTGAATTAGCAGACAGGTATTGGTTTGCCAGAAGGGCTGCGGCTGTCATAGTTTTATGGACAGGTGTGAAGTCACTACCGCAGAAACTTAGGCCCCGTTTACACGACAACGATTTCAACTGAAAACAATAAACTTTAGTTGCGTTTTGGCCGATCATTTACATGACAGCGGCGTTTTGGGTGCCTGAAAACGCAACATTTTGAAAACAGCTTCCAGAGTGCAACTTTTTGGAAACTCCGTTTCCGTTGTCATGAACTTAAACTTGCAATATGCAGTTCCTCTTAAAACGGAGATTTTTCGCACATGCGCATTACGGTTCCCATTACTAGGCATGCCGACCGTCACAACAACAATGCCGAGCTCTGTTTGTGCTGCTCACCCTGTTGATTTGAAGTGAAGTGTAGATCTGTTACTGTAGCAACTCCACCTTGTCGTCCATCCAGACAAAGTTATCTGTGCATGCTTTCGCCATTGTATCTTCTTTGTTTTGGTTTGTAATCACCGCGTTGTAGAGGAAGGCGCTTCAGTGCAGGCGCATGGTGTCATGCCATGGTGTTGCTTTGCAGATTTACACTGCCACCCATTGGCCTGGCGTGCATACTACAGCGTTTCCTGTAGATTTTGCGGCTCCGTGTGAACGGGGATTGGTTCAATAACGTCGTTATTAAAACGCAAAGGACAGACTTTTCCGTTTTTAGAGAAACCGTTGTCGTCTAAACAGGGCCTCAATCTTCATCATCTAGAATTAAGGATCTCTCCGTTCTCTGTCCTAAGCCCCTCCCACCAGATGACCACAGGCATCAGGCACATGCACGTTTCATAAAATAACCCAGTGCCCCTCCTTGCCCCACTCTCTCTGTCTCTGTTTAGACCACAAATTAGACCAGAATTAGCTAGCTAGCAACCCCAGAGTCCCTCCACCTCCCTCTCCACCGCTGAGGACTGCTTCCCTGTGGGGAGAGTGAGCAGTTCACAGTGGCAGGAACTGCCCACTCTTTCTCCATTTTAATTTTTTTGAACAGCAGCCTCTGACCCCATATGAGGTAATGGACAATGGTAAATGCTAAAAAGTAGAGTAATAGTAGCACAATCAGAAAAGACTAAAAAAAAAGAAAAAAGATTGAAATGCTTAAAAAAATAAGTTTGCTAACATGAGCCAACATAAGCTACTGATCAGTCTATAGGTCCAGAACTCCTAAAGGCATAGTTTCTGCGTCCACATGTCTGCAAGGGTCCATTTTGGTCCATATGAAGTAAATGTTGTCACCCACCCATGTCTGCAAGGGTTTGCACAGATGCTGTGCAGACATCCGTGTGCAGCCTATTTTTTGTGACAGTGGGGACTGTATGCTTATGAGTATGCTCCAATCTATTGTTCCACACTAGTCCAGTCCAAAGTTAGTTTTATGTTAGATATTGGACAGACATTAGCCACTTTTCCAGGAACTTTTATTACCAGGAATTTATTTACCTGGGTAAAAGAATTTCTGGTAATCTGTGTGGTTTGCGTTTCCACCACACCTCAAAGTTCAGGAAAATGTATTCAAATCATGCTGATGACGTAGATGATTCGGTGTGTGAGCCTATATTTAGCTCCGCCAGCTTATTGGCTGATAACATGGTAAAAGTAGTGCTGGTAGAGAAAGGATGGGCAGTTTGTTTCAGCCAGCAGCTAAGTTTAAAAGTATATTAAGATAAGTGTCAAACTAAGTTAGTCTACATACAGACAGCTGTCATTTGAGCTTATTAGTAACAATTTGCTAGTAGCTGAACTAGTGTGCTGTCTAAATCAGCCTGTAAGACATAACATTAGTGACGGTGGATGAGAGACTGTGGACGGAGTATATTGAATATCACTGTCTACATGTTTACATGTTCATACTTGCTGAACACATGTATTGATAAAGTATTGGCTCCTTACTCGTTAATGTCACTTACAGTAACGAGTGTAGCTGCCGTCAACTCGAGTCATTTTCAAGTTATCTTCACTTTGTTTCCACCGGGGCTGCTCGGCTGTTCACTGGTTACCGTGCTGTGTGTGTGTATGTGTGTGTGTGTGTGTGTGTATGTGGAAGAGTTCAGCGCCAGAACAAAAGAACCGATACCATTAGCGCTTATCAATACTACAGTCTTTGATAATTTAGCCCCGGGGCTAATTTAGTACTGGGTCCATCCTTAATCAAAGCTCAAACAAAGTGAAGCTTGTAGAAATTAAATAAAGTTTGCAGTCACACTGGCACGGATGTGTGGAACGCTGCAAGTGTGTGTTCCACCAATCAGCATTCTTCGGCACACAGCCCCGCCCCTCAAGAATTCCGGGGAATCTGAAAAGTCCTACCCCCCTACTAGATACTTTTTTCAGGGAAAGTTTGGGGTAATTTTGGTGGAAACGCGCCAAGGTTTTTCAAAATCCCGGGTAATTGATAAAAGTTCCTGCGGTGGAAAAGGGGCAGTTTTACCTGACGCTGGCTGAAGGAGGATGTAAGCTCACCTCCCAGCCATCCTGCTTACTACTGGGGGCTGACATGGGCCGTCAGTTGTTCTATGAATAGCACCACATGCGTGACTGTGGATGTCCAAGCCTTAAGTGTATTAAATTGAGAAAAGCTGTGTCTTATTACTTGCAGAGTTTGAACTGATTTGTTAAAAGAAGATTATGTTATGCCCTCTCTCAAAAGTTAGACTACATAGTCCTGCTTCAAGTGGAAGAGCCCCTGGAGCAGATTTTAGATCATGTTGAGCAAATCAACTGAAACTATGTTGCATGTAGAGACTGAAAGCAAACGTTTTTTTTCTATGTCTGGCGAGGAACAATTACTACACCACTGATTTCTGCACTGTACCACACAGCTGACCATTGATTAAACTGATCAGCCTAATACTCAGTTATTATAAATGCCATACACTGTAGCATTGATCAGTTTTGTTTCTAGCCATACACAGTATCTCAACCAACCTCTGGTCCAAATTCCAAGGTGCCATGTCAGCCACCCCTCCCCCACATCAGTCACAGGACCCAGGTTAGCTGGAATCTGGGAGTGGTCACGAGAGCTGTTTTAACTGAACTCCATCCTGGTCATGCTACATAGTCCTGTTGGTTAATCCCCTGTCTAGACCTCTCATAACTAAAACACAGGTACAACGTATACCACTCATACAGAAAGACCTGGCAAACACTAAATCTACACTCTACACATTTTTACCACGTTCACATGTAAGACCTACAGGTAAAGCACTGTCTGTTCATTTTCAGCATACATTCAAATGCTTACTAATGGAAGGAACACTGACATTTAATGAAGGTCTGAACTGCTGGACTGAACACAGGATGAATTCTATCCTTGCCAGCCACAGAACGAAAACTCAGCTTGTAATTGGGACCATCCATCCATGTATCCATCTTTTTCTGAACAAGATACCTCTACAACTAATGGCTGAATGGTTGCACATTGAGTTTGTAATAAATATTCATGGTGCATTTGATCCCTATGAGCTTGAGCTTTTAACCAGGTCAGATTTTCACTTTGGACCATGACAAGGTCGCTTGAATTGTGTGGTTTTTGTGACATTTGTTGTCGATATTCATGGTCCCCTTTGGATAGACCCTCATTCTGACCTTTCCTCAGTTACCACCATTAAATCCAAATTTCCCCTTGTTTAAAAGAAGTATCAAAATCTAACAGGTAGATTACCATAACAGTTTATCCCTGATGATAAACCTTTTGCATTCTGAACACTCATGCAGTCCTCGTGGCACCATCCTCGTGTTAGGTCATCATTGCCAGCAGTGTATCTCTAAAACTCGCCACACAAATGTGTGGTGCACTATTTTATCCAACCTGTTCCTATTCCCAGGTCATCAAATACCGACGCTTGTTATGCCCACTGGAGTCTTATAGCGACGCACGGGGCACTCCTTAGGGTCTCCATGTGAAGCACATTAAAACCTGTGTTACTGCTGTGAAACAGTCGCAGTTAGGTTTAGGCAACATAACTACTTGTTTAGGTTTAGAAAAAATATCATATTTTGGGTTAAAATAGGTTTGTTTGTGATGGAAAGTAACGTGATGTAAAAATGTCAGGTGAGTGATGCCAGTTGTGCGTAAGCTAAGTTTGGTTACTTTGGGTTATGTAACATGACATTGTGTTATGTTAAAACAACACTGACTTTTTGTTTCACACGGGACAAGAACTGTGCACTCCTGGGTGAAAGCCTGGTTTAGTTTGACCCATCCACCTCCCCTCCCTCCTCCCTACTCAGACTCTCTCGCTCTTTATACCACATCACTTGCTGTCAGCATCAAGTATTGTCGTGGATGTGTTTACATCGGTGTTACTTGAAAGCCCAGTACATCTCATAAAGATGCTAAAGGCTACCTTTGGCATCAGTATCACAAAGCAATGTTATTTAATGTCCTGGAATGAGAATGGACTTATTTTATCACAGAGGTTCAACAAACAAGATATTATTATTGGTGTGTTAAAAATGCTGGAGAGAATGTGATGAACACTGTGCCCATTTAGCCATAGTTTTTGTTTTTGCCCAACTTTGAAGACTTTCAGGGAGAAAAAAAACAAACAAAAAAACCCCCAGACATATAAATAAGCTTGGTTATTAGAGTAGATAGAAATATCATGTCATATTAAGTGTGTTTATTGTAGTTTGGGCATATATGTATTAATTATAAACTGTCATAGAAAAGTGCAAAAAAAGCACATTTATTATCCAAAGAGTGACCCAATGATCCTATGTCATTTACGCTAGTATCACAATCAGGTCAAACTTTGAATTTTTAGCCTCACTGCTGGTAAGAAAAGCAAAATCATCTGTCTTCAATCCTAACATCAACCACAGAGCTACAATGATAACTAGTTTGCAACTGCTTTACACGTTAGATGTACTATAGCAAAATGCTACCAAATAAAACAACATATAAATACTTCTTGTATTTGTAATAAATTTAGAACTTTAACAATGGAGGATCAGTATTGAGAGGAAACTTATTCATTCTTTGCCTGAGTCATCGATTAAAGTCTAGTTCTCAGAATGAGTATCAGCACTTGGTTGCATCCAAACAAAAATATAAACAAATGGGATAAGACAGGATATAGTTGACCACATTGGTGTTTTAATTCCATTGACGTAAATGAATGACACTCATGACCAGCATCTTACAAAACTTCCTCATGCATCACTAACAAAAGTACAAACTGAAACAACAGTTCCACTGCCCGTCTTGCACAACACAGCTTTGGTTAACGCTATACCTTTTCAGTTTAGCTATTATTTTCGCTTATGCTCTGCTCCAGTGTATCACAACAAAGTCATAAGGTGTTTCCACATGAGAATAAGTGTTTTTTAGGATACACAGCAGCTTGGAAATGTAATGTAGTATTTACTGTAAATGATTGGACACTATGGAATGCTAGTGTCTGTGCAAAAATAAGGAAGCACAATATTGACATATGGGCCTCAGGAGACTGGTCCTCCAGCTTTGTGTTGTGCTGAGAGTGACGATGAACTGCAGGAAATCCTTTATTTCAGCTGGTGAGTCATATCAGCGTGAGTACTGTCTGGGGACTGTTCTTTTACCGACAGGTTTGATCTGGGGTTTGACACAATGACAACATTGACCTTTTTATATATTTCAGATTATATTAAAAAATATCAGTTTGGCTTTTTTGTCAGCTGAACACAACATAGAATAAAGACTAAACTTAAAAGTTACTCCTTCCTGTTAGCGACAGCTAGAGAAAAGTGATGATGGAATAGCCAGAGGAGAATCTGCTTTGATATTTATACAGAGAGCACACTTCCTGTAACAGACTACATTTCTGTGGAGTTATGATGTCACTGACATGCATGCTTGGTATTATGCTCTACAGCAGTGCTTGAAGTGCAAAAACATAAGTGCCAGCACTCCCCTTATTCACATGTTGGTGTGTGCACTGGGGAGATGGAAAGAGCTGTTTTATGAGTCAATTTGCTTGTGGCAGATGAATAATATGTGCAGGGTTACTTAAAGGAACCAGTCTTGTCATCACTTGCGGTGGACTTGCGGGTTTTGCGGATGCTAACGTTACATCAACAGACTCTTTGCTGCTAGAAGTGACGCTAAGGTTAGCTTGCTGCTCCCGGCCTGCATTTAGTAACGTATGATTTGACTTTTGAAGATGAAGCTGTTTCTTAGACTCACTGCCAACAGAGAAGGCATGGAGAGGGAAGACAAGAGTACAGCAGCTTGTGAGAAATGCCTGGTGTGCAAGAAAAGTTATGGTACACCAGTATGAGCCAGGACTCATACTGCATACTGCAGCCCTGCAATCAATTGCCAAGACTGTGTAACGGTGAGTACCGGCCCACTTCAAACACTACTTTACAGTCACCATCATTCATGCCTTTCCTGCCTGTAGACATGCGTTACTGCACTTCTTTGTTTGTAAATACAAACAAACTTGTAAACCTGTAAAAACATTGCTCCATAGCACTACTAGTCGTCAAAAACTCCACAAGGCACTGTCAACTGTTCAGGAGTTGACTTCCATCTCTTCGCCAAAATAGAAGTTTTCAAGCATACTGATGTGACTATTTATGACCCTATGTGTAATAAAGCCATCTTCACCTTGGTAACATAATAGAACATCAAAGCACAACAGAAATGGCGAGATGGTGCACCTGAACAAAGTGGTAAGTTTAGTGTAAAACTAGGTGGTTACAATCTATCACTAAATGTTGACTCAACTTATGTCCAGCTGGTGCGGCAGGATGCCTTCTCTTTAGTTTGAAAGTTCTAAAATCTTGTTTTGAATTTTGGTGCTGGGGTTTGTTTTTGATTTGGTGTGTGAACAGCACTGACTCCCACTGATTCAAACACATCCATTTTTTTTACAATTTTCCACACAAAACACATGAATATAGAGTCTTCAAATGGTAAATCATTTTCTCACGTTTGATTAGTTTTTCATTTTAACAAGAACATGGATTTTTGTATTTAAAAGACTACTTTTTATAGGACCTTACTGGCAAAAGCTCAGTTTAAACCCTGAAAGTTTCTTGTGTGCAGTGTGTGTCAAGTGAATGTTCTTCCTGATCTTATGAGAGGTGTGTTTGTATCAACACTCCATGAGCTCCACTGAGTGTGTCTACGTTTGTATGTGCTGCCCCAGGAGCCGAGGACCGACAGCAGCAGCTGTAACTCACACAGAACAAATGGGGTCAAGGGATGCCAAAACTGTACTGACTGGAAAGCCGGGTCAGAGGTCACAAAGGCAGCAACGCATCCAGCAACTGAGGAGTGTCACTCGCAGCAAAGTCTATTTCTGAACAGGCTGGGTCCAGACAGCTTGGTCAACAATTAAAACTGACTACTGAGTAGAGCACATGTGCACAAAACAAATTTCCCATTTGGGACATCTTACCTTGTCTTACCTTATCTTAAACATTCAGCAAGTTTGTGGAATACACGTCAGTGAAAATGTGGAAGTCATCTGCCCAGGGGTGTTTTTAGTGAAGGAGATGCTGCAGATACACTCACTGAAACAAGTTACGCAGCCAAGGTTACTGTTGTGTTGCATTGTCTCTCAGTGACTCATGATTTCATGGAAAATCCTCATCCATTCTATGCATAAACCATGAGTCTGTGCAATGCATTGTGGGATAAGTTCCACTTTGTTACACTAATAACTCTTTCATTAATGTTGGGGAATGGTTAAAAGAAAGTAATGCTGACTGTCACTAGGAAACAGGGAAAGTCTCCCATGTCAGATATTTTACTGACCCATCCATCCAACCCAACCTCCTTCCTTTACTTAAAGCTTTATAAAAATCTCCCATTACTTCCCCCTTTGCTTTCGATTCACAATAGACATAATTCCTACAGCCGCTAGAGGGCTTTGTGACTGCTTCTACAACCCCAATGGCACCCCCAGAAATGTTTCATAGGAGTGGCCACATGATGCTACTGAAAATCTTCGGGTGGAACACCACAACCAAAAGCCATAACTGAATTTCAGGAATGCGATTATGCCGTTTAAGTATATAAATATAGGCTAGTTGAAAACTATGTCTGACACTTTGGTTTCTTATTTTACAGTTGATGTCACAAATTATCTGATGTGCATGCACATTACATACTGTAGACAGTTACCGACACACAGAGTTCAAGGGACCCTTTTAAAAACTGGCATGCAAGTTGTTCCCTCACCAAAGTTTAACTTTGGTTATTTAGTCCCCTTCCCAACAAGCTATGCTGACATGGTTGGTACCAAGGAGCTTGATTAAGCTTGATTTATGTTTGGGCACACGACACTTCTGATGAGTGTTGCAAAACACATATGACACATTTTGGACAGAAATTAAGTGTAATAAGTAGTCTTAAATGTGCAGTGTGTCTGTCAGCAGCAGCTCCCGTGGAGCTGAGAGGACAGCGGCCGGCCGAACTGCCTTCACCAGGCAGACAGACATCAGACTTTTAGTGACCAAAAATATTTTTCACGTCAGTGCCATGGGAAGAAATCAACAGTGTTTGTTTTTAGTAATTCATTTATTTCCCTGCCCATCGTAGTGAGTGAGGGGAATCTGCAGCTTACAGAGGGAGCTGATCCATCAATAAATATACTCTTAACCTAAAAACACATATACAGAGCGATATTTGTGTGATTTTAAACAACTTCCTGTGCAGATTATGCTTCACTAAATGAGACAGAAATAGACTCGTAGCATGAAAAGAGCAGGGGGTCTCTGGTCACCAAGGAGACGACTGCAAGATTTCGGCAAAGCTTAAATTGAAAACGTTGCACTGCTCTTAAATTTATGTCAAGTGAAACTCTTCAAATGTGTCGCACGCACAACCTCCCCTCGGGGGCTCTACTGTAACCTCCCAATCAGAGAACAACATGAGGTAAAGCATAATACAATGGCCAATGCAATTTTGTTAGCGACACTTTTTAAAATAAAGCTACAAAAAAACCATGACAGTGCCCACGCTATGACCACAAAGTTTTTTTGTTTTGCTGCATTTAAAACTAGAAAGCGGCGTACACGGATGACACGAGTTGATGACATTTCACTGCTTGCATTTTTTTCTCTCCTATTTACATGGCAACAGTATAATTCGCAGTCTGACAGGTCCCAAAGTCGATACTGTACAGTCTTATGCATATTGCGACCAAAATTTTATTAGAGCCAATTCGCACAGTGTAACATGCACTGAACCCATAAGATCATTGTTATTACGCACAACGCCCCACAGCTCTTTGATTCTAGGAGGCCAAAGTCTCACTTCCCACTGAGCTACAACATTTTCAACCGTTCACCTCCACTGCAGCTGTTGCAAAAATCAGGATAAGTGATTATGTTGTAAATGATTGGCCAGAAAGATGAACAATACACCAACAAACAACATAATACATTCTAAAATACAAATTGCAACCCAGCAGTGCATTTAAAATGTCAATCATAATTCCTCATGTAACAATGCGGTAGATAATTCATCACCTGTTGTTCACAGTTTAGATCCCTCACCAAGCAACAGATCATCAGTAAACATAACAAATGAGGAATGTCCATAAAAATAAAAAAGCAAATAATGATCAAATCCCATGTTAAAAAGAAAAAATATTTAGCGTTATAAAAAAAAACGGTCATAAAACTTATAACGTTAAACGATCTTTTGTCCCGTCGAGTCTCAGTTGACTGTAAACTCCTGAATGGACAGTCACAATCCTCAATATCTAGCAACTATAATAATATAGTGTTCATAAAATCCCTAAACCAAGGCCTACAGCAGGTAGAAATTACCAGTGTGCAAAAGTGGAGCATGAAGTCAACGCAGCGCCAGCTGGTGTGCCAAAGTCACATTCGGATTCGGAACATGCCCTGGCTCAACTGAAGGCGGAACAGTCGACAGTTGGCGATGCGTAGCGCAGCGCAGGCTGTTTTGGAGAGGTCAGTGGGTAACATGGGCTTTGTGCGATGCCACGTCCCAGTGCTGCGGCGAAACTCTCGAATGTAGTCGAAGCTCGTTCCTGTAACACGCAGGAAACACCAACCTTACACATTCAAATACTGACATTACTGTAACCTTATCAGAAATCTGTTGTTGTTTCACTTGGTGTAGTCTTACTGACCTGTGTCCAGGTCTCCCACAACATAGATGCTGGCTCCGATGGGCACAGCACCATAAATGAAGGATGAGCTGGTCTGGATACACAGTGTCTGGTCATCCAAGAGCATCCACCTGTACCCATCATATTACAACAGATATGGGTAAAAAAAACACATTTCTCTGTATGAAATTTAAAAAGGAAATAATAAAACCGATCACAAAAAATATGAAATATAATAAAAATTATCAAAAATAATCAAAAACTTAAAAACAGCAATTAAATAGTCCTTGCTGTGAGACTGTTTTCTCAACTCGTGTTTCCAAGGTCAAGAATGATTTTTGACTCTTACATTTACACCATGATGGGACACTAAAACCAAAGTAATAATAACACAATCAAAGAATCATATAAAAGTTTAAAACTTGCAAGTTTGAATTAGCTTCAAAAAATCCTTCAGAAGCAGTGTTTCCATACTGACCTCCTCATCTCGTCATGATAGAACTCAGACTTGCAGGTGGTCATCTGTCTTTGCTCAGGGTTGTCGTTCTCCTTGCTTCTAACTCCACCGAACACGTATAGCTCCTGGCCGACGCCACATGCCACCGACCCAAACCTGACCAGGAAAGAAGTGAGGAGTAAGTTTTCTGGAAAATCAACTGAGAAACTGTTAATGGATAAAATAACCAGATGTCCTGTCTGGTTTGTCTCCTATTGGCTAATTTCTGACAAATCAAGACACTTTAAACCTTTTAAATATGGCCCATAGTACATAGTCTAAAATGCATGGCAAAAAAGCATTTGGGGTGTGTCCAACCAAGTCAAACAGCACATCATCTGGGTGCAAAGTGAGGCACAAGGGGTAAAAGGGTTGTATTTAGTCTCTTAATTGGTCATAGGTGTGTTTTGGGTGTAACATGAATTCAACCAATCAAGAGTGTCATCTCCCATTCTCTTTAAAAGCCAGGGGCCGTATTCACAAAGCTTCTGACTACAAAGAGTTGCTCCTACTGAATTGTGATGTTTTCTTAGAATTTCCAATTAAAGTTAAGACTAAATCCTTGTAAAGATGAAAGTTATTCACAGAGCATCTTAGATCTTAAAAGAGATCCTAAGGTGAAAACTGTCAGGAGTAGAGAGGAGGACTTTTAAGAGGCTTAAGAGTTTCTTTAGCAGAGGAGAAAATGAAGGAAATTCAAAGAAGTCAGAGAAACATTTTCCAAATGCTGGATGACAGCGAGTAAATGAAATGCTACAGATTAGATCATGCTGCACTGCTCAAAAAAATTAAGCAACACTTGAATCACACATCAGATCTTGATGAACAAAATGATTCAAGTTGAAAATCTTCTGGGTACCGTTGGCTATGACATGGAGGTCTGTGCCACCTTCCAAGGATATGCCTACCCAGACCAGCACTGACCCGGCCTGTCACACATCACATCTGTTAGACGAATGCACCATACCTTGTATTGGGGTCAACCCCAACTCTTCACTAAGATAAAAGTTTCCATCCCTTTCTTGCTCAGAGTTGTTTTGAGGACTTTCCTAAATCAATCTTCAGCTAGGACTCCTTACTGAAAATGTTTAGGCTAAGTTAGAAGTTTTCTGAGTACTCTCAGAATGTTTGTCAATATGGCCCCAGGCATGCCTGCACCTGGTGCACTGCCATTTACACGGCGGATCTGGCAAACTGATGAAGTGATTGGTTTTCTACTGAGTTTAATGCAGTAAGAGCAGTGATGTCACTGCTGCAAATAGTATGACAAATTTAAGTGGCAAAACTAAAAATTTTAGTTTTAAACTTGACGGAGGAAACTGAACTATACTTTTTGCTTCTGAAATAATCGATTAAGTAATGCTGCTTCTCATGTGTAAATGTGCACAGGGTTTCTCTTAATGGGGAGTCAGGCAGCAGCTGTGCAGCTCTGCTCTGCTCTCTGCTATGTTCGTGTTTTAGAGAATGTCATTAATATTTTCTGATTAATGATGTATTGATTCACCAACCTGCAGCCCATGGGGTTGTGACAGGCAGAACCTGTGTGTGTGACAGGCAGAGTGCAGGCGTGGTGTGAACAGACCTATGTGGGTGCATCTTACAACCTGAATAATGAGCCCTTTAAATAGCAGTAAAATACTGCAGCATTCTGACTTTGGACCAGGTTTTTGATGGTCAATGGCAAAAACACTCAAAATAGCAATATGCCAACAATGTACCTTGCACATAAGGTGCCAGAGTGCATAAAGAAGCATCTAAATAGAGTTTGTTTATTAAAAAATAAATGAATGGGAAAGGGAGAATTATCCCGACTACCGACAGAGGTCCAAGCTAAGTCTCCAATGTCCTCAAGTCCAAGAGACACCCCTGCATACACCTGACCTGTGTGGGGCAGCTGCAACTGGATTTGCCTATTTTTTTTTATTTTATTTGATAAATGTTATTGATGTCTGTTTATTAACTCGCCCCTGGCCTCCAGTCATTTTGCAAAAGTGGCCCCTAGGCAAAGCAAGTTGAGTATCCCTGCCATTAAGTAATCCTGCTTTGCCACATTGCACACAACAACCTAAAACAACTGGACATATTAAAGAAACACCGCCAATGGCCCTATCTAGAGCCAATGCTTGGTTTGTCCATTCTGGGCTACTGTAAAGAGGCAAAATGGTGATCTCCATAGATGAGGACCTGTTCCTCATTTAGGTATACTATATGCTCAATAAAAGGTCACTAAAACACAACAATTCTTATTTTCAGGTGATGATACAACAAATAAACATACTTTTCACATTGTATTCCATTTCTGCCAATATATACCCTTAAATCCTACACCCTGAACCTTTAATAAGGTTAACATTTAAAGAGAGGCTTGGTAACTTACAGCTTGAACCAAGGAAAAGACAATGTGTCAAAGAATCTTGAAATAAAAGTTATCGGCTGATGATGAAGAGAGGCCAGTATACGGTATGTTTATAATCAAAGGGTTCATGGCACAATGGCTGATCCAGAGGAAAAATCAAGGCAATATGAAAGAGGCAAACATATACAAACAGAAATAAATATGTTCTTTACAAACCAAGGAGTAGAAAAAAAATCTGATTTTGCCAGCATTTCTTAACAGATAGAGGCAAACGTATAAAGAAGCTCCCTGAAGTGATGTTTCAACTTGACATCTGGGTTGAAAACGTCAACAAAATAGGCAACTCTACAAGGCATGATGTCACACACCTCTTTGAGGGTTCAGTGTACACATGAGCTTGAATTCTACCTTCTCCAAACATAAAGGGTAGTATTGATCAAGAGTTAGGCAAACCAAAGGACAGAATGTTGTTTCTTCACATGTTAGGATCACAGGTTCTGCTTATGACTAACAAGTGTATACAGTGTGACTCAACATCCTGAGCAACATGTTGATATGACTGCCATGATTTCAGTATGACTGTGGTGTCATTTGAGGGACATTAAACTGAAACTAAAACTGACAGTCCTGAGAGAGCAACAAAAACCATGAAGCTGTGCTTCATTTCCTGTTGAGCAATATAAACAGCGACA
The DNA here is from genome assembly GCF_006386435.1 of Epinephelus moara. Classification (NCBI taxonomy): domain Eukaryota; kingdom Metazoa; phylum Chordata; class Actinopteri; order Perciformes; family Serranidae; genus Epinephelus; species Epinephelus moara. The sequence continues at coordinate 7,828,487 of NC_065525.1, forward strand.
ACATTAAGTACCACAGGCTGTTAAATGTTAAATGTTGGCATTACATGGCAAGTGTGTATAATGTGACAAAAATATCTCTAATGGACAGAAAAGAGAGGATAACAAGACAATAACATGAGAAGAAGAAAACAAATATTGACTTTAAACTGGTGTGTTTGTCAGCTGATCAAAGTATAGATCATCTTTCTTTCATCCTGCTAAGACCACAACAGCTAATCAGCAATCAGAGTTTGTGTTTACCTTCTCTCCTTTAGAGGACAGAGGCCTGTCCATTGCAGGGTTTTGGGGTCGAAGCATTCAACAGAGTCAAACAGCTTGCCGTAGGAGCCCCCACCCATGGCATAGATCTTCTTATTCATGGAGGCATAGCAGCCGACCTGAAGCAGAAGACAGACATGGCTGTACAAGTCATGGCATGTGGGGAGAGGTTCGCAGTAGAAAAGTGAAGCACTTTGTCTAAGGGTTGTAACAGCCTTGGGCCCATTCTTCTTGGTCATTTCAGTTTCACTGATAAGTGTGTGTGGTACAATGTCAGGACAAAGAGAACTGTTTAATGTGAGAAACAAAAATTAGGCAAGAACTAAATAAGGAGGCAGGAAAAGTTTATATTTATGTTGGTAATGTAATACAGATTTTTTCTTTGAATGACTCTTCCAGGTCCCTTTTCACTTTTGGTTGGGTTTTGAGAGAATTTCACTTGCATTTCTTGCCGTCTTTTGATAGTTACAGGAAATGAGGGCAGAGAGAAGAGGGATGTCATTCAACAAAGGTCCACAGCTGAACTTTAACAGGACAACTGAATTACACAGTCAGTGTCTCAAACCCGAAACCACAGGACCCTGCAATCATAATCAAATATATAACAGATCAATCATTTATGTCAAATATTTCTATCTCTGTCTCGTAGGTGTCCCTCTTCCCTCTTATCATTGGGCTGTGGGACTGGTGGTCCAACAAAACAAGTTATTTGAAGACATCGCCGTGGACTATTTATTTATCAACCTAAATTCTAATGGCCATTTTTCATTCTTTTCTTACTTTTCATAAACTGAATGATTATTCATGTAATTGTAAAAATGATTATAAAAGATTCTTCAATAATAAAAAACAAACCCTTCATTCTAGCCCTAGCTAGTCTCTGTTTATTAAAAGGATGCAGGTTTCGGGGCGTCAGTGGCTTAGTGGTAGAGCAGGCGCCCCATGTACAAGGCTGATGCTGCAGCGGCCTGGGTTCGACTCCAGCCTGTGGCCCTTTGCTGCATGTCTCTCCCTCTCTCTCTCTCTCTCTCTCTCTCTCTCTCTCTCTCTCACTATCCTATCAATTAAAGGCAAAAAATGCCCATTAAAAAAAAAGGATGCAGATTTTATTAATGAAATAGGGCATTTGGGAGTTCTCCCCTAGGAAATTTTGAGCATCAAACAATTTGTGTTTAATTTAACCAAAATAAAAATCCTCTGCTCCTCTCATGTTTTTATTGTTGGGGAAAATGCACATGTTCTAAATATTGAGGGGAATTTGTCTATGTAAACAACAAAACAACACAACACATAACTACCCCAGAAGCCGCTTTGAGTACTCTGCCAGGTGTTTATCTTTCGGTCAGTCTGTCTGTCTGTGGACTGATTTTGTCACTTGATTTACAGGTGTGTAGTCTGGGTTGGAAATTACCTTTTTTGTTCACCTGCCACTGTGGCTGGTGGATTCCCAAATCTACCAGCTACTCCATAGATTACCGTTGTTTTTTTGGCTGGTGAGTGAAGCAAATCTAGCAGCCACTTGCATATTTTAACAGCACTTGGCTCATGACTGATGCCAATTTCCAATCCTGTGTGTAGCTGAGATCACAATGAAGGTCAAATATGATCTGAGCAAGGGCTGAAAGTAGCCCCTGGCCTACATTCACTGGTGGCAGATCACTGTATCACGGCTGGAGTGATCGCATCCCAAGATGGTCTCTTGCTCTTATTGTGTTGCTGGAACTCAGCGCGACAGTAGCTCAGTCCATAGGGACTTGGGTTAGGAACCAGAGGGTTGTTGGTTCAAGTCCCGAATATTGAGCATGGACTGGTAGCTGGAGACGTGCCAGTTCATCTCCTGGGCACCGCCAAGGCGCCCTTGAACAAGGTACCAAAGCCCCAACTGCTTGGTGCACCTGTCCTTGGGCACATCTCTCCATTTTTAATGCATAGGTCCTGTTTGTGCATGTGTGTATTTCAAATCCCCCTCAGGGATTTATAAAGTATTTCTTCTTCCAAAGGGAGGTAGCAGCCATGTCAATATCAGCAGAACATAATCTATAGATTAGGGCTGAGAAACTAACCCAAACATAACTGGAACCAGTATCACAGCCCTTTTCAGATATAGACTGCATAATAAAGCTAGTTGGATCTATCTGTTAAAGATAGACATAGGTGTCTTTTACATTAATGTCCCTTACAGCTTCATTCAAACATGACAGAACATTTACAGAATGAGACAATGCTAGTTGGTACCAGGTGTGAGAAAGTAAAAGAGTGTATGAGACAGGGTTCCCCCGCATTTGTTATGTCAAATTCAAGGACTTAGAAGGATCAGGGTTAATTACTGTTACAACAGTGAGAATGTTTATAATGAAAAGTATCAGGCTTTACAGAAGCTCACAAATAGCAATTGAAAAGAGAGAGAGGCTTGACTGTGTGAAGAGGTCTCAGTTGTGATAGACTGATGACAGACAACATCAAAGAAGATCAAGTTTTTATTCTTGCACAAAATACATAAAGTCAAGCACTTTCAGTGACCCATGTCTATTTATGTCTATTATCTATTTTTCCCTCAAAATTACAAACTTTAAATGATTTGAAGGACCTGTGGGGACCCTGGTGAGAGTAGTGGATTAAAAACAAGCCAATTGTTGGAAAAAGACAGCTGGGCGGTAGCAGCTGAGAAAGAGCTGGTACACAAAACAGATGTCATGTCGGTCATGCGGATGCACTGTGTCTTCAGTCAACATGACATGATGCAGGCCAAAATGAAGCTTAATGTAAATACTGTCACAAACAGCATGGAGCGCAGCCTCACTGGGAGTGCTCAGCGCAGTGTGTGTCTCGCCGGTGAGCAGGAGGTCATGTCATGTGCTGCGGGAATACAGTATCTTGGATGTTGGAATGTAGTCAAGTTAGTGGTGATCCAAGAATGTAACAGTGTATGTTCATTTTGAGCTTCATGTTAGGGGCGGCAGTAGCTCAGTCCATAGGGACTTGGGTTGGGAACTGGAGGGTCGCCTGTTCAAGTCCCCGTCTGGACCAAAATATGGAGTGTGGACTGGTGGCTGGAGAGGTGCCAGTTCACCTCAACTGCTCGGAGCACCCGTCATGGGCAGCCCCACTCTGACATCTCTCCACTTAGTGCATGTATAGGTGCTGTTTGTGCATGTGTGTGTTTGGAACTGTGTGTAATTGACAACAGAGTGAAAAAATTGAATTTCCTTGGGGATTAATAAAGTATATTAAATTAAAATGTTGTCAGAAAATAAATGTTACAGCTCCTCAAGAATCAAGCAGACTTCAGAGTTTTGTTTGTAGCTTCTAAATATAGTAACACAGAAATTAGGCCCAAACTTAGCTACGGCCCTTTTCTCCAAGACTGCAGTCTGGAGGCTGAAGCCGGTCATTTAAGTGACATTATTTTGACACTTGTTTGTTAATATAATGTGAAATAATCATGAAATAAAATAAGGCCATTCAATGTTATTTAGATCTTTCTATAATATTAATTATTTTATTGAAATACAACATATTTCAGTTTGATTTTCCTATTTCAGCAAATAAGAAGTTCTTAACTACTGAATATGTTCAACAAATTGTACTCTATCATAATCCATGTTTTATCCATGAGAGTTAATATGAGCTCCACTGTGAGGACGGAGAATCTTGTTCACTAATAGTTACTGAGGTTTGCTGTCACAAATAATTGTGATATTGATTTTAAATGATATTTCCAGGCCTGAGTTTGGATCTAATCTAAAAGAATTTAATGTACAACATTTCATTTAACAATAAAGTGGGGATATAAATGTAACTAGTGTGTTGTGCCATTATTGTATCTGAGTAATCAACAGTGTCACATGTTCTACATCCTGTCAATGTGATATTTGTGTATGTGTTATTACCTTGCGGACCATGGTCATGCTGGTCTGCATTTTCCAGGTATTGAAGTGAGGGTCATACACCTCAACTGTGAGCAGCTCTGTTTCGTTGGTCTCTCCTCCAAGAACGTAGATCAGACCATCCAACTCCACCACACCAAAGCTCTGACGAGCCTAGACATGATAATCCAACCACACACATAAGCACTTTTGGGCTTTTTAGAAAATTTCAAATCACACTTAAAACACAATAATGACACCAAGCTATCAAAACAGTATTAACAATATATTGAAGTCTGACACATGTCTCACACATGAGCATTTAGAGACTTCAACAAAATATATCCAATATACAATGTGAATGCCAACACTGATCTCTAAAAAGCGTAAGCAGATGACTATGACTACGTAGTCTGTCAAGTCTGCTTGTGCTGCCAACTTGGGTTTAACCTGTATTGCAGCTCTGCTGGCACCTAGTGGTCATGAAGTAAATTAATACAGGGGTCAGAGAGTGTGCAAACATGGCTGCGGAAACACACTTTGTATGGTGGACTGATCATTTACCGGCTTAAAAATCAGCAAAACAGACAGCTGCAAACAGCAGCAAATACCAACAGCAAAATGTATGAGTTGAAAAGAATTACTATTCAAGATTTCCCTTTAAAAATACCCATAGACTTATTCAAAGGTAATCTCTTCTGATTATCACTTATGACCCACAAAAAATGTGTGATGGTGTATTTATCTGCAGAGACTCTGCCCTCTGGCTGTATTTCATTTTCTTCATATTTTGCTGTGTCTGGGACATTCCTTGGCACAGAGCGCAGGTGAGGTTGGGATTTTATAAAGGCAACCAGTTACCAGACCTTTAGCAGCACGCATTTAAGAGGAAGCTAAGACAACTGCTGACATAACAATGGGAAAAAATGCAAATAAAGCACACCAGAGTAGAGCTGCAACAGCTAATTGATTAGCTGTCAACTATTAAATTTATTGGGGCGTGGGTAGCGTAGTGGATAGTGCTGGCGCCCCATGAACAGAAGCATTGCCTAATTGCAGTGGTTGCAGGTTCGAGTCTGGCCTGCAACCCTTTGCTGCATGTCAGTCCCCAAACTCTCTGTCTCCCCATTTCACACACTGTCATATCAATTAAAAGCCCAGAAAAATAATCTTTAAAAAAAAAAACTATTAAATTTATTGCCAACAAATGTGATAATTGATTTATTCTCAGAAATAATAATGTCAAAACTCTCTGATTCCAGCTTCTTAAATGTGACTGTTGTCTGGTTTCTTTACTCCTCTGTGACTGTGGACTAATTATCTTTGTGTTGTGACCAAAATAAGACATTTGAGGACATCATCGTTTTGCCATTTGGACCAATCAGCTAATCCATTAATTGAGAAAATAATGAACAAATTAATCAACAATGAAAATAATCGTTAGTTGTAGCCCTAAAAAAAGAGTGAAGCTGGGGTTAGCTTTCACTTTTGCTGGTGATACGATCAACAAAGACTAACTGATATGTCCAGCAAAGTGCACCTTCAGCACTTTCCGTCTGTTTGATAGAAACATTGAACTTTAGGAACTGCATAGTAAAGCACAAGAAAAAAATGACTGCAAATCTACTGCAAAGATCACTCTCAGTCATTTATATTACTGATAACAGAGTAATTTTAACAGCTGAAGCCTCAGGAGAGCATGGTTACAGAAAGGGGTGAGTATACCTGTAGCATTGGCTGTATGGAGCTCCAGGTGTTGGAGTCAGGGTCATATTTCTCTCCACTGTCTAGGACTGTATTGTGTTCATCTGCTCCGCCCATGACAAACAGAAAACCCTCTAACAGACAGGAAACACAATGTCATTACTCACATATATATATTTGCTGGACATTATGTTTGCACTGTTCTGCTAAATAGAAGAACATTTGATTCAGTCACTCAAGACATGAGTTACAGATGTCTTTGCTGTTTCGCTTCAGTTGTGGTGAATGTTTTTTTTTTCCTGGCCTAGCCAGCACTAACCAGCAGCAACCACCCCGTGGCCGACACGGGCGACGCTCATTGGCTGTAGCTCGATCCAGGCCTGTCTGTTGGTGTCATAGAGCGGACACATGCAGCGTGTTGCAGCAGATGGCTTCTTGGTTCTGTACAAGACAAAAACCATCATACCACACAGGAGCCAACCATGTGATCTGGGTGACCTCATCATGACCTACAATACCAGTGTTTTCCTCTGTCATAGTCATTTTCCCAAAAATGTTTTTGAAGTGAAAAGCTTTTTTGTAAATCATATATAGACACTAAAGCTCTCCACTGAACATTTAAGATTATGATGTAATGCTGATGATAAAACTGTGAAGTCCAAATAAGAAAAATAAAGATGGTGGACAGTGACTCACTTGCGATCCTCTCCTCCGGCGATAACAACACACTCAGAGTAACCTCTGGGTTTGAAGGCAGCGAGCAGAGCCTCCCCCTGTAGTGGACCAGCCCCCAGCACCTGCTGACAGTACTCTCTGATCACCTCCCTCATCAATGGCTCTCCCATGGTCTGATGGGATACCATGCAGCACACAACAAGGTTAGCTACTGAGTTAGCCTAGAGGAGTTTTGCCTTAAAGTCAGAATACACAATGAGAGACACAATCTGACTGGACATTCACATCATCACACAGGTCCTATTGTTACACTTTTGATTATACTATACATTTGAATCTGACCATCACGTTTTACCTGCTCTCTCAGGTAGCTTGCATCCAGGCCCTGCACCCACACTGCAGACATCACTTCCTTCATAAGCACCTACACATACAGATGGAAGACTCACTCTTGGTTTATGGAACAAACACAAGCTCGCAGCACTTGGAGCCAAATAAATTCACTGTTTGGGCCACTTGGGGGCAGAGAAACAAGCTGTCAACACAACACTGACATGGCATCATCTTATAAAAATTATAAAGTAAAAACGTTGGGAAGTAGATGCCTATTTCCACATCTGCTAGACACAGAGATACAATAGCATTCATGTAGAGTTGTGTGTCTCCACCTGGCAAATCTAGGACCAATATTCACTCCCCTTGTAGCTCTGTGTTGCTCTTCAACAATTAAAACAAAATATCTGACTCTTAAGCTGCTGAATGTTCCCGTTCAGAAACTAGTCAGTGGCTATGTTTACGTGTACTCTAATATTCCACAATTATTCTAAATATGACAATATTCAGAATTTGATAGGCTCATGTGAATAGCATATTCTGTTTGATTATTTCAAATTAGGCTTAATTGCAAATGTAGCATTTTCTGATTGACACATGTGGGATATGGCGATATTTGGGTTTAGGGGCATGCTGTGGACATCTGCACAGCGCATTTAAAACATGCATCTCAACTAGGGGTTGTCATTGCTGTTTGGGACACACGGCCTCTTGCTTGTGTACACTCAGCTCTGTGTGCTGTAGTGTTGTCAAATTTGGAAAGAGAAACACACCTACTGTTAAAAATGATTAAACTTACATCAACAGGTTTTGTATATGTGCAAATATCACAACGGCAACCTTTTCAAGGAGGTGGTTGAAGGAATGAAAGAGGCAGGATGGGTGAACAAGTCCGCAATCTGTAAGGAAACTATAAAAAAATCTGTTTTGATGCAAAGAAGGAAAATGGCACAAGTAGCTCCAGCTGTTTTACTTTTCTATATTTTCACATGATAAATGCCATGTTAGGGCATGTTAATCACAGTATGCATACTGTAGCTGCACATAAATGGGACGATTAGTGGAATATTAATTTTCATTAGGCATGTTAACAGCTTAGCTGGAATCTTGTCTTATTCAAAATAAGGGCAAAAAAATGTTGTTGTTTTTTTGGCCATGTACACAAACATCACTACCTTTGTCTTATGTTTGGTGCTGGGCAAGTACTGTAGAGTTAGTTTTATCAGAGCTCCCTGATTCTGCTGGAAACAAGTTTGATAATTAAATAAGCATGCAGTAAAACCTAAACAATGAACTCACAAGACTTGTTTGAATTGTGTTATCAATCAGAGGGAATGATAAGATGATGTCAATTTTTTGTCAGTGTTTTTGTGGTTTAAGCACAGATGGTGTGGAAAAAATTTGCAGTTCATGACAGATTTGATGATTTTCATACCATGTAGAAATAAAGTGAAACCAAAAGATTCCTAGAAACACCATATTCACATTTTACAACACAACATGTTTACAAAATACTTATCTGGGGAAAAGTAAATGTGATCAGATATGATCCTGTGAGAGGTTATCCAGAAATATAGTTTAACATCTATTGTTAAAAGGCCAGAGCTAATTTGTGCAAATTTGTGACTGTCCTGGTTTATCCTAGTTTAAAATTAACTTAATTCCAACACTGAAAATAAATTATTTATCCAATCAGCAGTTGGTCAGCTGAGCAAGAAGCTACCTGTCTACATTTTACATTTTCTCCACCCTGAACTTGGAGGAAGCATCACCCACCCTGCGATCCTCGGGGTCATGTGCAAACCATCGCACCACAGCCTCCAGCACATGCTTTTCATTGCCCACATTCAGCTTCTCCATGGCCAGCACCTCGCAGAGCCGGTCCGGGGGCAGCTCTCTGAATTCCTCGGTGCGTGCAACATCACCAAAATGTGTCTGCAGAAACTCGGTGGCAGCATAGTGGACGTGGTAAAGGCAGTAGTGCAGAGAGAAGAGCCGGATGCCAAGGCAGTTCTCTGCAGTGATGCAGCTCTCTAAGAACTGGCAGCACAGGGACTTGAGGTCTGTCATGAGGAGGAGGTCAGATGCCTGCACCATGTCCTGGATGGTCTCTTCACTCAAAGTGATCTGTGTGTGACGGCCAAAGCCAAAGGGATAACAACAACTATGTGTCAGCACAGGCAGGAAATAATTACTCAAGCTTACCACGCCTAAAAACATTAGTGTGTCATTATGCTTTTTTTTAAAAAACCCTCCACACTCACTTCACCGCTGAAGATGTAGTCCAGGATCTGTTTCATGATGGGCATGGAGACCCCCTGCAGCTCGATTTTGTACGTAGACCCATCCTCCTTTGGAGGATTGTAGTTCAGCTTGGTCCTAACAGAAGAAAAAAAAACATTAATAAAGCTGAATATGTCAAACATGAAAATGAAAACTAGATGCAGGTGATGCACATTTATAACTCTCAGCAGTACCACTGCCTTAGTGACAGTGGACACGCCCATGTTGCTTTACCACTGCAACCACCAGCCAGAGATAACAAGTGTGATGATATCAGAGCTGGTGTGACTGACTCTGTGCTGAACACCAGATTTCACTGCCAGGTGTTCTAACCTGATATAAGGGCTGGCAGCAGCCAGGATGTTTTTCTGGATAGGAAGCTCCTCTCCATCAACCACCAGCAGCGCATCGTGGAAACTCTGCTCTTGCCAGAAGGTGCGAAGCACCCTGAGGAGTTTCTGGGAATGTTGTGGGTCCGAAACCTTCGAACCGGGATCACTCGATACAGTATCGGGCATGTCTGGGCTTGACTATGAACACATGAACAGGGGACAGCCTTCAATTCGGCTTGCACAAAATACAACACACAACATCTGTTCCCATAAAAATTGTCTTTAACAATGGGTTGGTAAGTTACTCATCTGGCTAGTTAGTCATCTACTAACGCTACTGCACAAACCAGAGAGTAGATAGCTGTGTTAACAAAATCCAAATATGAGAAATGAAACTTAAATAATGTAATATAATGTTAAGCCAGTCACTTGTATGCCGAATACTGTGAGAAAACTAAGGCGTCGTACACTGACAGGTTTCTAAATCAAGTTTGGCGAAGCTGCTGGTGAAAATGGTGCGTAAAGGCTAGGCTACTAGCAAAACAACCAGCACGTCGGTAAACAACAGCTCCTTTGTCAAAGACGACAGAATGTCACTGGCAAAACTCTATACAATTTAATGCAAAAGGTAATTTAGTAAACGTTAGTCTGACTTGGTTAATCTAGTAACAAATGGGAGAAAGCTACAAACCCTCTATCATAGGCTTGAGACCTTAACTGTATGTTTACAATGGTTTCAAACTTGTTGTCATGTTTTTCATTTTGGCAATTCAAGTGCACGCTCCTTAAAGTCTTACCTTAAGACTACGAAATGCGCTTTTCTTGTTTTAAGAGCACGGGCTGTACCTAACTGCATTTAGGACGACATGAATCACTCCAGGCGAGAATGTGGAAAGTGGACGTGAAGACATGTAATGTGCTGCATTCAATGTCAAAGGAAATATGATTAATACGAAATTACCGTTAATGTACACTTAAAAGTGTATGGGCTACCTATCCAGATAGAGATTTTAAAAAGCCATTTTGTGACGAAAGACAGCAGATTCGTTTAATAGTTTTAGACCATGTACGTAATTAATCCATGCTTTGAACAACTTAGGTAAGAACCATAAGAGCACGTCTAGAATTCATGTAGCTCTTGAATGCAGCATCAGCTAGGCGGAAAGCGTGCTGATAAACACCGTTCCAATACTTTAAAGGCAACCTGTGTGCAAACATAATTGCGGATAAACCACTGTATAACAGTTACAAGTTAGGCGATATAAATGGCTATGTACAAAGTATCTTTTTACACCAAGATAAATAAAACTCTCCCGCACTGTCCTGGTCTAGATTTCTAAATGGATAAACGAAGTGAGAAGATAGAACGAAGCGGAACGCGGCCACAAAACCAACCCGTCAGCACAAAGTTGTCTGAAATACAACCAAACAGCATATCCGGTGTGAGTAAAACCTAAACCAACTAGTATAGTTCTGGTGTACTTTATAGTAATATACATCATCTAAAACAATGAGTATGTTTTGATGATTTAGTACATTTAAAATTTCCAATATACATGTATTCTTGGTCATACTGACTAATTTATGCAAAAGTACACAAACATTTGCGCTTTTATTTTGAAAGGTAACTTGTCTTAAATCTGCTACCTTTCAGCAACTGAAACAGTTGCCGAAAGCGTGTACCCTGGTGGAACAAAAAATGTGACGAAGCAGTAAGAAAAAGGAACAAAGCATACAGGAAATTAAGAAAGTATCCAATGTCAGATAATGTAATTGAGTACAAGCAGTTAAGGGCCTTAGCAAGGAAAGTTGTAAAAGAAGAAAAGAGAAGTAGCTGGAGGAAATACTGTGATACAATAGGCCCAGAGACACCAGTAGGGCAGCTATGGTCAGCTGTGCACAGAATGTCAGGGGCTTATAGGAAGAGAACTATCCCAGTGTTACAGAAGGGTGAGGTGGAGGCAGTGTCTAATAAAGAAAAGGCAGACATGTTTGTAGACAGTTTTCAGGAAGTGCACAGATCAGAGAGCTTGGGGGATGAGAGGTGTAGGAGGAGGGCGGAGGTGATGTCAGCCAATCAGTGGAAGCTGGAAAGGAGTATAGAAAATGAGGAGCCAATTAATTTATTCTTCTCTATGAAGGAATTGAGGAATGCTATTATGGCAGGGGCAAACACCACCCCAGGGCGAGACAGACTATCTTATGAGCTGTTTAAACATCTGGATGACATAGTGTTGGAGGAGATCCTTGCTTTGTTAAACACAGTGTGGGAAGAGGGGTGCTTGCCGAAGGAATGGAAGCATGCAGTAGTGGTTCCGATTCTGAAGCCAAGCAATAAGGCGTCTGACCCTGGTTCATATCGGCCTATAGCACTTACAGCAGTACTCTGTAAAATAATGGAGAGGATGGTCACCAATAGGCTAGTGTATGTACTGGAAACAAGAGGGCTCTTTGTTAATGTCCAGATTGGGTTCAGAAATGGACGATCCACAATGGAGTCAGTTACACTGCTGGACCAAGATATTAAAAAGGCGTTTAATAATAAAGAGGTGGTGGTGGGTGTTTTCCTGGATATTGAGAAAGCTTATGACTGTCTGTGGAAAGAGGGATTATTGATTAAAATTTATGACCTAGGAATTAGGGGACGAATGTTTAACTGGATCCAAGATTTTTTAAGGAAAAGAACTATACAAGTCCGGGTAGGTGGGGTCAGCTCTAAGGTAGTAGAAATAGAGAACGGTACACCACAGGGAAGTGTAATATCACCAGTGTTGTTTAACATAATGATAAATGACATTTTTGATAATATAGGAAGAGGATTTGGGCTGTCCTTGTTTGCTGACGATGGGGCCATTTGGAAAAGAGGACGAAATGTGGAATTTATTTTGAAACAGGTTCAAAAGGCATTACAGACTGTAGAGGAATGGGGGAATACATGGGGTTTTAGGATTTCAGTGCCCAAAACAAAGTATATGATTTTTGGTTTTAAAAGAAAGTTACCAAGNAATTTATTTTGAAACAGGTTCAAAAGGCACTACAGACTGTAGAGGAATGGGGGAATACATGGGGTTTTAGGATTTCAGTGCCCAAAACAAGTATATGATTTTTGGTTTTAAAAGAAAGTTAGCAAGTTTAGGGCTGAACTTATATGGGCTACAACTGGAAAAGGTGAAGGTTTTTAAATTTTTGGGTGTTTGGTTTGAGGAGCGCATGTCATAGGCTGTGCACATACTGTAGGTAAAACAGTGGACAAATATGAAAAAATCATTAACATCTTAAGAAGCCTGGCTGGGTGTGAGTGGGGAGCAGTCAGGGAAACATTGCAACTAATTTACCAGGCCATGATTAGATCGGCTATTGATTATGGGTGCTATGTGTACGGTGCTGCCTCAAAAACTGTGCTGGCTAGGTTGGATGTCATACAGGCAAAGGCCCTGAGACTCTGCTGTGGAGCTTTTAGAACCTCCCCAATCCCTGCACTAGTTATTGAAATGGGAGAAATGCCTCTATGGTTAAGGCGCATTAAGTTAGGACTACAGTACTGGATAGAAATTAGTAGGAGTGCCCAAACCTTCCCAGCTAGGTGTCTGTTACAAGAGGTGGAAGGAGGTAGCAGGCAAGAGCCATATATTGCCAGAATAAATCAGTGGGCAAGGAAACTGGGCATGGAACAGGGTGGCATGGAACAAACAAGCTGGTTTTCAATACCACCGTGGGTAATGCAGGAATTAAACATCAAGCTGTGCTTTCTTCAAGACAAGAAAGAGGTGAACAAAATACAAGAATATCTCAATTCAGTCAGGGAGGAGAAGCTGATAATATACACAGATGGTTCTAAGGATCCAGAGAGTGGGAAAGCAGGATTTGGGGTGTACGTAGATCAGTTAAAACTCAAGTTTGATCATCGTATCTCAGATGGAAGTTCTATTTTTACTGCAGAATTACTGGCAATTCTCTGGGCTCTGAGGTGGACTGAGGAAGAAAGACCAAAATCAGTTCTGATTTGCTCGGACTCAGCAGCAGCTCTAATGGCTATAAGAGGAGGAAAATCAAAAGCTCGGCCGGATCTTGTTATAAAAATATTGTCTGTATTGTTTCAAGTAGAAAAGAATGGGTGTGAAGTCATGTTTTGTTGGGTTCCTGGACATGCCGGAGTTGAGGGAAATGAAATAGCCGATTCCATAGCAAAGGCAACCCTGCAGAAACAAGTAGTAGACTTCAATATATCTCCAGGAAGAGTGGAACTGAGAGGGAAAATCAAAGAGGGTGTGGAAAAAGAAAGACAGGAACTGTGGGAAAAGGAGACTAAAGGAAGGTATTACTTTTCTGTACAGCCTTTGGTTAGGAAAATTAGTTATATTTCTGCAACTCGAAGTGAATCTGTTAAAATCTGCAGACTGAGGCTTGGGCATTGTGGACAAAATCATTATATGCATATTATGGGAAGCATCCTGATGGATTATGTAAATGTGGGCGGTCAGAAACAATTAAACATGTAATTATGGAATGTCAGATGTATAGAACAGAGAGGAGGTCTTTCTATAAGAAGCTGGCAGATCTGGGTGTGGAGACATTTTCTATTAAAGTTATTTTTGGCCAAGGTGAGAACCATCAGATGATAATAAAAGCAGCCTACAGTTCCTGCGTGAAGCAGGGCTGTATATGAAGATTTAAATAGACTCTGTCCAGTGGAGGGCAGTGATACGCCAAGTAGCGTCAAAACTGTCGGAAATCGAGAAGAAGAAGAAGAATTGATGCGCTTACAGGAGTTATTTGTCTTCAAATGCCGGTAAGTAGGGTTTGCANAAAGCAGCCTTACAGTTCCTGCGTGAAGCAGGGCTGTATATGAAGATTTAAATAGACTCTGTCCAGTGGAGGGCAGTGATACGCCAGGTAGCGTCAAAACTGCCGGAAATCGAGAAGAAGAAGAAGAAGAACAACTGAAACAGTTGTCGCCGCCATAACTTTCCTCAACTTTAAACACTATTATGCTTTGCGCAGGACGTCTCAAAGCTAAAAGCGCTACCTATGTGTTTAGGATAGGCACGCCCAGTATTATGATAAGAGAGAATCGTGCAACATCGCTTTAAAACTGCCCGTCGTGGAGACGTCAGTATGGCGCAGTCACAGTAAGTTTTTCGCGCTTCATTTCTACCTTCTCTCCCCGATGAAATCAGAATGCCATGTTAAACCAACAACTTAGTATTTTACAATGTCTAATAGGTGGCATTTCTTGTGTTTCTAGCTCCCAGGGTGACGTTGTGAAGGAGGAACCAATGAGCATTGTGAGTGTGTGTCTGACGGAGCGTAACTGGAGACTCACAGTTTGAAACTACAAACATGCCTAGACCCGCTCGGAGCACACTGTCTCCGTGGATAGAGAGTCTGATCCTGAGCTATGGCAGCGAGGAGGGGAGCAGCAGCGGGCGGCTCAAGGCTCATGTCATCGGGGTGGGTCAGATGTCTCAGTCCCAGGCTCAGGGCTCTGAGGGCCCCACAGGGCTGCTCTTCCTATCCGACGGGGTGCTCCGGATCCCGGCCATCCTCACGGCATCAGCCTGGGAGCATCTCCAGGAGCAGGAGGACCGCGAGTGTTTCACCAGCCTGGTCAACACCACCGTGTGCATACAGGACTACCGGCTGCAGTTTCACATGGCCCTTGAACAGACAAAAAGCAGATTCTTCTTATCAGTTGGAGAGCTGGCTTCAACTGCAGCTGGTCCAGTTAAAGACAACACCCCTTGCTGCATGACACTGCCCTCCATCAGGCTGAAGGTCTGTATGACATGGCGAGCCCTGCTGGGTCAGGAGAACTCTCAGAAGAGCCAGTGTGGGTTTGATCTATCAGAGCTGCTGGGGGAGTGGCAGCATGACTGTCTACAGGCTGTGCTGGAGGATGTTCAGGAGAGGCTGATCGTAGCAAGCAGCCGCCCAGTGAGCCCGCAGCCCTCCACCTCAACTTACATCCCATCACTGGCCCACCCAGATACATTCACTGCCACGAGCTGGGACGTTGACAGGGTCAGATATAAAGGAATGAAATGTTTCACTGTCCCCATAAAGTGTCTCATCATCCCAGAGGAAGATACTCAGCAGACCTGTGCTGGAACAAGTGGCCGTTCTGCCGCCTCTGAGGACAGAAAGAGAGAGTTACTTCAAGATTGCAAATCTTCAGAGATGACGCTGCCTTCAGTTGATAGTGCAGAGTTGCGAATAGCCAAGCCAGCAGTTGTAGAGCCAGATGGAGACAATGAGAATTCACCTTGTCCATTGGAGGACAGCATGCTACACGAGGGCTTGATGATTGACAGTGACATCCGGCCTTTATCCAACCCTTGGGACATTTTTCCTCCACCATGTGAAACCTCATTATCCTCTGATGCATCCCCAGAAGCAACACCAACCCAGTCACCCCACAATCCCACTGCCACTGAATTCAAGTCTGATCATTCTGCAGTCTTAACCAGCATGCAACTTCCTGTCACCAGCTCCGAGGAATCCCGGCAGACATCCGAGAACAGCAAAGGAGAGAACAGCTACCTCCCACCATACCAGAGACAGCCACACTCAACTAGCCTCCCCACCACTGCGGTTTCTTCAACTTCTGTGAGTCCACCAGAGCCTTTTAGCAGACCGTCAAACCTACTGCCTGCCACAGACGAACACCACAGCGACACAGCACAACAAAATCTTCCGGCTTTGGACAAGGAAAAACAGACTTTGGAAAAAGAAACCTTTGAGGGAAAAAAAAGAAAGAGAAAGAGAAGTGAGCCATCACCAGAAGCACTGACCACCTTAGTGGAAGAGGAAGCGGAGGAATCTCAGATTAGTGGGAGCCCTCCGTCTTGGCTCTTTGACAGTCAGGCAGGCTCCAGGGCTGAAGAGGGCAGCAGTCACAGACAGGGTCAAACTGCGGGGACTGTCTCGAGTAAGAGTCCCACTGTTCACAGCGATGGCAGGCCGTTCTCTTACTCTTACCAAGCGTCAGGACAGAATCTGCAGGATTTCAGTCGTTTCAAAGTCGCACAGTCCTTGCTGCACTGGGCGGTGAAATATCTTCTCGTTCCAAAGCAGACAGAGAATCCACACAACACATCAGTGACCTCTGATCAAACTTCGTCTGACAGGACTGAGGTCACCTAACTTTAGGTTCAAAAGGTTGAGGAACAGTTAAGCTGATCTGTTATTGTTTGAGTTGTTGTTTTATTGTCTCATCTGACATAGTGTTGACTCACAGACTGGTAGTATTCCAGAGCAGCTTTATACGCTATGTCTGAATTACCAAGTAATAAGTTTAAACTTTGTTCCTTTGCTGTCTTAATTTAATCTTAAAGTATATTTCACCCCCCAGACAACCTTTTGTATAACAACTACTTACCCTGTGTTACAACAAATTGGATCGATAGTGTATTTGTGTTCTTGTGTGACTCTGATGAATCCAAACTAACCCTTTAAACAGCAAAGTCGCACAATAACACCAAGTAACCAGCTGATCGAGGAAGCAGTAGACTCGCAGCTCCCGTGTTCAGCAAGGTCAGTGGAGTCTGGCTTTGAAGAGAGCAGAGATAAGTTTAATTTTCAGTTCAGCCTCCTGTTGGAAGGGGCTGTCTGTTTGGGAAGTACTGAGATACAACTGGATAAATATGACTAGGATTATACTGCACAAGTTGTGTGAGAGTTTATAAATAGATGTTTGATATAGTTTTGCTGTTTAACGCAGCCTGCCTTTTACTCAGTTCAAGAATTTTCTCAGTTTTTCAATTCCACATTAGCCAGCGGCCTCTGAAAAAAATTTTCTTCAAGAATTAAATTTAACATGTGAGTAATTTATGTACAAAAGGTCATGTGGGGGGATGACATATTTCCTTAGCTCAGGGTCTGCTTACCAACCAAGTTTTGTAATAAAGAGTTTGTTCAACCAAAATATCTCATCTGTTTTTATTCCTTTATGGGTCTTTCAAGTAAATATAGAATGATCAAGGGGCTGAAGTGGACGTTACCATCATCATCATATCAGAGGAAACAACTGACCTGTATTAAGCCAAGCAAGTGTCCATCATGTACTCTAAACTATACAGAGTAGGGGAAAAAAAGGCTTTTCTAAGAGTCTGGTGAACCCTCAGTGTGACTTTTAGTCAACAAATTATTTCAAGTTACGAAAAAGTCTCACTTATCTGCTGTGCTAATGTAACATTGCAGTTTTCTATTTGTCCAGAAGATGTCACCAAGTACCACTCGTTGGAACTTGGATTACAAACCAGCTGAGGTTGAGAGGTTCAGTGCAGAGTTAATGACAAAAGGCCAGACCACAATCCTAACAAATTAACAACATTAATATAATACAGATGACTTATTCAGTGTTCAGCTAAAACTCATACGCACAGTGACTGTAATAAGTAGTAGTTGCAGTTGATCAAATCTGCATTTCTGCCCTAAATTTATTCTCATGATGGCAAGTTGTGTAGACAAGAAAATACCAGTGAATGGACAAGTTATCATGAGCTTAGTGGTTAAATGGTTTGACTGTGTGACAAAAAGCGGAAAAGGACTCGCACACAACTGTGTGACAGACATTTTTATTGACAAGGCTTAGGGTCCCACTCTGCATTCTGGTGACATTTTATGCACCACTTTGTGCCATTTCAGTATCAATTTGTGGTGTAAATGTCTTTAATTTTGTCAAAATAAAAGTCCTCTGCTACTTTCATGTGTTATTTGGGGGGACAAATGCACATGTTCTAAATATTGAGGGGGATGTGTCCCCTGTGTCCCCCCCAAAATCTACACCTCTGATGTAGTGACATCACAACCAGTTTGGAAGCTCCACGATGCATGAGAAAGCACTTTTCAGGGAAGAACGAGACTTCTTGTTTCCAGCAGTTAAACTTTTGAAATGAAAAAGGTTAGTATATTCATACGTTTTGGGTCTTTCAGTGAGCGAGGTGTAGATGTAATTTTAAATGTTTTACTGATATAATTGAACTTTCTATGGAAAAACCATATCAGAAGCAAATTATTAGACAAAGCAGGGTATTTTTATGTCTCCAAACATGTCTGGAGGGGCTCTTTAAGGTGACATACAGTATTGTGTATACTGTTACATCTTTTAGGGTAAACTTGACTAAACTTAAAGCTGCATGCAAGGAAGGAAACAGATCCACAAGCTCTTCAAAGGGTAACTGGTATTTTTTAAACCTGGACCCTATTTTCCCATTTTTGTGTCTGAGTGACTAATGCAGACAACGATTTTTGAAACTGGTCCAGTATGGAGCGAGAGGGCTGCAGCCAGAAGTGGTGAAACAGGCGTCATGTATGTCTGTCCACTAAAATGCTTGTTTTTGCCACTGACAGGCTCCGAGTGTTATTTTAAGTCTCTGACAACATTATGGAAATGATCCCTACAGAGACAGACCTTTTCCATCCATCCTTTTAGCATGTATGGAGCAGCATATTTTCCATCGAACTGGTGAACTGAGGGTTTATTTCAACCAAACCAGAGTTGGTGACTGTTGTAACAGCGGAAAGACGAACAAAATGTTTTGGTTATTTTTTTACTTTATTTTGTTTCTCTCGACCTTGAATGAAGTGTGTTTGACAATGATCAAATTACTGTTTATTTAAATAGAGTCTGGTGGGTTTGGCAATATAATTTCAGGGCTGTTTTGGTTTAACAAAAAGAATCTCATTCTTTAACAAAAAGAGATCTACAAGAGATCAACAATCTGAGCTTGTCAGCGGCAAAAAACAAGCATTTAATGGATGTTAAGTCACTGTGCTCAATTGTCCATTGTGTTGCATTGCACCCTGCTTTGCAGTTGCCGGCAGCAGTGCTTTTACTGAATCAGTTACAAAAATTGTTGTTCCCATTAGTCACTTAGACACAAAAACATGGGGAAATTGAGTCCAGATTGAAAAATGCTAAAGTTACCCTTTAAACTTTCTTTTTGGTATTTGCCCAAGTCAATTGAGGGAGAAACTGATAAGCTCCCTGCTTTACAGGTCATGCTTTTTGAATTATTTAAGAGGGCAGGAAACAGTTGAACCTTTGGGCCTTTGTTGAATTTGCCTGGTGTTTGGTCAACTTATCAGGTAGTTGACATGAAAAAAAAATCATGTCTTTTGAACATCAATTAATGGTACAGTGAGCTGTGACACTCAATTGGAAATGAAAGCTGGGCGATCTATTTGCTAATTTATCTGAGACATTACTTGAGCTCCCTCTACACGGAACATTTTGTAAAATTATGTGAAATGATTTCTCACACTGGTCATGTAATGTTAATCAGGATGTAAATGAGTCCTGTGTCTGAAAGGCTATAGCATGAACACTGGGATAACAGCCCTCCAACAGAACTCCAGCTGCTTACATCACAGGCTCCTATAGTGCAGCGGCTGACAGATAAATACTCTGTATCAGTTCTAAAATGTGTCTTCTGCAGTATGGATGGAAAGAACTTTCCAGCAGCTGCCCTTTGAAAATGTCAAATGCAGCTTGCCGTGGCCTGTACACGTCTAATACTTGCATGTTAGTTTAGTTTTATTTGCTAATGAATCACCGTCTGCTGAGAGAGAAACAGAGAAAAGACCAACTTCTGAGTTTATCCACTGAAAGCTCCAAACCCCTAATGTAAGCAGGAGCCAGCTGTGCGCACTTGTAAAGTTGTTATAATCCTCCTTTGACCTATAAACAGGAAAATACATAATATAAAGCATCATGCTCACATCTACAAATAATACACTGTCCATGTTGTCCTTGTAAGGCAATACAGTCCTAAGTGCTTGCCTGCAGCTTCTCAAAAGACAATTAAAACACCACATTTTATTTAGTTCCACTTTGATACAAACAGAGACAACATTTACAACAGGATGCTTTATCAGATGAGCAGAGTCACCATCAGTTTAATATGACTTTTTCTGAGTGGCTTGTCAGTTTTTATATCAATCAGTATTTTCTGTGTCGTGTGATTGTGTGTTTTTGGTGTTAAAATGGAAGATTTGTCAGGAATTTATTTGGTATACATATCCTAAATCCTGTTGATTCAGGGAACCATCCAGGCCCAAAATTCCCTCTGATAACTGACAGTGGACTAACAAAGATGGGACAAAATAATAAGAACAGATGGGCTGTGATTAACAAATATTCTGACCTCTATGAAACTCTGATCATTCTGAATTTGACTTGGTGCTATTGGTGCTAAAATGATGATGGGTGTGGACAAATCAATAATGAGGTGAGTTGTTGAACTGGGTGGTGTTTGGTATAAACTTTACACAGGTGGTATATATTGTACAGGTGTTGTGATCACTTACATAAGCTCAGAGCTGGCCTTACTCACTAAGCAACATCAGCAGTTGCACAGGGTCCCCTTGTCTCTGGGATCCCCTAAAAAAAGACTTTTTATTAATGAACATGAGACAATAATTAAATAAAAAAAACCAAACTTTCTAAACAAACAATTTGTGCTTTTCACTAGAAAAAAAAATAATGACAAAACAATAAGCTCAGAAACAGGCTGAGTAAGGCATTTACTGTCCCATATAAAATAAGCACTCCAGAATTCTGTTGGGTTTTTTTTAAATCACATTTTGTAGTTTTAAAAACAAAATAAATGAACAAGACAAGACTGAAAGTCAACAAAAACTAGGATAACTACCCTCACAAGGTATTCTTTGACCATTTGCCAGCACTGCAGCCCCTGATTTAATTTTAATAAATGACATTTGCAGGCCGGTGTAAGTGCACCATTTATTGAGTGAGGGGGTAATAGACAAATACTGTATTTACTGTAGTCTGTTTAAAGTTAGTGTTGCCGCTATAGGTCCCATTTTAGTCTTTACAAGCTTATCTGTGCTATTTTAGTGTCATGTGATGATGCAAAATGTTACAATAAGGGCCCCCTCCCCCCCAAACCAAATCCTGTTTAGTGCCCCTGAAAGTCTAGGACAGGCCCTGCATTCGCTTATTTTCTTAAATTTCCCTACCTCTAATTATTTAGAACAATTTCCAAATAATACAGTCTTGTTAATCTGTGATCCGCCTTTTCCCCAGAACCAGCATTTACCCAGGGCCCTGAAACCACCAGAGACCTCCTAAGGGAGCCAATCACAAGGAAAAGACCTCTTTTTGTTAATGTATTTATTTTTTAAAGATATTATGATGAGGTAAGCCCAAACTAATCCATCCCGTGCTTAAACACAGAACAGATCCATAACATCAAAACAGTGGTAGCCAACCTTTATGGCTTCTAACCCTTAAAATAAGTCAGCTAGAAGCTACACAAGTCCATAACGGCTGACTGCACTCTGTTGGTTTGGCTTAAAAATGTCTTTTGTATGTGTCATCGACTGTTAGTTAAGTTTTTTGCACAGAGACTGCAACTGAAAATAAGCTTTAATAACAAATGGGAACATCAGAGAAATAAAGTTAGTCATTGTATTTCTATGGGTAACATTTTTGTTAAATACTGCAAATGGTCCCTTTGCGAACAAGATAGAAATAAATAGTGTACATACAACAAATACAGTTATACAGTGATAACAGAGTGCACTGAGACACAAATGATCACTAATAAATATAGAGGATGATATAGCTAAATAATACATGTATAAAGTGCTCTGATAAACTGCTCTGTAAGTAATGGAAACAGGTGGTGACTTGTGTCATAATGAAAGTATTAATGAAATGAATTGCCATATTATGTATTTATCTTTTTTTAGTATATACCTAGTGCATTGAACCAGATGAGAAATTTAATTTAATAAAATTTACACTCTAACAGACCAGTTTTACAAAACAAACTTCATCTCAAGGTCCACTTACTTTTCTGTTTTGTTCCGGATCTGTCAGCCACATCTCTTGGCTTTCATCAGCAGATAGAGAACTCCATCCGCTGAGATTGTGTCTTGAGGACTGGTGGCAGGAATGTGTGGATTTTACAAAAATTGCTGATAAACAGTGTTTTTTTGTAGATGTAAAATATTTGACTGTAAAGTTACAATATATTAGTGGCTACTAGTTGCATTACTTCCACAGTGAGTTGTGTCATTTTTACAGAGAACTGTTGCGAAATGACAGCTGTATATTGTGATCTCACAGTAGTTATGCCTGCATATGACTGATTTAGCAGTATGCTCCTGTAAAATTACTATATTCAATTGTAACCTAACAGTTAATGCCCATTACAGCACCATGATATAACAATATTCCTGTAAATTACTGAGTTTAACTGTAAATTCACAGCTTATGTATATCTGATTACTGTGATTTAGCAATATGCTACCGTAAAATTATTGTGGTTCATTTTAATACAGTTAAATTGCTTTTGTAAAATGACTATGTTTATCTGCATGAATTCCACAATTATGAATTTTGTTAAATAGAAAAAAAAAAATCTATGAGGTGATAACAGTGTAATTTGTTGTGAAATATTACATATTGTAATTCCCTAAAAAATTACTGTTTTAGAGAGTCTTAAAATAAAGACGGAGATACATTTAATGGATAATAATGAATAAGAATATAGGGGGAAAACCTGAAATTTGACATTTTACAAACATTATGGTGCATAATCAACTTATTGATTAATTGATTATCATTGATCAATGATAATAATAATAATAATAATAATGATGATAGTAATAGGATGCTGAGGATATCTGCGTTTAAAGCAGCTGTGGAGCTGTAGTAGCTGTAACAGTGTAATTGTGATAATATCTTGTCAGTCATCCATCATTTCCTGCGTCCTCAGATCTCTGAATAAAGTGGGGTGGTTTGGGCCTGACACGAGTTAAAAGAAATTGTTGAAGTTATTTTCCCTTTTATACACTTTGTTTTCATTTGAGCGAGCCCACAGCAACTCCCAGAAAGGACTCGGCAATGTTTGCTTGTTCTCTCTGTGTGAGCAACTCTCAGCGTCAGGGGTGGACGTGATATTTCAAACAGCACATCAGTGCGTTTATGTATTGGGTGCCCGGAAATTTTTCCAAATAAACACAGCTTGATTCAACCTGGGTGGGCAGACTTATCAAGCGACTAATTCTATAAACAGATGAGGGAATAACCCGGCACCTCATTGGTTGTTGGGCCGAGGGGGGGAACATGAGGGAGTTTCAGCGCAATGAAATTTTAATTAATGTGGGTGGGCTGAGAACACCACCGACTGTTTATGATGGACAATTTATTTCCCAGTGCAAAGTCAACATAACACAGCAAACGTACAACAATTATTAACATTTCTGGGGCCCTCATGAGGCTGGGGAGTCAGTCAGTGGTGGAGAGGAGCTCCGGGAGCAGGCTCAACTTTCCCCGGGACACACCACAGCTTCCCCGGCGTCATGACTCTCTACCACGGCCGTCTGCCGTCTCTCGGAGTGCCGTCCTCGGCTCTCAGCCTCTCCGCCCCCCCACTCATCTACTTGTACGGAGGGGACAGCGGAGGGGTCGTGCCTGCTGCCTTGAGCTTCATGCCGGCCCGCCAGGAGCCTCCGCAGAAGCCGCCCTACAGCTACATCGCGCTCATCGCCATGGCCATCAAGAGCGCACCGGAGCAGCGCGCAACGCTCAGCGGCATCTACCAGTTCATCATGGACCGGTTCCCCTTTTATCACGACAACAAGCAGGGCTGGCAGAACTCCATCCGCCACAACCTCTCCCTGAATGACTGTTTCATAAAAGTGCCCAGAGAGAAGGGCCGGCCCGGCAAAGGCAGCTACTGGACGCTGGACACCAAGTGCCTGGATATGTTTGAGAACGGCAACTACCGTAGGAGGAAGAGGAAGGCGAAGAGCCAGCAGGACGCTCTGGACTCTAAAGCCGGTGGACACAAGCGCATTAAGGGCCCGGGACCATCCAGGGAACCTCAAACCTCTCTGAAACATCAGACTGACCCGGGAATAGCAGCGGTACCGGCGAGACAGGGCGCGGAGAGGATGGAGACACAACCTGACAAAAAAGCGGTTCTTGTTGAGTTAAACCACGCTGAACAGTCCCAAAATCCCCTCATACAGAGACCTAAGGTGTCCCCCAACCAAGACACCCTCGCATCCACCGGGAGAATGCTTGACACCTCCCAGCCTGAGACTTGTCCAGCTCCGAGGCTCGCTCCGCTGTGGATGGACGGTGTCCCCGGCGTGTCCCTCCGCCGAGAGCCAGAGGAGAGGAGGTCAGCGTTCAGCGGGAGAGAAAAGGAGAGAGGTCCGCTCTGCGCCGTCAGTTGCGCAGGAAACACAAACTTGGCTGCATTTGCGCAGGACAGGCCGAAAGGAAATGTACCGAGCAGGGATAAATCTAAAGGTTTTAGCATCGAGAGTATCTTGTCGAAAAGTGAGGATGAAATGCGCAGCAGCATCTTCGGTTTGTCGGCGGAGACATGCGCAGAGCGCAGGAGTCCCGCGTTCAGTTCGTCTGTGGTCCTCGGTGCCCGACCGCATCAGTTGTACCAGATGGGATTCCCCTTCTGCTCTTACCTGTCACTCACCTACCCCGACAAAGTACTGCATTTTAAATGAGTACAATTATGAAATTAGACTTTTAATGTATTTTACGCACAGATGCGTCGAAATGTAAACTCTGTAATTAGCTTTGCATGATGAGCTACTATGATGCAGCTGATTGTTCTGCTCTTTTCAGGACCTCTGCCATCCTCATCATATACAGTGATGTTCAGACAATGACAAAGAGCAGCAGTGAGGCTTTTAGATTCATTTTTACGCATGCGTAAATGTCAGTGGTTATTATTTGTGGTTATTTTCGCCAAGTATTCCCAACCTGTTGCTCCTCAAAGTTTATGGCTGTGCAATTTAACGCTTAATACAACAAAGGGTAAAAGTATATACGGATGTGTCATTGTCATGTGAATATTTAGGGAAAGCTCATATATACTCCATTTCTCTCTTCATTCCTGAGGATGAGTAAATATCCCATAATTCAGTGAAGAATCTTGACTGTCATGGCTGGGCCTGTGTAGCCTACAGTATCTTTGAACTCTGGAAATACCGCACAATATGAGAATAAAGTTTAGTACTCAACCATGTAATCAAATGCTATTTCACACTCCACTCTGCTCTGAATTCCATGTGCAAAATAAAGTTTAGTTTGGTTACAGAGATGACAGCATGATTTATTTAAAACTGTGAGTCAAAATAGAAACTGTGTTGGAAGTTGCTATTTGACTAAAATGTCCCTTCCTGTGACTAAAAGTTGTTTTTTATATAACAAAAAGACAGAGAACATATGTACTTCTGTATTTTCCTTTCAGTGCTGAGTTATATAGATCATGATGGTCATTAAAGATAGCCAGGCATCAACTGTAGAGGACTGAGCATTGTTCGGTTTTGCTGTCCTGCATCATGGATTTATTTAAAATATGTCATTTATCCAAAGGGACTAGATAAAGATATCAGGAGTAATCCAGGATGTTAACATTCTTTTCTTGCCAGCAGTTGTACTGTAGGTCTATCAACTTAAAACTGATAGTAAAAATCATCATTAAGAAAACAAAGATGAAAATTACAAACAAATTCATTCAACATCAGCTAACATTCAATTTGACTCCAAAAACTGATGATCCTTACAAGATATGGACCAAAAGAAGAATAGAAGACTTTAATGTCTGTTCTGACTGATGATAACTCGACTGTAAAGGAGAATTGCTCTGCGTTCTAGTATCAGATGTCACTGACTGAACAATTTGATCCTGACCTCATTCTTTATGTGCAGCTCTGCAGTGTCAGTCACTTATAAGGAGATCATATGATGATATGTGAAATAGAAAAAAGTCTTTCATCCTTGTGCAGTTTGTGTCGTGGCCTCTGTAGTTACTCAGACAGCTCAGTCTAAAACAGGAGAATTATTACTGAGCTGAGTTGAATCTTTTACTGGAATCACTGATAGATTTTGTGACTTTGATTTCACAGCAACATTCAACACTGTTTTCCTCCAAGTTTGCCTCTTTTTGTGTTGGAATAGCCTCTGAAAAAAAAAGACTTTACTGTATTTAAATCATGATAAAATTGTGAAATGCAGGCCTTAGGTCTAGGCAGGGGCATAAATACAGACAGTGCAGGCAGTGTGATTGCACTGGGGTCCCTGGGGTGGGGTAGGTCCCTGGCAAAAGATTCAGATTGCCACCTCGACCTACATCTGTGCTCAAAGAACTCACATTAAACTAAAAATGGTGCCATTTGCTATAAGCTATATGCCCTCAAAATGCAAACCCGTATCCATCATGATTTTCTTTTGTCTCTTGTCTTTTCTTTTTTGTAAAATAGTCAGTAGCAATCTATAACAAAATTATGTGCTTATTCTACATGAACTAGAAAAAACAAGGATGAATTATATGTATCAAAAGCTATTCAATTAAATGAATAATTTGTTATTTTCTTTGATATTTTTGTCATATACCGGTATGCAATAATGATTGCTGGGTAACGTGTATGTTGATGTTGCCTAATGTCAAGTCTCTCTTTGATCATGTGACAAGACATTATAATACTGTGGCAATTTTAGGTACAAAATCTGTCAAGACTTAAAAGCTGAGCCCATCTGCAAGTCCAGCGAGCAGTCATGCCAACAGGAGTAAAAGAAAAAAGTAAAAAAAAGTAGCAAAGCTCCCTAAATTACCTAAATTATATTATGTATATATATCTATCCATATATATATATATATATATATATGGATAGATAGATAGATAGATAGATAGATAGATAGATAGATATACTCTGACAAGTATAACACAATAAAAACAGTAACATTAGTTGAATACGCCTGTGATCACTGCTGTTCAAGACTTTTTTTTTGCCATTTGCTCAGGTACAAGTGTACTGTAATGTGGCTGATCAACTGCAGGTAACTTAGCTATGATAGCTAAAATTAGTGAGGGTTTACTGACAACACTAGCACTCGCAAATTGGCCTCTTTTCACCAAAAGTGCAGAACTGCAACACACTGTGACAACTGATCCCGTGGCAATAATAATGGCAATGTGTTAAGTTTATTTATGATTATGATTACATTTACTAATGATTATTTTGGACAGGGGTGTGTGGTCACCTGTCACCTGCCAGCATATTTGAATACTGGAGGGGATGTGTCCCCCTCAAGTATATATTATAATTACTGGCTCAGTGATACTTACAGTATAATAATGACATATATTCATTCATTCATTTTCCATAACCACTTATCCTTTAGGGGGTCGGGGCTGGAGCCTATCCCAGCTGACACTGGACGAGAGGCAGGGTACACCCTGGACAGGTCGGCAGACTATCGCAGGGCTGACACATAGAGACAGACAACCATTCACACTCACATTCACACCTACAACCAATTTAGAGTCACCAATTAACATAACCTGCATGTCTTTGGACTGTGGGAGGAAGCTGGAGTGCCCAGAGTAGGCCCATGCTGACACGGGGAGAGCATGCAGGCTCCACGCAGGGGTGCTCCCCCACTCCAGGATTCAATCCCCCCACCCCAGGCACAATGCTCGACAATGCTAACCACTGCATCACCGTGCCCCCTTCTAATAGTGACAATGATAACATTTAAATGTGGGATTCAGGCATTTTCATAAACTGGTTTAATGTCAATCAATTCAACAATAATCAGTCAAATTGTATCACAGGCATCATTCTGTGGCAGACTACACAAATAAATAAAATATTTTGTATACTGGCAATACTGAGTCAGGATCGTTGAGAGTGGCAGCACTCTTTAACGTAAGAGCACAGGTGAACAGAACTATTTCATTTCAAGCAATGTTAGTGAATTTGACAAAACAATCTCAACCCAACAGCTACTTATATGCTTTTATGAGTATTTAAGCACATGTGATGGTCTTCCTCAGCAGACGGAGTTTAGTCAGTTGTTTCGATGCTGAGCAAACTCTATCAACTGAGGCAGACCATGAGATGTAGTTCCTTTTTGCCCATCAAACAGCTGTTCCCAAGGTCAAGATTCAGTAAAGTTAAATGTTCTGTGGTTCCCTGACTACTGCTCTGTACCATGGGTCACAAAACACCCTGTACCAAATACGGAGTCACCACAAATAACTCTCCAACTATGTGTACATGGTCTTATTTTGAAAAAAAAAAAAAAAAAATCATATGCAGATACAATCTGATGGCATTGAAAGTCCTAAATGAGCCTCTCTGAGCTCCATCTTGTTGTAGGGTGACACCTGCATGAAATCAGAGAGCTCTGCTGACAGCATCATTACAAACAGAGAGCAGCCATGTCTAAATATAGGCCTGAGACACACAGCGTCTGAAAAAGCTCGACTGTGCGAGGCCGGAGCTGTGCAAATCAGGAATGTTTGTTGAAATAAATAAACTTCCCCACATTTGAGGAGAGGAACTCACAATCACAAGCATTTCCTGTGTATAGGATTCTTTTGGCCAGACGTGTAAATAAAACATGATGAAAACCTCTGAGGGGAAAGAAAGAAGGAGAGGAAAGAAAAGAAGCGAGAAGTATCAGTTTAGCCTGGCACTTTGTCTCTTTGGGATTTGGTTGCATTTCATATTAACACAACTGTAATTGGCTCCTCCGACTCTTCATCCTCCAGTGATCTCCAAAGTCTTCTAAAAGCAACATGAATTAATAAATGCGAGCTATCTGATGGTCTGTGTGAGTGTTTGAACAGTAAAAGATCCTCATGAGAAAGCAGCTCAGACAAAAGGGAAATCCTCTCACTTTTATTTGTTATCTGAGAAAACAAACTGCGCTGATGGGTTGTGGTCGGAGATCTTTAACGTGCATCGAGCATTAGCACCAGGCTGAACCCTCCAGCAGGGACATGGAGGTGATTGTTGGTGCTTTTCCTCTGGGCACACAGCCTGCTGGATAAGGTGGAAGAAACCTCCAGATTCTGGAGTATGCTGAGTTTATTAATCAGACTTAGAAAAACATCTGTTTCTTCTAAATGTAGTTCCTCTTAATCTTTGCCTGTTTGTTTTAAAGGCATCCTCCAATCCAAGTGACATTTTCTTCAGCTGCTATTTGTCCAAAATATATTTACTTTCCAATTTAAAACAGTCTTAAAGTCTGTTTAGATGATCATACTCATTTATAAACACTTATTCTTTGTTGTTCAACTTCTTACAGAGGGATGTACTTTCAATTTGAAAGCTCCATCAGATTAAAATATGTTGTTTCGTTCTCTTAAATCAGGTTTCTTCCATGACTTCAGGATTTCTTTCTTGATTTTTTTGCTTTTGATGTGTACCTCATGTTTAAAGGGACAGTTTACCTCAAATCAAAACTACATATTTTTCCTCACACCTGTAGCGCTATTTCATCAATCATGTTTTTGTGTGAGTTGCTGAGTGCTGGAGATATCAGCCATAGAGATGTCTGCCTTCTCTTGAATATAATGGAACTAGAAGATACTCAGCTTGTCAACAGCAATGTCTACTTCCAGAAATCATGACCTGATTACTCAAGATAATCCACAGACTTTGTTGTGAGCAGTTTCATGTAGGAATTATTTTCTTTCTCCTGAACTACACCTGCCAACCACATCACTGCGCAGAAGAAAGCATTCATCTACTCATGGACGAGAGGCTCGTGCTCGCTACAGCGCAAGGTATAAACATTAATGGCATCCTCCTCAGCTGGCCTGTAATGTTAGTTAGCTCAGTGGTGCTAGGTGAGTTAGCAGTGGATGCATGTGTTCTATGCAATAATGTGTTGGCAGGTCTAGGTCTGTTTCAAGACTTTCATCTTTGAGACCACAGTCTGTGTTTGGTATGAGACCAAAAGTCAGTGCTGTTTTAACGTATCATTACGTAATATACACACGCTTGTCACGCACTGACATCACTCACATGATGTATTTATTCCATGTTACCTTATTGTTACACAACAAATGTATTCATTTTCACCCAATACATGACTTTCACCCAGGAGATCACAGTTTGTGTCCCGTTGTTAACCAAAAGTCAACATTGTTTTAACGTAACATTACATAACTTACATATGGTTGTCACACACCAGTGTTGGGCTTGTTACTCTAAAAATGTTACATATTACTCATTACTCTTTTCAAAAGTAATAAAATTATTTTACTTATTACTCCCTGCCAACAGTAATTTGTTACATTACTTGTAATATTACTTTTACGTTATACCCCGTAAAACTGGTAGTTGCATATCTCCCCCAAAATTCAGATGTGTGCCTCTGTGTAAATGTCTGGGTAATCGCCATGTAAGTGTAGCTAAGGCTAGATAGCGTGTAAATTATTATTATTATTATTTTTTTAACCTGGAGTCTTCAGTTGCCCATGACCAGTATTATCCCAAGGCTCTGCCTGAAAGATGGAGGGTCACTCATTGAGCAACATTTCATCCACCACATATCCAACCACAAGCTTCATTACTTCTTTGTAGCTGCAGCTGTCCACAAGTCGAATCCAGTTTTGGTTGTCTAGCCAGTGTAGGGCTACAGCCAACATCCGCGGCTGAGGAGGACTCACCTTTGGTGGGGTGTATTTCCTGGCGCTTAACGTTGTTGTGCTGTTGCTCATAGTAACTGAGGTGTGTCAGACCAAAGGTTTGAGGATGTGTTTTTCGCAGTGGAAAGAGTGTTAGCATGACCACCTGCAGCAATAGTGTTCTTGTCATTCTTGAAGTATTGGCCAAAGGTAAGTGTTTCCATCTTCCAAACTAGCTTGCTGCTTTGTGACATCACAATAATTATGAAAAAGATAATGTGACTGTTGTATTTCAGGTCAGTAGGGACGTGATAACAAAAGTATCATAATGAGCTGTCGGTTTTGGGATAACTGTAAAAATATTACTGAAAATTAGAAATTAGTTACACTACTCAAAGTAATATTATTACTGTAGCGTGTTACTAAAACGTGTCACTGCCCAACATTGGATGTCACTCATATGACATATTTACTTCACGTTATATTACTGTTAAGTAACAAACATTCTTATTTTAACCCAAAACATGGTCTTTTTTCTAAACCTAACCAAGGAGTTTTGCTGCCTAAACCCAACCAAAACCATCTGGCAACATTAACCACATGTCACAATGTGTTCCACCTTTGCCTCACAGATGCTACAGGATGCCCTGACATGCCAAGGGGTGTAACAGAACGCTGGTATTTGACAACCTAGGAATCAGAACATGTTGTTATATTGAACAGAGGGCAGACATCTCTATGGCTGATATCTCCAACACTTACACCAAAACAATCTAGACTGATAGAGCACTACAGGTAAGAGGATAAATATGCATTTTTAATTTAGGGTTGAACTGTCCCTTTAAATACCACAGCTGTAGTTTGAAAACTAGTGAGTATTAAGATAAAGCTACCAAAACCTCGAGTTAAGCTTTAGCAAAAGCTTAAATCCAATTCTGCCATCTGTGTTAAAGAGTTTCTACCACTGATCAAAACTGGAGAAAAGCTACGTTAATCATTATCAAAGCCATTAGTTACAACTTAGAGACCTTTTAGAAAGGGTGTCTGATTTGAAAGCGCTACTTATTTTTTTGTCACACTTTTTTATTTCCAAGGTCAGCAGAAAACTTTAACTCTCATCGTTCCTTCTCTCCTCAGCCACTGTGGCCATCACTTCTCAAACCCAGCTCTTCCTCTACTGAATCCAAACAAGCCAGAAACAGACAACGCATCACTTCCTGTTTGACAGAGGATTCATCCCAGGAAAAGACCCACCAGACAGTGTGTGTGTTTACAAAATCAAATGTAAAAGCTTTCATCAGGTTGAATCACTGTTGTAGTAATCAGTCATAGAGAGCACCAAAATGGACGAGTATTTATATGAAAATGCTTTGGATTATTGCTTGGAACTACATTTGTCTCCAGACTGGCTGAGGAAGAAGTCCAAGAAGTCCATTCTCATGCAGACTGCAGAAATGTTTATTAGTGTATTAATTGCATTTTTTTTCTCAGAGCAGATTCCCATGATTAAAAAAAAAATTCTAATACCAATAAAGCTCTATGTTGATTATACAAATCAGACTGAAATATAAATTAAAATTTAAAAATGATAAAATACATTTACAAAAACAGTCTAGTCTAAATGTCATGTGTGTTAAACAATGAGTGGAGTAATCATTTGGCTGGCTTAAATTATTTTCTGTGTAAAGAAAGAGAAAATGCATCAAGTTTACCAAATCATTCACTGATTCAGCAGTGGTGCCTTCAAGTTAGTGAGGGCCATGGTCACCCTGCTGCGATTCCAGTGCTGAGATAAAAACGCTATGTAGACACAGGCCCATAGACTAAATTTTGGCAAGGGAACAACTGGCATTGCCATTTTCAAAAGGGTCCCTTGAGCTCTCACCTCAAGATATCTGAATGAAAATGGGCTCTATGCCCACGAGTCTCCTCTAAACTCAAGAAAGCTCCTAGTGAATATTTTGATTCCTTACCTCTCCATATTGACACAGTTTTTAGCTAGCCTATATGCTTCAACAGCATAATTAAATTCCTGAAATTGAGTAATGTCCTTTGGTTTAGGTGTTCCACCCCAAGATTTTCAGTGGCCCCACCTGGCCAACCCTTTAAAAAATTTTGGGGACACCATTGTTTCAGACCAGAGCAAACAAATATCCTATATGCGATTAGCCTGTTTTTCCAGCATCTGCTGTACAATCCCTGCCAGCCACATCTTCATTTTAAACCCATGGTGTTTACTGTTGCTTTCTTTATTTCCTTGTCACACTAGACTATTCGCTTTCATGAGTTCAGCTTAATTAAGTCATTTGATATGCCTTTTGTTAGTTCACTTTGTTTTTGTTTCATATCGTTATTGGAAATACACTAATACCTATAGCCAGGCTGAAATATCTAAAAAAAATGTTTGATATATTGCAGCCCAGCCTCCTAGAAATGTGAGAAATGGACACAAAGTCAACAATGCATTACATGGAGGTGGGCAAAAATGTGTTCAAATTACATGCTGGCAAGATGAAAACAATGCCAATGTAAAGCCAATGAGAATCTTTTGCTGTGGTGGATAGGGTAGGTGGTAGGGGAGGTGGAAAGGTCAAACAAACGTGGACTTTCGGCTAGGACACCACTGTTTGTGTCCCATGTGAAACCAAAAGCCAACATAGTTACAGACTGACCTTACAGACTTCATGTAACGACAGAAAAGCACTTTACATAGGTACTGTGCATAAGTACCCAAAGTACTTTGTTTAGATCAGTTACATCCCGTACACAGTTGTCTTACCCCTCATTTCCACTTACGAATGTGACTGGTGTCTGCAGATCTGTAAATATATGGAGGAATGAATGGCCTATCGATTGACTTGTCTCCATACACATATGTAAGTGGAAACAAGGCATTAACCAAAACCTTGATCTTTTCCGAAATCAAGTATTTTTCCTTCCCTAACCCTAACCAAATGACAACTGTTTCACAACCAAAGTGTGATTGTTCGTTATAGAATTTGCTTTGGCGTTGTTGTGGTGTGGCCAACCCATAATTTTGAAACATTTTGTGCCCATCACCATGTAATGTGTTTAAGAGGTTGTCTCCATTTTAAGCATTTCTTTGAGACAAAGGATTAATCGTAATCACTTTAGTGATCCCTGACTTTTCCTCCTGCACCACCATGAGGTTTACCTTTGTGGTTTTGAGTGAAATGTGTCGACAACTATTGGATGGGTTACCATGACATTTAGTTCACATACTTGTGGTGCCCTCAGGATGAATTGTAATCACTTTGGTGATTTTCTGACTTTTTCTCCAGTGTTATCAACTGGTCAAAATGTAAATTTGTCCAGTACTTTGTTTTATGACTTGCAAAACTA
This sequence comes from Epinephelus moara, assembly GCF_006386435.1. Lineage (NCBI taxonomy): Eukaryota > Metazoa > Chordata > Actinopteri > Perciformes > Serranidae > Epinephelus > Epinephelus moara. The sequence goes on from NC_065525.1 coordinate 7,862,733, forward strand.
ATGACATTCATGCAACCAGCTGCAGCTTCACTTTGTATAAGCATGCTGTACAGTCTGTGTAGGGGCACTTTGAGGGATAACTGCAGATTAGTTCAGAGCATTTTGAGCTGACTTTAAATATTTTCATCATGACTCATTTTTAGGCAGAGCTGACAAGCCTCTATAGTCGGTGAGAGGGAGAAATATAGCTGCAACTCTGGAAAGTGTCATCGCCTGTGTTTCATGTGCAATCAAGTCCCAGCTCAGTGCTAAATCACACGGTTTAAAGCTCGCTGGTTCAAAAGGGCTCCTAATCCAAGTGTTTATTATATTTTTTCACTCTCTACATAAACCGGCTACACTTGTCCAAATACACACTCAGCACTGAGGGAGGGCGGGGCCATGATGAAGATTGATGGGCTCGGTTCAGGCACATTAGCCGCTAATCAAGTTAGGTTTCCTGGCACAGAGCTCTATACATCATTATGTGCCTCAAATGTCCTCCAGATCGGGACTGATGCTGTTTACAACCTGGACACAAACACATACATACAGAGAGAGACTACATGTGTGCATATGGATAAACAGTAACATGAACACCTGTAAAATCTCATGACATTAAATACAACAGAGCTGCAATAAATCTGAGCTGTGATATTCAGTTTGTGTTGACACTGTGTCAGAGAAACTCTGTGGTTGTTTCTGCAGCTGTAGTTTGTGCATTGAATTGTAACTGTATTGCGCTATAAGCATACCTAAAGCTTCTTCAATTTGTCATCAAGATATAGATGCCAGTTTAGTTGAATTTCAGAAAATTCAGAGTCAAACATCATTGGGTCCAATTACCTCAGCTTTTCTGTTTAAGTAAAGGTCCAATGAAACAAACAAGAACACTTGTATTATGAACTTTAGGTCATTGTGGCTACAGGACCTTTCTGCTTTGCTGACTCATCAACTTCAGAACTGCCAAATTAGCCCATGGATATCTAGAAAGTCTTTGAAGAGAAGTCATAAATCAATCATAATATCGATCCAATCATAATAAATAAAATGGCTGCAATTGAAATATGACTGATTATCAATCATGAGAATGGTGAATTGAACAATGCTGACTGTAAACAGTAATCACAGATGAGGAAATGACAGCTGTGGGAATAAAAAAAAAAGATGATTTGATAAATTCAAAGGCAGCTACATAATAGCTCAACAGTTTGGTAAGCCTGATTATGTTAGTTACTCTCAGCTACATGGTGTACTGTATTACCGTTTTTCCACCACAATTAACTCATGTATGCAGGTTTTTTTTAACACGCTAAAAATTGGCTACAGACTCTTTCTCCATTGCCAGTAGCCTAGAGCAACACTCTGAAAAAGTAATCTAGTGGTTCATCTTAAAAAAAATGAAGGTAACAATTTGCATGCATCTTTTTAAGTAGTTCCAACTGTGGCATTATTGAGTCAGTCCTATGAGTCTTTTATAATCTGCCAAACTCCGTCAGTTTAGTACAGCCAACATGATTTGCTTTGACCTCAAAAAGCTTAACTAAGTTGAACCAACTTAATAATCATACAAAGTTGTGGTGATATTTAGTGGTCAAATTATTTTATTAAAGATATTCCAACTTATTTATCTGAATTCCAACCTACTCAAAAATGTTTTTTGTTTTGGCCAACTTCTTATGATAAGTTGTCAACTGACTAAAACATGCTAATATGACAAAAGTAATTTTTTATATGCTGAAAAAGTTCATTTTAAGTCTGCAGCACGAGTGGTTTGTCACGTTCTATGTCACAGACAGGCCACAAAACAGGTTAGTAAAAAGTAGAAAGCAGCATGGAGGCCAGTGGAAAATGTTACTAAAATGTTGCTTTTTATAGCTCCTACTTATATAGTCTCTCTTTCAAACTCGGTGCAGACTAATTGGGAACAATGTTCAAGCGCTGCTTGGGTGGAGCTGAATGCTATTTTGTGGTGGAATGTCATTTCATCTCGCTGATAGAAGGGCTAAAATTTGCGTGTTCACCCAGGTGTTGTGTTTCCATCACTGCTAATCACAGTTACAGCCGATGAATACCCATGACTTCTGCAGAGTCATTTGACCTGGGTGTGAATGCCGATGTAAGCTTTCCTATTACATACAAAAGCTAGATGTTAGCAGGTGTTAGTGGGTTTTTTTTGTTCAGTGGGAAAAGGGCTTATGTGTTTAGACAAGCATACATTTGTGATGTAAATGGTAAATGGACCTACATTTGTATAGCGCCTTTCCCATCTGACCACTCAAAGCTCTTTTCGCACTACGAGTACCGTAGTGTAAAAACTGTACCGATGGAACAACTTGGGGTTCAGTATCTTGCTCAAGGATACTTCGACATGCAGACTGGAGAAGCCGGGGATTGAATCACCGATCTTCCAATTGGTGGACAACCCGCTCTGCCTCTGAGCCATAGCTGCCCCAACCCAATGCAATGCAACCCAGTCGCCAGAAAAAATTTAGGCATTGTACGTTTCTGACACACTGACACAGCGATGTCTCAGTAAAAACAAACGCATTTCATGGTACTGTCTTTGGTGGAAAGAGAGTGCCAGGTTGCTAAAAAACACCCATGTTTAGTGGTTAAAAAGCTGCTAGAAATGCAGTAATAACTTGCTAGAACACAGCTGTTGTTGTTGTTTGTTGGTCTCAAACACTGGTCTGCAGCTTGACAGGAATCTTGCCTAGGTGACATGCCATCACCCATCCCATCCATGTTTGTATGACATAATCAGCTCATATACTGCCTTACTTTAGAAACATAGCTGTGATTCGTATACATGGCTCAAGGCTGGACAAAGGAGGGGAGACCACACATGGAGTTGTTACTAAACATATGTTTATTTTATGTAAGTGAAAGAGAATGGAATTGAAAACAAACAGGGTGAAAGCCAGGGGAGAGAGGAGGACTGGCTGACCACCAGCCTATTTTGGTCTTGCAGTGAGACAGGTGAGCTAAATGTCCCTGACAACCAACTCAGCCCACCAGGCTCTGCAGGGAGAGACCAGGGGTCCCTGTTCAGAGAAGGTCATCACAGTAGCAGCATAACTGATTAAACAGACAGAACAGAATAAAACCACACAAAAATACACAAAATATTGGGTTTATTTTCTCTGACTTTTCTCCAATATTTGTTTTTTTTCTTGTGAAATAGTTTTACCCCTTGTTCTTGTTAAAAAATATCTGTAATAATTTGAGAAAAGAAAATTTATTTTTGGTTGAAGCGTTCACAGCTCACATCCATTTGCACCCTGTGATCAGGGGTCATAAGCAGATATCACTTGATTTTAAATCTGGAGTGTCAAACTTCTTAATTTTTTATCTAATTTTTATTTTTTTTTAGGTGACAAAAACGTGACAATTACATTTTCATGAACTAAAAACTCTGAACACTGAAATAGCAACAGCTATGGCTACGCCTATAGAGATGTGAAGCTGACGTCAGGCTGTGATAGATTTTTTCAACAAGGGCACCATCTTCTGAGGTACACGCTCTGTTACCTGTGCCTGCTACGATTGTTACCTCTACCTCCACTCACATATTCAGACATGTAAACTATTTTGTTTTTGAGTGCATACACTTTGGTAACAGAACACTCACAAGATGGCACCCCCCATCCCACATGCCATGACATACCCTCATATTCTCCATAAATTTAACGTTATCTAACCAACGTAGTCACTGTGGTAGCTACCTGTCATTGAAAGCCACCAGACCCTTAGTTATGCAAATCTTTAAGCCTTAAAACAATTATCAAAATTCAGCCCGGATATGGCTGGGGTTATGCCATGGTGAGCTATGATTGTTAGAAAATTCACCTCCTGTACAGTTGTCTTTAACGATCAAATTAACTACAGAGACCAAATCCATTTTTCTACCAGGCTGTAAACATTATTTCTGTTGTAAAGTTGGACATTTTAACATGGGGTTTGTGGTTGCTGACTTTCTCTTGGAGCCAGCCTCAAGTGGCCATTTGAGGAACTGCTTTTTTTTGGTAGTTCCACGTTGGCTTCAATTTTCATCACCAGAGTGTGACACTTGGTTATTACATAAACACTGTGTACGCCTGCTTATGACATGTACCTGCTTTTGAGCTGGCTGCATTTCTCCGCACTGCTTTAAAGTCTTCCCGTGCCAATACTTTGTCTTAAATACTTCCTCTGAATGTCAACTTTTCTTGTAAGCTTCTTGGGATTTTTAATGCTTTTGCTGTACTCCCAGCAACTGCTCTGTTGCTATCGTCTCTCCCTCCTTCCTGCCCCCTATTGTGCTGGCTGGTTGATGTAAAATGCATCACTCCCAGTGCACCAGTGCAAGAACATCACCAGAGACATTACAACTCTGGTATACTGCAAAATACCAGAGTTGTTTGGTGGCAGTGATTGGCTTCATCAGCATTGTGTGACCTTGTTTGGCACAGGCTCGAATGTATCAGACGTTCATTCATATGTAAAAGTCCTATAATCCATCTTTAAAGGGTCAAAAATCAAAACAGCTGAGAACCAGTGAGTTGTTTTTTGTTCCCTTCACAGCTTCCATGGACTTGAATTATAAAATGATTTTGTAATTTTACCATTAGATAAATTCATGCCTGTAACTGAAAAATGGTTTTATTTTTATGCAGTCATTATTATATTTATCAAATCCCTTTAGTGTGAATCAGGTCACTTTTCAGTTTACAATTTCCATCAAATTACTAACAGATCCATGATGAAATTGTGCATGACTAGCACACGCATACTTTTCTAGATTTATCTTTTCATGTCTTTTTCCAGCCCTAAAAGCTTGTCAGTCCCCCTTTCAACATTAATGAATAAATTAAAGAGAAACAAATCATCTGCATTTCTATTCAAAATATTTCTATTCACAGTTCTTTCTCTGGTCTTTGTCATTCATATTTGGTGGTTAGTTTACTTGCACTCTGTAAAACTGTGGTTCTTATTGTCCGCCTGCTGAATGTTTAACCCAAACAATGAAATTATTTCTGCAGATTCAATACACTAGCACATAGCAGTAGTTCAACACACAGAAATAAGTATTTATTTCATGTTTAACGTGAGTGTATTGCAGTCAAAGCTGCGTTCCTTCAAAACCCCAAATCCTAAAGACAAAACATTTCCAATCTTGCAGATGATGACGTCATTCTCGGCTTTACTAACGAGGCGGCTGGCTGGCGAAGTACTGCTCTCATCAAAACTTTTCAACATTTCTGCAGCTTTGCTTTCACGAACTGTAAATAAATACCCACAGTCCCATGAGGCTTGTGTGTATATGCGTGTGTGTGTGTGTGTGTGTGTATACGAACACTGGCAGGAGGACTTGTACACAGCAGCAGGATTACCACCCCCAGACTGGGACCACCCTGACTTTAACACTTAATCCAGGAGGAAGTGGAGCTGCATCACAGGCTCACTTAGGACCACCGCCCCCTCTGCACACACGCACGCACGCACGCACACACACACACACACACACACACACACACACACACACACACACACACACACACACACACACAATGTCTATGCAAAGTATGAACTGTGTTGCAATGGAGTTTGAATCCTCTCATACACACGTATGCAAACACACTTAATTTGAGCATTTACGATAAAACAAACCACTTAGATTTATACTGCACAGCTGGTCTTGTACAAATCCGACATGACGGCTGACTGTGTGTTGTCAGAGGGACTGTGAATGCATCATAGTTATGTCTGTATATACAGAGTGTTGGGAGAATGTCACTGTGTGTCTACTGTTAAATACATAAGTTAACTATGTGTGTGTTCAGCCTTGTCAGCACTAGTATCACTGACTCTGACTCTCACACACACACACACACACACACACACACACACACACACACACACACACACACACACGCTCCCTTTTTTATTCTGAAGAAGAGAATTCACCTGATAACAGAACACTTTGATAATCCTAATGTTGAGTAAAGGCCAAATCCAGGAATGATATTAGATATCACTGGTCATTAATGATGTTTGGATTTTGGAAATTACAGTCAAATAGTCTCTAAATGGAACAACAAACAGTTATACAACAAAGAAGATGCAACAAATTAAAAAGAATCACAGAACACCAAAATGTTTCTCTCATATATAATGAATATCATGTTTAAAGACTATGATGAAACAGATGTGGGACTAAGTAGATAGAACTGGGTCTAAACATTTTACCCACCACCCAGCCAGCAGCACACTGTTACTCAACTGATTACATTGATATTAACCTGGAAGTTCATTCTTGACCTTTGCAACAAAATTATTTAAACTTAAAGATCCACATACTGCACTAGCTTTGCTAAAGGTCTTCATTTGAATGTAGTCATGAATGAGATGTAGCTCCGAACACTACAGAGTGGATCTTTGGGCTTATTGTTATGCAGCAACTTGCAATTTTCCTCTGTTTGATTACAGCAGATGTTCTGGGGAACTCAGGAACTTTCCCTGAATTTGGACCACAGGAACCCTTTTAGGAAACTTAGAATTTTCCCTGCATTTTGACCACAGGAAACTTTTTATGGAAACTTTCCCTGAATTTCGACCAACGAAACCTTTTTAGGGCACTTTCCCTGTATTTTGACCACAGGAACCTTTTTAGGGAACTCGTGAATTTTCCCCACAGGAACCATTTTAAGGGAAGTCTCCCTTTATTTTGACCACAGTAACCTTTTTAGGGAACTTTGCCTGCATTTGGACTATAGGAACCTTTTTAGGGAACTCAGGAATTTTGACGACAGGAACCTTTTTAGGGAACTTTCCCTGCATTTGACCACAGGAATCCTTCTAGGCAAATCAAGGATTTCACTGAATTTTGACCATTGGAACCTTGTTAGGGAACGTTCCCTACATTTTGATCGCAGGTACCCTTTTAGGAAACTTAGGAACTTTTCCTGAATTTCAACCAAAGGAACATTTTTAGGGAACTTTATCTGCATTTGGACTGAAGAAACTCTTGTAGGAAACTCTGGAACTTTCCTGCATTTTGACTGCAGTTCCCACCCTATAAGAAGTCCCTGCTGATGAGGAATTACTGGAGAAGAGTTGTTTTGCAGCACTGAACTTTGTTGTTTAGTCAAATCACTTTTGTTTTACACTACCAGCTTTTTCCGCAATGCTTCACAACTGCTATTTTACAAGCTTGCAACAGATCACGATTGAAACACAGGGTAAGTTCACGAGTTCCTAAAAAGGGTCTCCCTCTGCAAAGTTCCTGCAGTAGGAACAACCAAAAGTTTACTTCTGATGCCTGCCAGCTATAATGCTGACATAACAACGGTGTAATAGAACACAATGTAAAAATCTAGATAAATGCAGGTAACAAAAAACAGTGGGAAAAAAATCAAGATAATGCAATGCACAAAGACTTAGAGGAGAGTGACACTTTAAAGTTATCAAGAGTGACACAAGATGTGCAACAAGTGCACCTTTTACACATTTATCACAGAAGGCACTTGATGAATACACTTTTACATAACTACACATGTGCAGAAATCAATATGTGAATGTAGAGTTGCATGCAGAAATAAAGTGTCAGAAGGTGACTAGCATGCTGCATGACTGTGTCGTGTGTGTTGAGGTCTGGTATTAATTAGATGGAGGAGGGTGTTCACGGTGTGACACTGCTGACTGGCCTCACAGCTCATTACATGGTGTCCAATCACAGCGCAGCCAGCGTGACTGCTGTTTATTTATACACAGAGCTGGAAATGGCAGAGTGTGGCCAGCACATTGTACTGCCACAGAGGGTCCCAATCAACACCATGCTCATATTGACACAGACATATACAAGCTCTCACATACATACACAAAGTAAAATGCTTGGGTGTGCAGTATTTTTAAAGGGAATTCTCTTTTTTTAGCCTAAATTGATACCACTTTTACTGCTGCAACAACATTTCTCTAAAGATCAATAAAGTTTCACTGCTTTATAATTGCTATTATAGTAGTGTTACATTTTTTTTTTTTAATTTTTTGAGTTTTATGGTCTTTTACAGGCTTTTCCATTGAGGCAGAAATATCATTCTAAGGGGAAAATGTGCAAGAAATCACAATATATGGTGCTTGCAGTTTCAGACCAATAAATTATTGGTCTTAATCTCAACACACAACCACGTCACACGGCTCCAAGAAGAATTCACATAGAGTGACATCAAAAATACATTTATTATACTATCAGCAACTTGAATCAACATTATGACATGTCCAGGCAAACATAAGCAATAGCACAATAAAACAGCTAAAATCTGTGTTCGACACATTTTCAGAGGTACAGCAGAAAACACAGGAGCAGTTGTTGAAAGTTTTATCAGTCAGCATTGTAGTAATGACAATGTGCTCATTGATATTAACCATGTGTTCCCAGTAGATCACTGTCTCCATGCTAGCTAACATTACAGGCCTAAGTGTGTATTACTTGGCAGTTCATCCTTGATTTCCAAGTGCAGAATTTGCCTTCAGTTGCTACCCAGGAAACATTTACAGTAGCAGTGTCACTTGTGGTGATATCACCTCATCACACATGTGTGGAAACTAAAACAGTAACATACAGCCACAGCAGCTACCACGTCTACTCACTGTATTTACAATACAGCAGATTTATATATGTCATTACTTTTTTTGCCATGGTGGCAATTGGCTAACAATGCTAGGATGATTAGCTAACATGCAGAATATCACAATTTGCTATGGGCCCCACTGTGGCAGTAAAAGGTGAGAGCAACACCAGCACTGTATCAATGGTGGACAAATGAAAACTTGTAGCTGCTCTGAAGCTAAATGATAAACAGTCTCAGATGGTTTTCAGTCAATGGCAGTTTTGTGTGGCAAGTTTCTTTAATTCTTTTTTCCCCACAGAAGGTGACACTGGTTAGAAATTGGAGTCAGTGGTATTCTAACGATACAAAATAAAAAGCTAAAATGGGTAACACTAGCCACAGTGAGTTAGTCTTTCATTTTGTTTGGAATGAATCCACTGACTGTTCATCTACTATAATAACACAGCTGTAAGTACTCTTTTTTACAGCACAGTCTTACTTTGAATAATGCTGGTTAGCTATCACTCAATGCAGTGTGTGCTAAAATGTTAGCATGCAACCCCAAACCTTATCAGATGCTACTGAGGCTACTGGGGACACATGGATTTGGAAAACACATTCTCCTCACCACATGGGTTAAAGGTCTAGCGTGTAGGATTTAGTGGCATCTAGTGGTGAGATTACAGATTGCAACCAACTGAAACTTTTCCTGTGTGCCAAGTGTGTAGTTTAACTACGGTGGCCGATGCGAAAACACACAACATGAATGGCCCTATCTAGAGCTAGTGTTTGGTTTGTCCATTCTGGGCTACTGCACAAACAACATGGTGAACTCCGTACAAGAGGACCAGACCTCCAGAAAGTGCACCTTTGAAGCCAATTTTCATAGGGGCCAAACAGTGTAATTACACAGTCACATGATGCTCTCTGGCCCAAAAAGACTTTTTTCCCATTGACTTAGAAGGCAAGAGACATCCGTAAATCAGTGAAAAAAATTTTTTTGAGTGCGAGTGCTGCAAAATGACTCATTTCATTATCAGGATTTTATCCATTCCGTCTGATCACTATTGGAAAGTCTAGAGGAGCTGCACAAGTGAATTATTCTATCCCCATTCAAGTTAATGGAGCACTGAACAGGAAGTAGCCATCCAGCCGGCAGATGTCTCTAGTGCGCCTGGTTTATGGGCCACACAGTGCAAAACAGTGCTTATCATTTGGGAAATTTTGTATGCAGCAGTTTGACTTTTTTTGGCTTCATGCACCACTGAGCAACTTTCACAGGAATGAATAGGGACCCGCCTCCAACTCTTTATCCAGTTCTCTTATACATTCATGAAGAGGACCCTGTCTGTATGTAGATAGAAACGACTCATTATAAATCCTTCACACTGGACCTTTAATCAGAAGGGTTATCCCATAAAAACTAAATGTAAATACAACTTTAATGACAAATTTCACTTGGTTGATAATTGACACAATGTCAACATAGCTAGACTGGTCTTTCCATCCAGGTCATACTAAAGACAAACTACCATCAACATTTAACAACAGATATGCTCGACAGAGAGCGTGCACTGGCCATGCAGAACACATATAAAAGGCATCAATGTAACATTATTCAGAAGATATTGAAAAGAGTGTAGAGATGTTGAGACTAAATGTAGTGCAAATGGCTCATGCTGAGCTAACAAGTACAATATACAGGTCAACACTTCAACCAAACCAGAAGGGTGTTGCAACATGGTCAAAAGTCACATCAGGAAAAACACAATGGTAGGGAATGAAGGGTGTGTAGCCATGGCATACACAGTCTAAAAATGTTTGGAAATGGACTTAGAGCACATGCAAAGGGACACCTGAGAGAATAGAAAGAGTCTATTATAAACTGTGTACAGAGGACAGGGGTTTGCAAGGCTTTCCATATGATTTGTATACTTTGTATGATTACACTGCATGTCACTCAGCTGTGAAAGAATGATTTACATTTACATTGGAGATTACTGCACAACACTGTATGCAAATACTTTGAATGAGCACGTTAAACAGAGGGTTGGATGTATGGGGGCACTTCAGGGTCATAACTACAATTATACATTTATGTTCCTCATGGACACAATGGTCACAATGCACAATTACATCTACTATTTATACATTAAAATTAAAGACACACAATTCACAAACAGCAGCACGTAATCAATTCTTACAACATACACATTAATCTGTACAGTATTTACAAAATGACTTCATCGATACAATAGATTAAAACCGATTATCAATCAGAAATGGGATTCAACCTGCTTTCACATTTACATTACCATATTTCATTATTTAAAAAGCACATACTGATATATTCTTGACAGTAAAGCTAGGAAGGATTTCTTGAATCTGTCACTGAGAAGTGCTTTGAATGAAGACACAATGCTACCCCTCAGTGGTACGATGAAGTAATACAATTAGGAAGTGTCACTTCACAGTTCAGTCACTCGTTTAATGTTAGCTTGATGCTGTTTGCACATGCTAGATAGATACACAGATAGATAAGCTGGACTGTCTTTAATCCAGGCCACATGCTTATAGCTATGCATCAGGTATTACAGCTCAACCAACTGAAAATAAACTACAACTTACGTCCATCACTGAAAACACAGATAGCAGTACAATGATTTTTATTTCCATGCAGATTTTTTTTTTCTGGATTTTTTTTTATACCCAGCAGGGAATGATTACCAGAGCAATCATTGCAGGCTCTGCATTAGTGTTTGGTATGGCAATTGAGGGTAGCATCAGAAGATAAAGATGTTAACTTTAATGAAAGGCACTTTGGATAGATAAGGAGTCTCTAATGGTCTTAAGGGTATAATCAAGTTTCTAATTAAAAAAACATTTAATTAATACCACTAGACTGTAAACTTGTGGCAGAGGGAAAAGGGCAAAAATGGGAGGGAAATAAGTATTATGATTTCTCTGAGTAAGTAATCAGAAGGAAGACTTTGTTGCTTTTTATTGTTGTTGAGAGAATGAGAAGATTGAAACCACTAAGTTAGCTAAGCATAAAGACTGGAAACCAGGGAAAACAATTAGCCTATCCAGAGAGAAATATCCACCTAATATCCACCTACCAGCACCTCTGAAGCTCATTAATTAACACAGAGATACTAGTAGGTGGATTTTTTTTACCTTTTGAACAGAGCCAGTCTAGCAGTTCCCCTGTTTCCAAGCTTCATGTTAAGCTGTCTCCTTACTGTAACTAGTTAACGTACAGGCATGAGGATGATATAAATCCTCCTGCCTATCTCTGCGATAAAGCGAATAAGCATATCTTTCAAAATGATGAACCATTTCTTTAAGAGAAGGCAATGTTTCTACAATTTTGAATGCCAGCAATAAGGTTAGGTGTTACATGTTATTATGTCAAAGCTGCAGTTGCTGTTTGTATTGCCAAATAGGATACTACAGTGTTACAGAAAGCCCAGATTAGTATTTAGTAGTTAAAGTGACAGTTAATCCCAAATCAAAATATTTTTCCTTTTACCTGTAGTGTTATTTATCACTTGAGATTGTTTTGGTGTGAGTTGCTGAGTGTTGAATATATCCGCCGTAGAGATGTCTGCCTTCTCTCCAATATAATGGGACTAGATGGCCCTTGGCTTGTGGTGTTCAAAGAGCCAAAAAAAAAAAAAAAAACACAGAAGAAAAGAAAAACTCAACAGCAATGTCACTTCCCAGAAATCATAATCTGGTTATTCAAGATAATCCACAGACGTAGTTGTGAGCAGTTTAATGTAGGAACTATTCTCTTTCTATCAAACTACATCCACCAACTGTATCACCGCACAGAAGGAATTGTGCATCTACTCATGGATTATCTTGAGTAACAAAAAATTGCTGTTGAGTTTTATATATGTACTTTTTGGTGCTTTGAGTACCACTAGCTGAGTGCCATCTACTTCCATTATACTGGAGAGAAGGCACATCTCTACAGCAAATATCTCTGACACTTGGCAACTCACACCAAAATAATCTGGAATGATACTACAGGTATGAGGAAAAATATGTATTTTGAATTTTGGGGTGAACTGTCCCTTTAACTTAAGTGACACTGGGATAGAAAACTGACCCGATACCACCTGAATAGCACATTGAAACACTATGACTTATTATTGCCATATACTATTACACCCCAGTCTGGTTTGAACTGCTGTAGACATTGATGTAAAACATAACAAAGCAGGGCGATACTTAGTACAGCGCTTCATCAGATGCTGTTAGATGCGATACGCTAACATATAATAAATGTGGTTACCATGGAAACACAGAAGAAAAACAGCATTGAGGATATATAATTTACACATCATGTGTATAATGTATAAATCCAGAGTGTCTGACACCATACTGAGGCTGTTTAGGTTTATACTGGATGGTTTCACTTTATGCTTTTAGTCCAGCAGGTCACAGACAGAGGCGTTACAGATATTTAAGTATGCATCGGCTAATGATGTTGTATTATTGCTGATACAAGACAGGGTGCAGAAGAGCACTACCAAGCTGGATATACAGGATTTGCTACAACTACGGCACAGTTCAGTACAGTAAGTTATGTTGTTTATCAGCAGTGCATCACATAAATGCAACAACAGTCAAACAAAGAGTTGGTCACTGTGACACCGAGTTGCCAAGAAATTGCTGATGTGTGTGTCTGTGCTGTCAGTCTGTTGTGTGGAGACTTTGAAATGCGGCCTGTCGTCCTCAAACTCACTCTGCCGCCATTTTCTCTATGTGGTCAGTCAGCAACTTGTACTGTTCTGCAAAGGGGTAAAACATTAGGGTTATTTTTGTGTCACAGGACTAAGAGTCCAGTTTCACCTGGTATTCCCACACAATTTTGTATGCGACTCTGTGATGTGCAAGGCAAAGGTCACATAACAGACTTAAGGCCCAAACACACCAAGCCAATGGTTGGCTGTCAGTCAAAGTATGGCCTTTGGTGAGCATCTACCGCCCTCATTGTCCCCTTACGACTTTTTTTTTGGTGTCAGCACTGTGGAGCCCTTTGGTGAATGAAATCACTCTGATTGGTAGTTCAGCTCAGTGCACGAGAGGATAAAGTCATTGAGCTGTTTGAGCAGAAATGTTTCCTGATGGTTTGTGTTATTGTTCACTGGCACACAGTAGATATGCTTTGATCTTTCAACACTTGATTGTGTTTTTAATGTGCTAACTGGCTAACCAGCATCAAGACGGTCTTCCGATTTCCCTTTTTGAAAGATGATTACAGACGACTGCCGCCTCCTGTTATGGAGTGGTATGTCATGCAAGTGCAGAACATACGTGCAACAGTGCAGGGGGCCTTGAAGTCTGTTTGTTGTGTTTAGGCCTAAGACAGCTGAAGCATCCTTGGCACACTTTTTGGGAGCGTTACTGAGCAAGAGTTCAGATAATCAGACCGAAATAAGACCTGCGTCAAAAACAACGCATTGGTGAGGGGCTGTTGTTTATAGTACTGGTGACACAATGAAAAACAATCTGGGAAGTCCAATTTGAGTGAGAGAAGACACATTATACTTGTTACATATAGTTGTTATAAACTTGAAAAGACTGTGAACTGTATATTACTGCACTGTGGACTTAGACCGTTAAACTGTTTTTTATCTTTTCTGCGTCAAGGACTTTTTGGGCAGGCCTTAAAGGAGCAATAAGCGAAATTCATCATTTCTAGATTGAAGGAATTAAAAAATTGCAATGTGAAGAACTAGAGGTGTAATTTCATCTGGAGTATAGCATGACCTCACACACCCTCTCTCTGTGTTGATCTCCAGCCCATTGTTTACAAGCCGGTCCGGCTGCGCATTCATGTACATTCATGTGAATCCCCCCCCCACCCCCCTCTCGGAGCCCTTGGCCCTCCCTCCCTATAAAAGGCTACAGCCAGTGAGCAATGGCAGCGCATATTTTCGAAATGAAATGGCAGAGAGCGGAACGAAACCGGGGCTAACCGGTGCTTCCTCCTCAGGCTCCACTTCACTCAGCTGCCCCACAGATCCGCTGCCTCTCCCACTTTAACCTCAGCAACAATCCGGAGCTAGCTGGGAGCGGCTGGCGAGGCGTTAGCCGCAGCATGACCGGAGGGAAGCACAGCCAGTTAGCCTCCGCTAGCTTCCTAACTAGCCCCAGCTCTCTGTTTGGATCCAACTGGAGTACTGAGCCCTGGTTTGTTATTCAGGTTAATGTGGGAAGAGGCAGCGGGTTTATCGGGCAGCTGAGTGAAGCTGGGTGAAGTGGAGGCTGCGGAGGAAACACCGGGATGGGTTAATGTCTGGAGCCTGAGTTATTAGCGGCTCGGTCCCAGCAATGGGTCAGGCGTTACGGTTGTATTAAGTGAGTAAGTTAGCCCGGCAGCCCAGCTAACATTTTCAATTAGCATTGTAAAATGTAGCCTCCCCGCGAGGCGACTATTCTAACCTTCATCAAAACTGTGAGGTAAACAATAGAAATATGTGATTCCTGTTACAAAGTTATCTACCAGGAATAGAGAAGCAAACTCCATCACCAGTATCTTCCAGTAGACCACTATGGGACCTTTTTTCAGAGAAAAATATGCACGGTAATCAATGGGGAAAGACACAATTTTTTGCTCCTGATTGAATTGTGCTATGAATTAACCATATGATGTTAGCACGCAAGACTAAACAAGTCTGTAGGGTCTTATTCGTAACACTGTCAGACAGTCAAAGTAATAATCAGAGCCTGTCAGTGACAACAATAAGCAATTTTAATGGACTTAACTGACTGCAGCCCTCGTGCTCAATACTGGCCCAATGTTGATAATAGTCTCCATAAGTCAGTTAGACATGTCACAGCTTTACATCTAACAATACCAAATAAGCAAATAGGAGCAGAGACTGGTCAAGTGTTTTCAAGTTAAATTTTTCCTTTAATGCTTTACCTTCATTCAGGTTCCCGATGACAGCCTGCTTCTTCAGGAAGTCATTGCAGAGCTTCTTGCTGAGCCCAAACGCCAGCATGTTATGAGTAAATGTCCTGAAAACAATACCAAACTCATCTCAGTACAAATTGAAATTATTGGACACTAAATGGTCTGTATTTACAATTTACAACATGAACAACAACAACAACAAAAAACCTTTGAAAGAAACAAAGTGTGTGCTCCAATAATAAATTAAACTCTGTGCTATAGTTAGAGTATCCAGTATTTAACAGGTCTTACTTATTGACTTTATGGTTAATATTCAGGTTCATGGTCTATCTATTAGTTCATGATTAACTATATAAAGACATATATAATAGTTTTATTAAAGCTGATGTTATCTGTCACTGGCACACACAGACATAAAGTTCTTTTAACAACCACCTTGTTCCCAAAATGTTGTAATACTTTATTCATCAATTAAAAGTATATGTCACGTATTCATCCCATTATCTGGAGCAGTAACTTGTTTTACCACTAGGAGGCATCCTTAAGCAGCCTGGTAAATCTCCTCTGAGCTCCAAACCAAAGCCTCTATGTGCGTTAATCTATTCTCTCGGTTCACAGACAACACAGTGACAGCTTCCTCACCCGAGTTGGCCGAAGGCGATGTTTTCATCGATTTTGGAGGTGTCGTCCCTCTCCTCCTGGGTCATATGACACCACTTCTCCCTGCAGCACACAGACAGTGGGAGTCAGGCTTTAATTCCAAAGTCTCCACTTGACCTTCAGCTTCTCTACAGTAACAGGCCAGGGGTGGGTGTCAAAAAAATATCACCTGTCGCTGTCATGCTGACTTTTTGCAGCGATACCAAAGGAATAAATCACATAAAACTTCAAACTGTTGGACAACCGGATCTTTAACTGTCCGGTAGTCTGTGAATTTTTGAGGTTAAAAAACATTACTATTATCTGCCTGAAAAGAAAAATCCATGACATCCATCCCTGTAACTGCTCATATTGGAATGGGATGCAAAAAAAAAGGGATATGATTACACATAAAACACATAAAACAATACGAGGCACATTATCCAGCCATCAGCAAAAGAATAAAACAACAAATGATTCATTCACAAGGAATCATCATAATTAACAAACAGATGAAAGGTATAACTTTGCAGTGTGAATCGCTGTGAAAACAAATATTATGTAACCTGAAAAATGTTTCCATGCCTGAACTCACCAACACCACTAAGGTCATGAGGTATGTCAAAAGAAACTGAGCTGTATACTTAGTATTTTTTTGTGCTGTCCTGAACTTGAGCACAATGATACAGCTACTGTAGGCCGATGACAACATAGAAAAACCTCCCACATATTCTCACTTTCTTTAATCCCATCTGCATTCTCTGCCTTTATTTTTTGGTTGGAATGCTACCTGACCCTTTTTAGTCTGGGTTGTTTTGGTGTGAATTGCTGAGTGTTGAACATTTCGGCTGTAGATATGTCTGCCTTCTCTCCAATATAATGGAACTAGATGGCACTCGGCTTGTGGTGCTCAAAGTGCCAAAAAAATACATTTGAAAAACTCAACAGCAATGTCTCTCTCCAGAAATCATGACCCACTTACTCAAAGTAATCCTCAGACCTTGTTGTGAATAGTTTCATGGAGGAGCTATTTTCTTTCTACCAAAGTACATCCGCCAACCATATCACTGCGCTGAAGGAAGCGTGCATCTACTCATGGACAAGAGGCTTGTGCTCATGACAGCATGAGATATAAACAGTGTGGGCGTTCCTTTTGACTGAGCTGTAACGTTAGCTAGCTCAGTGGTGCTTCATGTACATGCACACTTCCTTCTGCGTTGTGATACTGTTAGTGGCTGTAGTTTGGTAGAAAGAAAATAGTTCTTCCATGAAACTGCTCACAACAAGGTCTGTAGATTATCTTGAATAACCGGGGTGTGATTTTTGGAAAGAGACATTGCTGTTGAGCTTTTCATTTGTATTTTTTTTATTTTTGGCTCTTTGAGCACCACAACTTGAGTGTCATCTAGTCCCATTATATTGGAGAGAAGGCAGACATCTCTACATCAAATATCTCCAACACTCTGCAACTCACACCAAAGCAATCTAAATTAATAAAACAGAACTATATGTAAGAGGAAAAATATGTATTTTTGATGTTGGGGGGAACCATCCCATTTTCAAATTAACAGTGGGTCTAATGACACCTTCCACATCACATAGAGCATTATCACATGACTCCAGTATTCCTGTTGAATCTATTTCCAGCAGCAGGCGACTGTTTTCAGCAAAGAAAAATCTCTAATAAACCCACTGTACACTACCTGCCCAGAATCAAACAGTAGACAGATAAAGTAGGAGCCTAGCTGATGAAAACTGGAAGGAATATAAAACTTAAAATCATTAAGTGGTCACAAACATGACTCTCACATGAATGCCAATGTTGCTTTGTGTTTGCTGATTGTGAAAATAGGGTATAACCTGTCTGCTAACACATTCACCATGACAAATTTATAAGGTAATAATGTGTCAGTGTTGGCAAGGTGGCAAGAAAATAAATTAATGCCAAAGCAGCTTCTGTAAAAGAACAGGGTCACTTTTGTAGCACAGTTGCTCAAAACATTCTTGGCATTGTACGTTTCGGTAAAACATGAATACATTACATTTGCACTTTTCATACGAATCATATTAACATTACTAAAGTGACGTAGTATATGAGCTAACTTTGTCATGAGGAGGTGGAGGGGATGGTGGATGGTGTCACAGCTACAGGCGAGATGGGCACCAAGCTGCAGACCACTGTTTGAGACCAACAAATAAAAAATCTGGATGTTTTTTAGTGAGTCATTGCTGTGCTTCCTGCATTATATTAATGCTTCCAAAGCTTCAATGAATCTGCTACATAATAACCTAAAAATGTAACATATCTATGGTTTGCAGAAACATACAATGCCAACATTTCTGTCTGAGGATTGGGTTGATTTTTGACTCTTTTGTCCAGAAAAAGCTGTGTTGAATGTATTACAAAGGATATAACTGATCCTGTAGATTTGGCTGTACAATGTAAGGGAAACATTTACTGTACTATAGGTTCTCTATGAATATATTAAAATAACACCACATCTACCAATAGCATATTTACCAAGGTGTTGGCAGGAATGATTATGTACACATCTCCAAACTTCAACATCAGCATATGGCTGTGTTCAATTGTTTTAAAGTTGATATTTCTATTTACGGCATGTGCAGCATATCCCTGCAATCAATCTGCAGTGGAAACATAGAAGCATGCAAATATGGTGAAAAAGAGAGAGCAAAGGGAACATGCAGTAGGAGGGGGAGAGAAAATATCACATGCAATGAGATTAATGGTGTGAACGTGCAGTGAGCTGTGAAGAGGCAGAGAACACCTTCAGACTGCAGTGATCTGCTGCCTCTGTCTCCTGCTCCAGATATAAATACCATCCCAGACATTATACAAGGTCTCTTTACACATTCAGGATATTAACTGTGTGGGTGTGGTGCTTTTACTCCTCAAAGATAGGCACAAAAATCATTTCAACAGCAGCGTGATAGAACACCAAGGTGAATCACATCACCACACCATGCCAACAGAAGCCAAATGAAGGAAGATGAAATAATACAGTAAAAACCAGTAAGGAAGTCATACAAAGCTTAACAACAAAATAGGGTGCAGTCAAAAAAAAAAAAAAAAAAAAATATATATATACATACATTACTCAAACACAATGATCACACACACAGTAATCCTATTATAATTACAATAAAACCACATCCAAATTATAATTCTAGTGCTACGGACATCATTGGTCTGCTGTGATTAAGCAGATTATATCTTTTAATTTATACCAAACACAGTCCCACAGACTCCTGTCATCCAGTCTGGGGATTTACCATTTGAGACTATCCTGTCCATGTTCACTAGAGCGCATCTGACAAGCTGCAAAATAGACCCAGGGCAACTCCCAGACCTTAAGCCTGACCCTTCAGCACAGGGCTAAACACCAAGCTGCTCTCACATCAACCCACTCTAGGACAATGTGTTTCTGTCATCTACCGCGTCTCTCAATATCTCCCTCAGCTTTTAATGCTTTTTATAACCATTCTGGAAGCTGCCTCTGTTTTACTGTGATGCTCAGTCTCACAACCATGTGAGTCTGGAGTGTGCCACTGCACACTAGTACCATGTTTAATTAAAATCAATTGATAAACTAAAAATTGAGTAATCTAAATTTCCTAATGACACATCAATGAACTGATTAATTAGTGATCGGATTTTAAAATGGATTTTTATTTTTACCTTCTGAGTACATTTTATTTTTAATGCTCTATTTAAATTTTATTTTGTTATTCTATTTGAATTTTCTTTCATACTCTATTTATTCTTTGTATTTCATTTAAATTTTATTTTGATATTCTATTTAAATTGTATTTTTATACTCTATTTAAAAATTATTTTGACAAATTAATTACATTTTATTTTTATACTACATTTAAATTTTACTTTGATATTCTATTTGAATTTTATCCTTTACTCTATTTAAATTTTATTTTTTTTTAAATCTATTTTAATTTATTGTGATCTTCTTTTTTAATTATTTTTTTGATATTTTGTTTGAATTTCATTTTGATTTTCTATTTATTGTATTCAAACTGACAATTCACTTGTTTCCTGCCCTGGCATTTACAGTTTCCATTTTCTGATTGCTCTAATTTAAAGATGGCTTTCTTTAATTTAAAGGTACTCGGTGAAGTTTTCTTGTAAACATTTACTGTTTCTCAACTAGGCAATGTGCATATTTTTGATGCCCAATCAATATTTTAAATGCATTTCCTTCAATAAAATAGATAGAGAATAGATATTTTGATACCTGAACTGTTAACCTCCATGTTTCATTTATAGTAAGTCTCTGTCCCTGCTTTTGTAGTCGCATGGCTAAACAGTATATTGCCATGAAACCACCTTCTGGGCTGTGTAGCCCTTCCCCCACATGAACATGTATAAAGGACATAAACATTGCCCCACAGCAGGTTTTAAATGTATTAATAGATTATAGTTAAAACATTGTAAAAGCCTGTAATTAATCTGTAGGAAAGCTTCAGACTAACAGGGCTATGAACAATTTAATTTTTGATTTTGAACTGGGAGTGTTGGCTTCAGTGGCACCGCCAAGGGCTGGCCAGGGGGGTCATGGCCACCCTGATAGAATTTTGACAATGTTTTACACACACCACAAACCATCACTAGCTTCTAAGCCTTCTAAGCTACTTGTTGCTCGCTGTGTAAATCCTCAATACAGCTCCTCATGCTCAGACTATGACCAAAAAGGGAAGCGCCAAATACACAAAACATTCCAATTCATCACAAAAACAACTATCGAAAGAAAATGCTGTTTTTATTATCACCAAACAATGTCTACACAGGACCTCCATGATGGTACCTGTTTCTATAGGATTTGTGATACAATGACAAAGCCCCTGCCCTTCTTCTCCTCTTTTGCTTTTTCTGTTAGTCTGAGTAGTTTTTTAGGGCAGTGGACAAATACAAGGACAGACCTCTCGTCTTTCTCTTCATCCTGCGCTCCCCTGCCCGGCAGCAAGGCACAAGAAGACAAAGGGTTAAAGTCAACATGCGGAAAGAGGGAGAACAACAACAACAGCTTGTAGAAGAGAAGAGAAGAGAAGAGAAGAGAAGAGAAGAGAAGAGAAGAGAAGAGAAGAGAAGAGAAGACAAGAGAAGACAAGAGAAGACAAGAGAAGAGAGGCTGTGGGGCATCAGGAGACAGTAGTGGTTCAGACTGTGACAGTTGTCTTTACATACAGCTCTTTGCTGAAGCCAGCAGTACTCCAACCTTTATTTAAATTCCCTCAGACGGATACAGTGACACAGGAGCGCACAAAAAAACAACACACTTATGTTTTAAAGATCATAGATGTTTTCCACAGTCCATACATACATTATGATACATTTATTTTAATATATAGTTTTTAAAATTATTTATCTGTTTAGATTCACACTCAGACTCACCTCGTGGTTGGTGATCTTTTCTTCCTCTCACAATGGACAGCATCAAAAAATGCAGCATTCCAAAACCTTAATGTGTGCCTGGCAGAGAGAACGGACGACATATTATTGGTTGCCTGCCTTCCCTTATTCACCAAACCACTTGAAATGAGGCTGCAAATGACAGACAGTGATTGCAAAGAATGAAATCATGTCATAATCAGTCCAGTTAAACCTGCCACATCTTATTTCTCCAGGCAAAGCATGAAGGCACATGGTCACTAAGCCATGACATGATTCACATATTACAATGCTTTGATGCACACTTAATGTGGCCAGCCATTTTTATCTCATCATCTCATCAAATCACACCGTACATCAGTGGATGCCAACATGAGGGCCACTAATGATTCAAAGAGGTAAGAAACAATATATACATATTTCTGTAACACTGATTATTCTAAAATTATTGCATTTTGTCTTCTGTGAAACATATGATTTTTTTTTTACCACACCAGTCCCCTAAAAACTCAACAAAAAAAAGAAGTTGTATACCTCTGCAAACCATTTACTGTAAGTAGCACTTACAATTTACATCCATGTCTGTGAAAACATGAATGCTTCACACACATCTTTAACCTGGCAGCAGAGGATCTACAAAATCAGCACAGTTTCAAGGTGGACACCCAAGATTAGTGTCACCAACTCACTATCTGACCAAATGTTTCCCCTTCTGTTCCTGAGATATGACGCTGAATAATGGCCAGTAAAGTGTTTTATGTAGAACATTATGATGTCACAGTGAAGCTGACTTGTGACCTTCTGGATATCAAATGTTGTCACTTCATTATCTTAGACATTTGTGTGAGATTTTGTCATATTTAGCACATGAATTCTTGAGTTGAGAAAACTAGTTTTGTGAGGTCACAGTGACCAGAGATTCATAGAATCTTCTGAAACAACTCCTGCAGTATAATACACTGAAAACTTTTATAATAATGACTTTATTTTTGTTTAGAATTTGCTAAAACTATCACTACATCCACACAGCAATCCACGAGAAAGATAATCTGTGAAAAAAAAAAACATCTTCCTCCTCCTCCTCCTCCTCCTCCTCCTCCTTGTGGTGCTTCTAATGGCATTTGCCAAAAACCACCACAGCTGAATGAAAACAACCAATCAGAGTCGAGGAGTCTGTCAAGCAGCTGTCAATCATGTCAATCACTGTTCATTAACTGCAGTCAAACTGTCAAACTAGGCAGCGCTGATCAAATATGAATCAAGATTCTGTTACTGCGTTGCCTGTTTCTCTCCTCAAATGTTTTCAGTAACATATTTAAGTGTACTGTGATTGATTGATTGATTGATTTACCAAAAAAGTTACCAACTGTAGCTTTAACCACTAAATATAAGACTTCAGACTCTGGAGCTATGAAGAGGTGGTAATAGCAACTACAGTGGTAGTATTCCGACAATCAGTATTTTTATATTAAGGAAAAAGGTACACACAACAGTGTATGTGGAAGAGGTTATTGCGGTGATAAATCCACAGAGAACTGTGCTCAATGTTTTGATTTTATAGCTATTTTTATGACACCACTCTCATAGCGTAAATTTTGGCAGGAGGATGCTGTTTTCAGCAAAAAAAACTGATTTGGCTGGTGAACACAATGGAGAATTTAGCAGAGGACAGTACATGGTGAAGCTAGAGAGCTCCTGTTAGTGTTCTGTTCCGCCAGTTTCCCCAACTTACCAGATGGGTTGCTGCTTCAGGTGGGTGTACAGATACACCTTCTCTCCTTTCTTTTCCTCTGGAGCCTCTGACACTGGGATGGAAGAGGACACATGACAGGCACTGGTACAGCTCAAGTCATTTCTAAATCACATTTTATAAAATAGAAAAGTGGGGCAGAAGAAGGAAATAGCTTTTTGCACTGTAATGAGTGCAGCGCAAGAGATTTTTGGTGCATCATACCTGGTGATTTGGGCTTTGTCTCAACTGGGCTTTCACCATCCCTTGAAATAAGAATGCGGTGAAGATAAAGAGAGAGGAATGAAAACTATGTATAGCTGTGTTAATGACAAGAATGTAAAGGAGAAGATGCATTTGCTCACTCAGTCTTGGCAGCTATTGAGCTTCTTAGCTTGCTCTCTAAGCCTCCAAAGAAGCCTTTGACGTCACTTTTAGATGTGTTCTTGAGGAGGCGCTCAGCAGCATCCTTCTTCCCGGACAGCCAGAAGTTGGCCTTGTTGAGGTACGAGTCCAGACCAGCTGGAGGACCACCACGATCCAGCAACTCTGAGGGAGATGGCTGGGACTTCCCTGAGCAAGCGGAGAGCAGAAGGTCAAAAGAGGACGTCTATTTGTACATGGCATCATTAAAACATTGTTTTAAATCCCCATAAGGCAAATTTATTTGCACATCAGTCTGTCTTTTTAACTCAGTCTCTCTGTGGTGTCCTTGGTCTATGGCACAACAGACTGGTGGGCTGATAAACAGTGTGCCTTAGAACATTTACCAATGGCTAATTACTGTTTAGCCTCTGAGGCAAGGTTAATCTCTCAGGTGTTCACATTTAGAAAAAAAATGAAGTCTGATGGACCAATTAGCTTCTTCTCAGCCATCTGCAACCCAGTGAGTTGGAAATGGAAACAATAATTAATCCATCAGCTTCGGATGGATCATTTAGTGTTCATAGTGTTCCAACTGGGGAAGACAAAGAACTGTTAACGTGCACATTTAGTCTTCCTTTGGACCAGGGATGTTTCTTTGTAGTTTATGTTTATGAGGAGACCTCTGCAGCTGTTCATCACCATGCAAAGTTGCCTATAGTGCACGTTTTGTTTTGTGTGTAAAACATAATTATAGCAGGCCTGACAGTAGAAGGACGTAGAAACACGTACTGTGCCACTGTGGTACACTAATCACCGAAAGCTTCCTGCTTGCATAAGCACAAATACACTACCGTCATGCAACTCGACAAAGTCACTGCATATGTGTCTGTGGTGTTGCTGCAAGAGAAACCACAGGAACAGCCTGTGGTGGTGACACCCTCTGAATCAGCACTGAGGAGGAATATCTTTACCTAAACATGTTCTCTTTTGCTTGGTAACCCTTTTCTCTTGCAATTGGGAGCTCTGGTTGCTCTTTTCATTTGGGCAACAGAGGCCTGTGTTTATGTTAAAACAGTGACTGATTGTTTGAAAAGAAAAGTCATGAATATACATGCCAGATAAAGAGTGAACTAGACCTTACCAATGTAGTAGTATGTGAAGCACATCGTCATAAGGTTTTTGGCTGGGCTGTAGTCATCCATCTGGTAACATCTGTAAACACACCATTTCTTTAGTGGTGATCCTGTCATGACCTTGCTGCTAGAAATGATGTATTTTACTACAGCTTGTTCACTAAAAGGATGAGTAGGTGATGTATTTTTCTTCTTGGCAACAAATCCCATGAATAGACACAACCCAGAGTGAGTTGATCCTACTGTTGATCTTACTAATCCCTTGTGTTGTCTGTGTATTCAAGGTCTAATGCATCATCTTCCTCTGTGCTGTAGAGCTCCATTGTTGTCCAAAAACTATTAAAAACACATCAGTGAATCAAACTGTTGCACTGGGTGTCATGTTCCTTCATAACTGTGAATACCCACACTGTGGTTTATTTGGACTCAACACACTCCTGCTGCAAGAAACACTTACTAGAGCGCCATATGGGTATTTATCCGCTGCTGAAAATAGTCCCATAATGCATTATTTTCTCCTGTTTGAGTAACTGGTATTGAGAGGTTTTTGTCTTTTTATGGGAAATGCTGACATGAACAACTTTATAAATTATCATCTACCTTATACTTTACAGTGCAATGAGATTAGATGATTACATTAAGTTGGTCTTAACAAAGTCAACCACATAAAGACTCACTCAAACAGCACAACCGCAAAAGACTGCACCAGTCTGTAGAAGGTGGCTTCACTCACACATTTAGAGTGGCAGCGCTGTAAACAAAGTATGAAAGAGAGTTATGAGTTTGTACAGGAAAGCTTAGTATAGAGACAAGACCGCAACAATCGTCAGCTAAGTTACATAAATAAACTCCACTACTTATTTTACAAGATATTTCAGTTTGATTTCCTGCATATGTGGGTATTTTACTAGAATGTGTGACCTTTTTTATGTACAGTGTGTAGAGGTCCAACAAGAACCTGTAATTCTTGGCCAATGCATGTGGAATGTTGTAGTTATTTCTTCCCTTACAGGTCAGGTCTGACATCTAACGAGTCACCATTTCCCCATATTCACCTGTGCACTGACGTATTTGGCAAACCACTCCCTGCCTTTGCCGTTCTCTCCACTGCACAGCTCTCCAAAACGAGCCTTCTCTTCCTGGTCAAAGTCCTCCCTGTGAAAACATGGTCCAAAAAATCATTACAGTCACAGACCCTGTGGAAAGTCGCTTCACAGAAGCTGGTTTTGTTAACTTCATGATTTATCAGATTGATTTTACTATTGATTATATTAAATGACTGTGTTTCACTGAGAATCTGACAGGACTTAACAGAACTTCACATGGGCATTAAATCCATAAAAAGTGGTTTGTAAAGTTAAAAAGATAATAAAAAATTAACATAAGATAGATCTATGTAGACTTAGTGTGAACATAAACAGAGGGAAAACATACAAAAAATTTTAAAATACCAAATAAATTACTGTATTAGCAATGTCAAGAAGTGTCGGTGGGTTACAACTGTGTTTATACTACCAAGCTCAAGATTGGCAATCTTGGGGACTTTAAAAGAAATATTTCAATATATTTGGAAGAGTTCTTTTGAGAGTTAAGATAGGGCTGCCCAATGAAATTAGGAGATTCAAATAGTCAGTTGAAGACTCGTCAGTTAACTGAGATTGCTTCAGGTTGAGCATCTTTTTTTTTTGTTTATGTTTTTTTTTGCTTGACAGCTTGCTGTGCAGTGTACATCTGGGGAAGTTTTGGCCCCCAGATTTTGCTGCATGCTACTCTTTGGTACAGACAGCTGCTGACGTGATGTAGCAGCACAGAGGAGAGGAAACTTTCCAACGTAAGGCTCGAAGAAAACATTATCTTCTCTCACCTGCTTGTAAGTGGTGAATTTACAGCTAACTGACACTTAAAACGACAGAGTCTCTGGCTTTTGTTTGATATCTAGTGTCGGCAAAAAATGTTTTCGCACATTTCCAATCTGCCGTTAGTGCTGTTAGCTTGTTTACTATATTACATGAATGCCGCTGTCACACTGAGCATCCAACTTAGCTCCGTTCAAACTTTAAAACTTTATATGGGAAAAAAAATGAAGTGTTGAATATTCGTGATAAACAGCCAAATCTCATTGGACTGACATAATTCTGAGTCGGGAACAGCCCTTGAGTTAGATGAGAAGACTGATTTTGTTACCTTTGGAAAGAGCCAGGCTGGTTATCTCTGCCAAGTGTAAGCCCAGAGGGAATCAGGCAATCAGTCATGTCTGTGCGTGTGTATGTCTGTCAACAGCTAAATTCACACACTACTGGACCAATCAGCCTAATATCTTTTGTTCACATTCATGACTGTATGCTCAAGGGCCTCTCCTAGATGCAGGGATTCACAATTCACAATAATGATGGTTTTATTCGTCACTGACTGTTTTTTACTCCTCTTAACTGGCCAGTACGGGCTGCAAGTAATAAATAAAATCTTGTAGACAAAAAAGGTATTTCCGGGAACTGCCTTGGCTAAAACATAGATATATAAAAATATTGGAACCAAATGGTGCTTATTCAGTCCAATGGAATTGCTTGCCTTGCGCTATACACCAAAAAAGTTTCTAGCTTCCAAAATTAATTCTAGGGTAGGCTATGTGGCCCACTGAATATCCGCAGCAATGTGTCTCCTGCTGGAGAATACAGCACAGTACACTGTGTTACACTAATGGCCATCTCACACAATGAGAACCTAGCTGAGGCTGATCTGGCAGTACCTTTACATCAGTGGTGTAGTGGTAGCTGATGAGGTGGATGTACTACTTAGTAGCTGGGTAAGATACAGAGGAGGAAGTGGGCATACTCTCCTATATAGTCTAATGTTTTTTTGTCTGATAGGTGGGTGTACTGTAATTGGCCAGAAAAAGATGTGGGTATACCCTGTATACCTGCGTATACCCTCCTCTACACCACTGCTTTACAGTAAAAATGTAAGTTTTGCAAGAGTGCAATTTTAGAAAAGTAGCCAGGCAAGCTGTGTAGTCCTGAAATGCAAAGGTTTAGGGTTGCATAATCCAGTCAACATAGAGAAGGATTCAGATGATAAGCAATTTACTTACAGAGTCCAGCCTTAAAAGAAGACTAGACTGCCTTAAAGAGGGTAAAGAGGGTGCAGGTCATCACAAGGAGACTGCAGACCTGGAGTTCTCATGGCCAGAAATTAATTCTTTTAGACAAGATGTATTATGACATTAAAAAAGGAGTCAGTGTGTCAATTCACTGACCAAAGAGGTCCGTGACCCACAGATGGCAAATTACCTATCAGATATACTGTATTCAGCACTGTCAGAAATAATCTAGCCTGCCCCAAAAATGCCAGAAAAAGTTCAATACATGTCTGCAAAATTTAATACAAAGGTACCCTGATATTTAGAACTGCCCTTTAAACATTTCACCCTGCTCACATTTGATTTCTTGTCAAATTTTCATTCATGTCCCCCATGGGCCTCTGCTGGTGAGTCATGGGAATCTTTGAGTGGGTGAATGTTTCTAGTTATTCTGGGTGACAAAGACAGAACAGAGTTGATCTGAATAAAAGTGATGTCACAGCCTAAAGCAGGAGAAAGTGACGGGACCACACAGTCAGGAAAAAGGAAAACAATCTGACAAAACATAGCAGTCATCAACGAAAAAGTCACTGCATCAACAACACCAAAAAAAACTTATGAGATAAATAATAAAAACTGCTGAAAAATGGGGAGGGTGAGGTCAGAGAAGTTTCTGTTAGTTATCGAGTAATGTAAAAGTATAAAAAAAAAGCCACCATAGTGTAGTGTTGTGTGCTAAGGAACTACTACCAAAGTTATTGATGCCAGAGGGTTTAAAATGTTGTCACATTATTGAGTGTAGACTTTCTACAGGCAGTGGTATATGGAGGACGGAAGCTGCCAAAATAAAAATGTTTTCATTTGCGTCTTTAGTTATTTACCTTTGTATTTATTCTCCAATGTATTAACTTTACTAGTTAGTTTTCCCTTTTATTTATCTAAATTGATTATTTTTATCCATTTATTCATTTTTGCATTTATTTTATTCATTTAAAATGAATGTTTTTTAACCAAATTTTGCATTTTTTGTTTAATTTTAAATGTATTTATTCATTTTTAATGATACTTATTTATTTACTTCCCTTTGTATTTCCCCTTTTTATTTCCTAAAAGTTATTTATTTCCGCATTATTGACTTCATACATTTCTTCATGCATTTTTTTATGCATTTCTTCTTATTTGTGCAAATGAGGGGAGGTACAAGTCCTGCCTAGAGGGCTAAACCTTGTTCATTTAATCACAGTAAAATCCCAGAGTAAAAAAAAAAAAAAAAAAAAGCACCTACAGCTACTTCCCTATGCTTCTTTGGTGGAGGAGCAGAGTAAAGCCAGAATCAGTGGGGATTTTGATTTGGCAGATTCCGCTTCCATAGTGGGAGACCATCAGGTCCCTCTTAGACCCTACTTAGCACTCTCTGAAATGAGCTGATGCAGCGAAAGGGCACCTTCAGCCTTCATCTCTTCCCCTGCACCCATACTATGGTGGCTGCCATCCAGCAACACAACACTTACTGTCCCAAAAAAGTGTCTGCAGTATCTCTATGAGCTAATGAGGACTGTCTCTATACTGTATGTTTCTGTGGTGCTTTGTGCAGTCACCATGACTAACACTGATCTCTAACTAGAATTACTGCTTCAAAGTTATGCCTTTACCAACCAATCAAGTTGCAGTTACAGTTTACATCCATGTCTGTGAAAACGTGGATGCATCACACACATCTTCCCACCGGCATTACACATGATTTATACAATCAGCACAGTTTCAAAGTGGACATCCAAAATTAGTCTCACCAATTCATCATCTGACCAAATGTCTCCATTTCTGTTCCTGAATTATGACACTGAGTAATGGCCAGAAAAGTGTTTTTGAAGAACATTATGAAGTCACAGTCTCCAAGTGGACATTTGTGCCAAATTTGAAGAAATTCCCTCGAGTCCTTCTGGAGATATCCCATTCTCGAGAATGAGTGGGATGCAAGGTCACACTGACCTTGATCTATGACCACCAAAATCTACTCAGTTCATTGAGTCCAAGTGGACATTTGCACCAGATTTGAAGGAATTTCCTCAAGGTTTCGATTTTTTTCTGTCAAGTGACTTATCAGGGAATTGACACTTTGCAATATATATTTGCAAACAATTCTGTGTATGATTAATATCTATGTGCATTTAAACAGTACCAATGCATTTTTTCAAATTTATATTTGGGTGCAATTTTGACAGATATTCATCTAGCTGTACATCTGAAACTGTATTAGCAATGATTACAATAATGAGTCGCTGATGCTTATTACTTTTGTATAACCTGTACAACCATTCTGCAAGAACTTGTAATGCTTTTTTGTAAGACAAAGAATGTGCTATTCCTTCTATAAAAAGAGATATGGTTACACTTCAAAGCTCCATTACTGTAGCATGTTTCAAAATATTCTGCCGGCATACATTTTTGTTTGTAGAAAAATAATAAAATCCAGGTGAAAACTGATGCAGTCTTTTTTTTTTCTTGGAGTTGCCAAAAGAGATTTTCTTCCAACGTGTCACATAGGGGCTTTCAAATTGTTGATCATGTTTCTTTCAACTGACTGAATGAGGGCAAACTAGGTTGTAGTTCTAGTTTCACAAAAATAATCCTACCTTCGCTATCTTATGAACTGACTGATCGAATGAATCTTTGTAAAACACATACACATATTAAAAAATAGTTCCTCCTTACCTTCCATGAAACACCTTCTCCACATAAGCCTTCATGAACTGCCTCCTCTCCACTGTCTCTGCATCAGCCTCCTCTCCACTGTGGGCGGACGAAGATGACGACCTCCTCAGCTCCCACATATGCGATGGCGGGTCCATGTCATTCTCGCTGTCTGCCGACTCTGTAGCATCGCTGTCATTGCCTCCTTCCTCTTGGTGATTGTGGTGGTGGTGGTGAGGGCTGGGCTTGGTTGGCGCCATGGGCTCTGGCAGTAAGGGCTGCTGGTGGACTCCCATGGAAGATGTCGGCTCTGGGGAGAAAATGTCTGTATGGCCTTGATGTTGGCCTCCATCTATGCTGAGAGTTGTGGCCTCTGAGGGTAGGTCAAAGTCTATAAGGTTGTCGATGGCTACACCCTCCATGTTGGAAGTAAGTCCCTTTTAGCTCTGAAGCAGTGTTTTTTTTCCAGAATGAGCTATTTGGTGCTCTGTAGGAACATGAGGGTGGTCACAGATGTGCTAGTTGGAGGTTTCACCTGTGATGACTGGGTTTTGATTCTGCAGGCCCTCCCACCCCCTGAGGGTGCCGACATCAAGTGAACTCACGAACCCAATGCATCTGTGAACAAAGGAAGGAAAAATCTTTTTAATCTTTAACATTCATCTAAAAATGTACGAGACAACCTAATAGATCCAAATGAGAGTGGGATGTGCGAGTCCCTGCTAAATGCTAACATCAGCATGCTAACATGCTCACAATGGCAATGCTAACTTGCTGGCGTTAAGCAAGCATAATGTTTACAAGTTTGCCATCTTAGTTTAGTGTGTTAATACAACACAGAAATCTGTGAAATCGACACAACCTCTTAAAAATGCATTAAGTGGTGTTGGGCATGAAATGTGTTGAAATTAAGTGTTGGCAACACAAAAATAATGGCAGTGCAAAGTCTATCACAAGTGATCACAGGATAAAAAAAATAGTTGGTCAAGTTCAGGAAAAGATCATGGCTTTGCTTAAAATATAACTACTTATGGGACGTAAGCGACGTAAACTTATGTACTATGTGTAACTCCATAGAGAATGTCCATAAAATATTTTGCGTATTCCATAAGTCCTTTTGGCTTTTTGACTTTTGGTTTCACACAGGATGCAAAAAGCCATCTCCTGGTTGAAAGTCCATGTTTGCTTGACCCATCCACCACCCCTCCCACCCGCCTGCCAGCCCTACATGGACTATCTCACTCTTTATGCTTAATTTGTGTGTCCACCACGACAAATAACCCTCATTCACTTTGCATTAGCATTGTTTCCATGTTGCTAGCAAGTAATTTTAGCACATTTTATGCCCACCAACACGTAATGCGTTGTTAAGACTTGGTGTCCATTTCATGAATTGGTGAGACCGGGCTGGTTAATATGCTAACATTTGTTGATAAGCAATAAATAATAAGTACAGCTAAGGCTGATGGGAATGCCATTATTTTTGCAGGTATTTGGCCATAAACCAAAGTATTGGACAAATTAAAAATTTAACTGAGGATTAAACGTCAAGGGATCATCAAAGTTTTTGCAAATAATCTGAGGATAACATGAATGTCAAGTTATTAAATATTTATACAGATACCTATACAGATACAAATCCACACTTTTTTATTTTAAAATTCATTTCTGTTTCTGCCCATCCAAACTAAAAGGCAACCCTGGAATTTTTTAATTAAAACTGGGTCAGCAGGGTCTCAAGGATCTCTGTTTTAGGAATTCCAAAATGCCAAGTAATGTGGACGCTAGGTGTAAACACAGCAGCAGTTATGAGTTTTAAAATGAAAACAAATTAGTCTGGAGGAAGTCTAACATAGCCACCAACATGCCTAAAAATTTGACATCCTGGATCTTGAAAAAGGCACGCAGCAAGCGTTGACCAAAGAGGAGAGAGGAAAGGGACCTGACATTGGCATTTCCTTCTGGGTACAGTACAGCTCACTGCTGGATTTCACTCCTAAAATTCAATTTGTCACTCGGCAGAGGATGAAGAGTTTAGACCCGACACCATTCGGAGGCATGTTCAGTTTGTCCTTCTTACTGATCTTTTATCTCCTGTCTTACTACAACAGACTGTGCACCAGGAAGTAACTATGAGGAAGGACACGTTTTATCATCATGAAACATCAGTCATCATTAATCTTATTGGGCTTTCCCCATATACTGATAATCAGACTGAGTGGAGCGTTTTCACAGCACGCATTGTTAGTTGGAGCCCTGCACCCATCCTATTGAAATAACTGATAAAATCAGAGATGTGGGCAGTGACTCAAAGGTGTAGACCTACTTTTCTTGCCATGAAAAGATGAAAATGTCTGTTGTGAAAAAGTCATTATAGATGACAGACAATCCCCAACCCCACAGCCAACAACAAAAGTTTAGAAGAAAAAACATGATATTCAAATTCTCTCAGTTTTGTTATTTGAATCTGAATTGAAAAGCTGAAAATAGCAAATAATAAAGCAACACATATGGACTTAAAAAGACACATGGCACAAGGCATGGGCATATAAATACAATACACCTGTCAACCCTTTTGACTTGACAATGCATAACCTTTTTAGCACATAAAATGCAGCTTGTATTTAAATGGGTTAGTTGGAACATGCATGTATGGTTTTATGTTGTTGCTGATAAGCTTAAAAGAGCGCCTGAGCACAGTAGGTTTTGTGGTCTGACATTAAAAAGCTTCCTGATGGATTAATCTCTAATTCCTTAATCAGAAGTTGCTAGAAAGACACCTTAAGCAGCTCAGTTAAGTTCTGTAACAGGACTGATGCATATCAGTTTTCAGTTCACAAGGGGAAAAAGCAGAAATAAACTAGAATCATTGCCTCGCGATTGTATGGCCCTGCCAACAAACTGTAAATTGCCAACCGACTGTAAGTTGCACTTACAGTTCATGTACATCCATGCTCATATGTAGCCATGGTGGCAGACAGTGCTTCAAATATGGATGTTGCTGCAAAGAAGCTACGTATTCTAAAAGGTGGACGCTTTGCACACATCTTCCCTCTGGCAGCACAGAAGATCTTTACAATTACCACAGTTTCAAGGCACCAAAGATTCATCAATTCAGTATCTGACTGAATGTTTCCCCTTCTGTTCCTGAGTTATGGCATTGTATTAAGGCCAGAAAACAATATGATGTCGCAGTGAAGTTGACCTTTCACCTCTCAGATATAAAATGTCATCACTCCATCATTTTATTCTGTTAGACATTTGTGGGAAATTTTGTCATAATTAGCATATGAATCCTTTAGTGACCTTGACCTTTGACCAGCAAAATCTAATCAGTTCTTGCTGGAGTCCAGGTGGATACTGGTGCAAAATTTGAGGGAATTACTTCAAGGCGTTCTTGAGATATCGTGTTTGCAAGACTAGGACAGGCAGACTGATGGGCGAACAAACCCAAAAACAGAATGCCTCTGGCAACAGCTGTTGTCAGCGCAGTGACATAAAAAAGGAGGGAGCATTTTGACGTGAACAGAACACATCCCAGAATTATATTTGATCTAATAAGGAGACTCTGTAAGTACAGGATGTTGCAGCTCCACATTGTATTTAAGTTCATAACATGGGCAGTTTGTACGTCATAGCCTGTGAAGCTTTCAATCAGTAAGTTGCTTGCCTGTGTTTATAAAATCTCAAATGACTACTGAAGCTAACCGCTTCCTTTTTTCCATGAGTCAGCACTGATATCATGCAGATAACAGGAAGTTTAAATCATTGATTGAAAACCACAGAGACATGCAGGAAACTCTTAAACTGCATATCTAATCTAATGTCCCACAATTATAAACTGTCTGCTGAACTTCTGTCCATTGTGTCACTCAAACAGCACTGTACCCAACACTGGTCTGATTTTAAATAAATGATCCAGTCATAGCACAGTCTGTAATACTGCTGACTCCCACACAGGGCTTCCCAGGACTCCCCACCCCGGCCTCCATCCTTCACTCTGTCCTTGAGCTAATCTGCTATAGCCCTTCTATCGATGCGCCGTTTGGTCTTCTGACTGAACTCACACAGCTATAACATCATTACACACACACACACAGGCTAGGAGCCCTGGGGCTGACTGTATGTTTGGGCTGCCACTTTGAAGATGAGTAGGTTATATAATGCAGTATTTAGTGAGTAAGACCCAGCGTGAAACATTCAGACACACACACACAGCATGAAGGCCGAGATAAACACACACATGCACATAAGCAAACAAATATGTAACATATAAAAATATCAGCAAAAATGAAGGAAAAGACATGATGGAAGCAAACTGTCTCAATGCCTCTTTCAAGTTTAACCTTAACAACTATCAGCCTGTATCTAAGCCTTCCTATCTGCTTAAAATCATATAATTTCTGGTCAGCTCACTACCGTGTGTCATTCTGGAGGAGAGTCAGGCTTTAGGCCCGCTCATAGTACAATAACTGCTGCAACTACTGATGATAACATTGTTACCTCCCTTGATAAAAAAACAACAACACTGTGCTGCTCTCTTTGCAGATCTGACCAATGCTTTTGGTAGTAATATGCTTTTTATTGATTATATGATTCTGCTTATAGCTTGTTCAAATCTTATCTTTCTGGAAGAATACATACAGTTGTTACCGATTGCTTCAAATCAAGTCCCCAGATGGTTGATGAAGGTGTCCCACATAGATCAATATCACGCGCCCTCTTATTTACTCTAAACATAAATATTTCTTGTCCAACTGATTTCAATTTTTATGCTTTTACCATCGTGTGCCTCCTCTGCTCCACTGTCTCAGTTGGAAAAGGGTAATATTAATCAGATTTTGAAGACAGTTATGGGTTGTCTGGTGGCTGTTATGGCCCAGACACAGCAAACCTATGTCAAAGAACTAGTGGCAATGAAAACCAGCTGCATTGCTAGTTGCCTGTGTCTTGCCCAAAAAGTTGCCACCCTTATTTTGAAGCCTTGAGTTGGCATTTGGCTGTGGCCATCTTGGACCATATTTGGGCATGAAGGTGTAGCTAACCCTAGTAGGGCTGTCCCAAATACCATTTTTTAACATTTGGACCTTCGGCAGAATTTATAAGGAATATTCGAATATTCGTTCACGACGGGGTTGCCTCCCCGGTCTGCCTCCGGGGTTTTTTCGGACCTAGCACAGCGGCAACCGGATCTTTGGTCTCAAACCACAAAAAAATGTGCTGGCACAACAGTCTCCTTCAGTACATTATTCTATGCTTTCTTTTGATTTTCACATTGGCTAGTCATCCTGTTTAATTTGTCTTCTGATTAAATCGGAACCATTGAAACAAGTTGTAGGAAGCCTCTGCAAGTAATTGGTTGCTGGCAGACACTCTGTGCTGCAATAAAATGGTTAATCAGCAGTGCCGTGCACTGTAGAGCCGATGCGCTGCTGGTTCTGCCGGCCTGAATAGAATATAATGTCTATAGCCTTACTGTTGTGTACAGCCTTTATAGACTGAGCTGAGTAGTGATGCGCGGGTCGACCCGTAACCCGCGGGACCCGCAAATGGACCTGCGGGTCGGGCAGCAGTGATCGTCTGTTAAATCGGTCTGTAAATGATATTTTGACATTATTGGCTATTACTGTCATGGCATCCGAAGGTACTGATGCGTTGAGCAGGTGACAGTCCGCGGTCGTTTTCAAAACACACTTGTGTCACGCACTCCAAAAGAAACTTGTTGAAACTTTAAACAATAATTTATTGTACAAAACGGGGGAAACAAACGTTGACAAAAACGGTTCCATAATTCATATTAAATTCAAAAGATAACGAAAAAACAGCTACAAGTTAGAGGGAATAGTGATAAAGTGGTAAAACTTGGCATTGATCCACAGCCTCAGACGGATGCGCTCAAGCGTGCCGTGCGCACAAGCTCAGTTGGTAGGCTATACTATATTTTCACATTTTTAACAACGCAATTTAAAAGTTTTGATTTTTATTGATAACCTACATTTACCAACAACAAAAAGACTACATTTAGCACCAAAAAAATATGTAAAAAAAAAAAAAGTAAATAAAAAAACGAATATCGAATACCAAATTTTCATAACGAATACCTCCCCATAGAAACGAATATTCGAATATCCGAATATTTGGGTACAGCCCTAGCTTCTAGCTTGATTAGTATGGTGCATTTACAGCTACGGTTAACTTTGATAATGCTAATGCTTGTTGCAAGTGAAAAACAGGCTTAAAATCATTCAAACAAAACCTACCCGAAAAACAGAACATCCAACTCCTTTGAAAGTCTTTTAGTACAACCAAATGCTGAGCAAGATTGTTTTAGGCAACCAAAAAAATACAATTACTTTGATGAACTGAAAATACACTTAAGTGGCTTGTTAACTTGACCAGTTTATGCATATCTTTAAGCCTTAAAAACATCTAAACGGGTGACTTATATAAATATGTATCCCTCATACAGATGTCATGGATGGGTAAATTAGCTAAAGAGATCAAATCTGTTTTTTGTACTGGACTGTAGACATGTTTATTTCTGCTGTAAAGATGAACATTTTGAAATGGGGATCTATCGGGATTGACTCGCTTTTCAAGCCATCCTCAAGTGGCCATTCAAGGAACTGCAGTTTTTGGCACTTCCACATTGCTTCATTGTTCAGCCCAAGAGGTTGCCACTATATGTTTCTACTCTGGATCATATAGATATTCTGTATGCTAATGCTACTGACACTACCCTTAAACCACTGGAAGATATTTACCACTGTGCCATTCAATTCATTGCTTAAGACAGCTGTCACACTTACCACTCTTGAGTTATGTCAAAAAGTTGGATGGTCATCACTGACATCTACAAGGCATCAGCATATCTGTGCTTTCATTTATGAGGCCTTACTATCTAAGTTGGCAAGATATTTAACATCCTCAATTGACACCAAATATATAATTGAAAAGTCCTTTTGGTTTGGCTTTTGGTACTATCCACCAAAAACGTCTAAGGACCGTACCCATATATGTCTCTCTCTCTCTCTCTCTCTCTCTCTCTCTCTCTCTCTCCCTATATATATATATATATATATGTATGTATATATATATATATATATAAGGTCTCTCTCCAGTGTTGATCTCAATATGACTATCTCTCAATAAGACTTCCTGAATAAATAAAGCCTAAGTTTTTCATGTTGATGAGGCAAAGTGAGATCTCACCAGGAAAACTGAGCATATGGCCCACAGTTCAACAGTCTTACTGGCAATGCTGGAAGTGTGAAATGTTGCCTGTCACAGCTGGAGGCCTGAGCCGAGCTAAGCTAGCAGCAGAGCTCCTCAAGTCATGATTTCCTGCCGAGGATGGATGGCAGCAGTACAATCACCTGCCGGCCAGTGACGCCTTTTGGCCTGATTAATGTGTCCTGTCCTCCTGTCCTGCCATGGCCACAGCAAATGCACACACAAAGGCATAAAACACTGGAGGACTCATTACATCAGCATTCCTTCACTCAGACCGCAAAGGCTGCAGTATTTCTGCTTTCACGAGCAAGAAGGGGAGCCCCCACCAAACATCCCTCCTGCAACATACACATATCCACAAACACACATCTGCCCCCGCACAGACCACAGAGAGAGGCGCTTCTGTCATGAAGGAGGATGGTGAAAAGATACCAAAGCTTGAGTGATTTGGTGGAGAAGATCTCTGCTTGTTGCAGCACAACAGCATCACAAGACCCGTCCTGTTCTCTTTTCTCATCTTCAGAGTATGCTGCACTTAGCATGATTCACACATGGAAGCCAGCACCGTTATGCAACGTGCCCCTGAGCCTTTCCCACCCCCAGGAAATATTATTTAGCACACTCGTCTGCAAAAACATCAGTTGAGCAAGATATGAGCATGGCGGCGTCAACCTCAACACTCATGGTGCTTCACAGTTCATCTATCTTTGTCACTATGGCTTTATGGGTAACATGCGGCAAATGCAAAGCAATAAATCAGCTTTTCTTTCATGTCAGATACAGTATTATAAAACATCAATTCAGCACAGTAGCAAGGTGCTTTCAAAGTCCCCTTCTCAGGCCACTAGTCCATTACCCAAAGTGCTCTCTCAAGCATTCCTGAACAAAGCTCAGCCTGATAGAGGTGGGAACTAATACCCAACTTGGGACTTTCCTGACCCACAATCCTTTGGCTTCCTTGAGTAATTTGAGAGGGTAAGTTGTTCAGTATCCTCATTATTGTGTCTACTGGGATGTCTCAGTCACCAAAACAAAAGCAATGCAGACATTCTTTGTCTCGCCGCTCTTTGATCCTTTGGATGAATTTGTTCAAAGAGCTGGAAACAAGGCTGTTTCTCTTCTAGCTCCTATACTCGGCACATTAAAATGTGATTTCTCACTATTTCTCTTCTTTGTAAATCACTCCTTAATGTTGTTATAAACCTATTCCACACTCTCTGATACACACACACACACACACACACACACACACACACACACACACACACACACACACACGTCTGTATGTGAGATTATTTACCCTGATTGGTTTGTCCAAATACCATTGCTTCACCTCCACGTAGACACAGGTAACAGAGCCTGACATACCTGACAAGATGGTACCCCCTCCATAAAATTTAACATGCTGTGACGTCAACTTTACATTCTTTATAGGCATAGCCATTTTAGTATGTCTACAGTTTATGAAAGTTAATCATAATATTTTGGTCACCTAAAAAAGTCTCATTCAGCATTTGGTTGTATTAAAAGACCCTCCAAGGAGTCTTAGGGCTAAGTAAGTACTTTTTAAGTTTTAAAAGTTTTAAGCCTGTTTTGCTAGTGAGAAATTAGCTTAAGCATTATCATAGTTAACCATAACTGTAAATGCACCATGCTAACCAAACTAGCAGCTAGCATTAGGGTTATTTCTACCCACTAATCAAAATATGGACACTTTTGGCTCCAAAAATCCAAGATGGCGACTGCCAAAATGCAAAATTCGATGCTTCAAAATGAGAGTTCACATACCAATGGGTGATGTCACGGTGGCTACATTCATTATTTTTTACATTCTAAGTTTAATTCACATCTCCCCAAAATTCAACCTGACACACTTGGAATCTTTAGAAACTTTGGAATCTCAGAATTCAGCAGGGATGGGCAATATATCAATATTATTTAAATGTCGTGATACAAGACTAGATATCATCTCTTGGATTTTGGATATAGTTGTATCGTAAGTGTTGTAAATCAAGACCACACTGAAAAGTACTCAGTACTATTAAAGCC
The DNA here is from genome assembly GCF_006386435.1 of Epinephelus moara. NCBI lineage: Eukaryota > Metazoa > Chordata > Actinopteri > Perciformes > Serranidae > Epinephelus > Epinephelus moara. The sequence goes on from NC_065525.1 coordinate 7,902,578, forward strand.
CTGCATTAAATTTGTGTTTTCATTTTGTTTTAGTCTTTCACTTAGGCTAATTAAAAAGGGGCATCAAAGAACTTTAAGTATCATAAATGAAAGCACTCAGTAGTACGCACTGGCTCCTTTTAGAGTGTTACATCATTATGAAAATTAAATTATTAGATTTTATGATGGATTAACATGTAGGCAGCATTTTAACGTTGATGATTTGAAATACCCTGTATATTGGTAATTGTTTTCAACAACAAAACATCATATTTTATAAGCTTATCAATTTGCAAAGAAAGTACATTTTAGAGAAGTAAAGCATATAATATTTCACTCTGAAATGGAGAAGTATGAAGTACCATAAAATAGACAATAGATAAGGAACAAGCACCTCAACACTGTAGTTAAAAGGATAATTCTGGAATATTGCAACTTTCATTTTAATTTTTTTGGTTTGACCGTTGTTTCTACTGCTGTGGTATCACCGTACCCATCAAAGTATAGATGCTTTCACACAACGCATTTCGACATGTCATAGTTAAACCACAAGTGTACACAGAAAAATGAATGATGGATAAATTCCATGCACATGCTCTTACTGTAACAAGTCAAAACATCTGCTGTGAAAATGTTGAGTTCTGGGAGCAACTAAATCTAAGCCAAGGCAAGTAAGATAAGCAGTGGAGCATTTGGAGGTAAACCTTAAATGTTTAATAATCCCTCTTTGTCAACTTTGTGCACACATAAAAACAGCAAGTATTGAAAGTCAAAGCCGAACCAGGAGTTGTTTTATAAACTGTGATGTTTACAAAAGACAGCTTGGGTAGTAATTTCACTGTTCAGCTTTCTTGAAGTCTTCCTTTTTAGCAATGTTACCAGAGCTCTGCAAAAACTTGTGAGCATAATATTATTATAACAGCCGGGATTGGTGGCCAAACTATGAAAATAGAACCAAGACTGTAAGAAACCAGAATGATCTTTCAGGTCAAGTGCCTGAGTACATGTCCCAAGCTATTTTCCACCACAGCCCTAAACCAACAATGAGTATCAGTCTCCAAACTGATAGTGGGATAGCAATGCTCCAGCTGAGGTGGATCAGACTTTCACAGGCAGAGGGGAGGGGGTATGTAAGTGTTCTAGGTGCAGGAATGTTGGCCCCTGCCTCTTCAAGTGGACCCAAACAAGACTAGACTATATCAGAAAAGAACTGTTTGTCTGCATCAACGGATTACAGGTGTTAAGGGGGCAGTGATAACTTTTATCACCAACAAGTAGGAACTACCGCTCTGCATAGCTTTAAGACTGACAGCAATAATAAAGTCCCATTTTTACAATACAGCTAAAAAGTCAGAAACCCCATCACCTATGCAAATAATCACTGATTTACTGTCACTTTTGAAGTGGTAAATTTGTGTTATGGAACAAAATGCCTTCATAATTGTACATTTACTGTAAGCCTCAGCGTGGGAACACTGCAGCACAGCAGCGCCAAAGTGTGATAGCTGAACTGCACGGCCTCACATCACACGCTACAATAGATGTGTGACAAGCAGAAGTGGCAGATAGCTGATAAGTTAGGTGGAGAATCTCGGCTGAGGTTGGCCTGTGTAAGAGCTGAGGGGACTGCACTTACAGATGTAATCTGTTCACCACAGGCAACACTCCCAACACAGCAACGCTAAATTTGTTTATAGAGACAAGCTAGTTTTCTGAAGACAGTGGCACTTTACTCCATCACCATGTCAGTAAACATGAAAGCAATGTACCCATGTAGTACGATGCACCTTGTCCACTACATCTACCATGAAATTCTTAAAAAACAAAACAAACAAAAAAAAAAAAAACAACAACAGGTTTTTCTTTTAAGACTGCAAACCGGAAACTATCAGGATTTGGTGTTTGAATGCACTGAAGCAGCTTATACTCAAAAACAACACGAAAAGGTCGAAGAGAGGTCAAAAAGGACGCTTGAGCAAGCTGTTCAATACTAATACCATTAACACCTCTTGACCTAGCATGTCAAATATCATTTCATTTATCCCCCATGCCCCCCTAGTGTTGCTTTCCCATCACAACCTACTGTGTAACAGAGAAGAACAAGAGTCTAAACAACATGCCTGCCTGTGCATTACAGAACTATTTCAAGCTTTTTCTCCATATTTTAAAACCTGACTGACAGGTGGTGCAACAGCATGCACAACAAAACAACTAACCTAACAGTACAGAGCCATGGTAAAATGAGCAATGGATGCCATAAAACTTGGGAGGAAGTTCTTCTCCGTGTGCACTTCCAGATAAAACCAAACACAATCTATATCTGTCAACCCAAATAACTGGAGGCCCAGTATTATTTTTGTCAGGTTTGCCTTAACTGGCAAATAGCCATTAAAGACCCAGGCAAGCAAAATGGAGAGATAAGTAGTGTGAATGCAGATTAAGAGTGTAGTTTATGATTAATCTAGAAATCATGACTGTGTAAAATGGCTTGAGGCTACATGCTTTACATATTTAATACAGATCTGTATCCTGAGTGTGCACTGCTCACTATCTATAGTTATAATGACCTCATTATGTACTGTTTGTATAGGGCTACGTGTATTATCTCACATCTGCTTGTATACCTGCTTTTCTATCAAGCATGAAGAGAACGTCACGCCAGACTCCATTAAAGAATCAGCTAATTTCATAATGCACTGCTTATCAGCCGATCAGCTGCAAATCAAGAGGTGGTATCCCCCAGTGTGGTATACGTAGCAGTAATATAAAGCAGCTCTTATGTTCTCAAATATAATACTTCTGATTTGACCCCACTCGCTACAACCGGCCATGATGCTGCTGGAAGAAGCTTGTTGAATTTACATGTGGATGAATTACAAAAGTCGAATTTTCCTACAAATACAATATGCTTGGTGGATGATACGCCTGCCGAATACAAATGTGTCTCGAAACAATCAACAAACCGCCTTGTGTTATATTTCACTTGGTTTATCTATTTCTCAATAAGCAAGGTCACCTTAAATGTCAGTCTTTCTGAATGAGGTTTGGCTTCCGCTGTCTCCACAGAGGACAACAGATCATCGCACCGCCTGTCCTGCATGAATTAAGATATGACGACTTAAAAACATATGAAACAAACAGGTGCTTGGACTCCCTGTGCAGACCATAGTTTAATACTGAACACAAATGCTGACTGATGGGTTCAAGTAGCAGACTGGGCGCACATGACAGCTGAGAAAGGAAGCAGCGCTGAATAAACACAGCAAAAGGCTGACGTTTCCTGAAACGTTCAGCGCTGGCATTTCCAGGCAAACAGGGATACCCCACGTCAGTGACGGAGGTGTATCTGCAAGTGAAGCCAAATACACACCAAAACAACTCCTATAACAACGATAGAGGCCAAAACATCACGAGAAGGAGAAAATTAACCCTCCGCTTTGGCTCCACAACCATTCAAACAAACAGTGAAGCTATGCAAAAATGGCGTCAATGAGTCGTACAGGAGCAAGTGTTAAATGTATAAATTGATATTTAATGAGAAGACGACACAGCTATACGTACATGAGATGTCCCGTGGTGGCAGGAGAAGGGGGCTGCTCCTCACTGATGTTTGTGCGTCGTAGGTTTTTGCTCGAGACTGTGGGTTTGAGGGAGAAGAGCGCATGCGCAGACAGATGCGAACACGACGAAGGGGGGAACCCAATGACGTCACCAAGCAGCACAGCCAATGAACCAATGAGCCGTGGTGCTTCAAACATTGCATGAATAATAAACATGGGATATGGTACCTAATTCCAAACTTTATTCACTTATTTACTTATTTTAAAATGGCGGTGAAGAATATCTTGAGTGCGATCTAGCTGTAAATATACTCCTCCCACCAGTTATCTTACTTTCACAGGCAGGCTCTTTTATGTTGGCTTATTCACAAACACAATTTCCCCCCCTATAAACATTTGATATGGAATAATAAAAATATCTAAATAAATCAATCTTGTATGGTAGTCCAAAATACTATTTTACTGATATCACAACTGATTAAAAAGACAGTCAGTTACTTAGCTTACACACACTGAATTCTTAAAGCCATTTGGTATCCCAATACCTGCACGAGAAGATAGCATAGTATTTGATGCAGTAGCTACACGTTTTGGGTTTTTTTTGCGACTGTTGCAGGGAGGTAATATGTCTAATGAACAGTCAATGTTTAGGACAGATGTTTTGTCAGATGGCATCAACATAAAGGATAACAAATGTAGTCATACACTTTTGAAACATATAATACACCTCTCTGCAACTTCTTCCTGCAAACACTATTAGAATAGTCACTTTGAGAGCATTAATTGGAAATGAATCTCAACTTTCTTTAACAAATAAGGTGAGTGAGGCATATTTCAAAAATTTTAAATTAACCAATCTCACAAATTACTTTTTTTTTAATATGATGAAATATATGACATGACATATGATGTGGGTCTAAGACTAATTTACAAAAAAAAGATATAATTTGTTATGGAGAAAATGATCTAGACAGAGGTCATGTCTTCATTTTGAATCCTCTCATTTTATATAGCACATTTTTCATCTATAGATACAAATGCTCTAACAGGGAAAACCAATATCCACCACTTCATGTATGAACTGGAACTTTACTTTGAAGATGCAGATTTGGTCTCCCCCCAATGTTGACTCCATGGCTACAGCCTTGTTTCTGTAGGTTAATTTTTTTTGCTAAATTAACTCTCTCTACTCACACAAGTTGCATTCCTTAAATATTTGTCATAAAATTATCTATTATTGAAAGGCTAGATTTAAAGTAGATTAGGTCTGTTGATGTTCTCGTCAAATATTTTGAAAAAGAAAAATATTAAATCTATATTATTGTTCTACAATTATTAATTTTTATAAGCAAATGGGCTACATTAGTCTCGAAACGTTACTCAATGTTACTCTGTTACAGAATGATTGTTAAAAAACCCAATGGTCAGAAATGTGCTTGACAGTGGTCTATGCTAACTGGATGTGGGACAAGCCCAGATGTACAAACAGAATGTTCACAATAACAGTATTCCTTAGCACATGATGATTTCTTCATGGTGAATTTTTACACAGTTTTCACATCATCTGAAAATTTCCATGGTGCCTAAACTTTACACAATGTTTATTTATGGGAAATCACTTTAATTTAATTTTCTAAATTTATGGGACATGTCACTCCCAATTATTTCATAATTACTGTGAGCTCTAAAAAATCATTTCAAACTGCCTCTGACAACCATGCGATCAGGATGTTTAAACCAGAGACAAATTTTCATTCTTTGCAGTGACACCTTTAATTACAGCTATTTCACAATAAACGTGTCAAAAAAGACACTTGCATGGAATCAAAAGACTTGGATAAGACGCCCAGTAAATGCATTCTAACACAGATATAAAGGGGTCCAGGAAGTAATTATACCAGTTAGTTTTGGTGTTGAGACATAAACTCTCAAACTTGGGACCAACACAAACAACATGACAGCTTGCAGAGATCAGTTTCCAAGTTTGGCTGCAGCTGCTAACTGTTCCAGCTTCTGAGGGAGGGTGACAGTGGCAAAATGGACTCTGTCCTCCTTCAGTTTTTGTCTCACTGTCTGCGTCAGGCCCAGCTCCATGTACTCCTGTTTCTGCCTGTCATACTGAGGCCAACTGATGAGCCCAGGACCATTGGGAGAGCTGAGGAGATATTTAAACATGCCAGCTACAGACATTAGGAAAATCTATGCAGAAAAAAACATCTTTATATATGCTTGCTACTGATTTCCTAATGTCAAGCTTTAGGATGAATGTCTGCCTTATTGCCTGGTAATATGATTTTGCACATTTTGTGTACTTTACTTTTCTTTTATCACTCAGTACTCCGTAAGGTCATAGATATGTTAATTTCTCTTTCTCTGCATGCTTCATACCTTATACACATAATATAAAGCATAGCCTATATTTTTGGTTCAGCTACTGTATTTATTCTTGAATTGTATAATCTTTTATTTGAATCTTGAGTGAAGATTTGCTGCTGCAACAGCTCAGTTCAGATATATTGTATCTATAAATATATGCTGAAGAATGCCATTCTACTGTTTCACAATAAAAAGTTTCCAAAGCATGACGTTGCAACAGGTTACTCTTCAATTAAGTATCAGTTTTCAATGCAGCTTCCTGAGCCAGTCTGCCACTCTGCTTATCATTTAATAAGACTGTATTTAAAACTGCATTAATTGGCTTTTTTTTTTTTAGAATAACAAGATGTAAATACAAGCTGTGAAAACAATGCTTACATGTCATCTTATAAAGTTGAGCATGTTAGCAAACAGTTGCCTATTTACACATCCAGCAGACAGAGAGCAGCATTAGCATTAATTGTGGGTGCTAAGAGAGAGTGAAAAAAACATTAAATTTGTGGCCATGAAACCAAAACAATATGCTTGAGCAGCAATTTTGGGCATTGGAGTGTCATCTAGTGGTCTACTGAGGTACTGCAAATTGGTTCTATTAAATTAAAAATCATGGCAAACCTATGTTTTTTTTTAAGAAATTTAAATATGCTCTGGAATTCACATAAATTAAAAAACCATCATATTGAAAGACTTTCGATGTCAAACCCCCAGGAACAGCGCCAGGCTAATTTGAAATAGTGGCCAAAAGTGGAATTACAACTTCTGGGTCCACCATGTGATGCCAAAGCACCCAAAAAGGCTTTTCCACCAAAGACTTACATTGGGAATGAGACCTCTGTAAATCTATGGATACATTTTTTTGAGAACTCGATTCAGTCCAGTAATATTTCTAAAGTCTAGAAGAGCTACACGATTAAATCATTTCTACCCCCATTCAAGTTAGCTAAAGGATAAACCGAAAGCAAGAAACTCCGCTGGGGGAAGTCTCTAGTGCGTCTGATCTATGGTCCCCACAATGTGAAAAATCTGTGATGTTATACCCATGAAGTTGAACTTCTTTGGCTTCATGCGCCACTAAGCAACTTTCAACGCTGTATCCAGTTCTCTCTATGCATTCATGGTTTTGCCATTGGTTGTTAGATGATGCAGTGACACAAATGGATCGTTGGATTTGTTTTTGAAACAAAAAAGTGATGGAGGAGACAACTCAGCACTAGTAAAAACTCCATGGCAAGTGATGAGGAAATATGACCATGAATACATTAAGTTTGATTCATAATAGCAGGCAGTGATGCAGAACTGAAAGCACAGTGTGCTGAAGTGGCGAAATTCTGTAAAATGAGGCATTAAAATCATCAAAGCTCCAAAGATATATTGTTATACTCAAAGCACTGGGGATATGTTGGGAAGTCAAAAGAATATTTTCTAAGGAAAAAGGACAAGCTGCTTCAGGCACAACAGAGAGTACTCACAATGTCAGCAACTGACAGTAACATAACACATATCTACAGCCCAGTTTATGTGTTAACTTACAAAAGGTTGAGAACCCCTGAGCTGGAGAATACTAAAAAAGCTCCATACAGCTGAAAGTAACTGAAGTGTCAATATACTGGAAGTTAATGAAAACTGTCTGCTTTAATTATATTTTTGTTCTCAGTGCTTACTCACCCAGTACGGGCAAAAGCGCCCCAGTAAGACATCATGGTCCTACAAAGACTTTCATCCTCCCTGGAAATGTTACCTGAAGATGGAACAGAAGGAATTTGATCAGTCACTTCAGTACTTTTGTGTTGTAGTGGTCCCATTCATTCCTTCATTTATTCCAACAAGAAGTTGGGCATGAAGTGGAGAAGTACTTAGCCCTCTAAAGTTTGCAATAAGTAAAGACAGGAGCAGAAGGGCCCATCTTATCTATACAGTATATCATAGATACCATATTACATATAACCTACCGATGATTTTTATATCTGCATTCCAGAAACATCCACCAAACATGAAGCCGACATCGTCTGCATGATCTGCCTTCACAAAGCTGGGTCTGGTGTGTTTGTGTATCTCAGCACGGTACACAAACTCATACATATAAACTGGAACACCCGCATCTAAAAAAAAGCCAAGAGATAGAAGACAAGAGATGTATGCTTTGGCTGAGATGTAGGTAAAAGATCAAGAGCAAGGATGAGGCATGAACTGTCCTATTATCAGGGTGAAATGAAACTTCAAGAGCATCAAGTAATCTACAATCTATACCAGCAAATTGCACCAACATGAACAGAACGTCCTCCTACACTGGTCAGTTAGTCCACTGTGTGTGACACAACCAATTCACATTTGTTTCCATTTATTTACAGAGCTGTCAGGATGCTTCAGTGCCTTCAGTGCCTTGTGTCCTCTGACCTGAATGGTATCCAGCCACCTTGACAACAGGCAGCGTCATCAGCAGGTCCCCCATGATTTCAGTGAATGCATCTCTGATTTCCTCTGGTGTTTTAGCATCTTTCAAGTATTCATCAGCGATGAGGTTGTTGGCAAAGGAGGCCTGGAACAGGGAGGAAGGTTGGACCATCAGATTTCCCTCTGAGATAGGGGAGACCGGGGATGGTTGTAACACAGGATAGTTATAACACTTTTAATTTCTCAAATCAGGAACAAGCCGCAAATCACCTGATTCGCTCTGAACATGCTCAGTTGAGTTTATTCCTCATGTGAAGAAGTAGCAAGTAACAACACACACACATGGCTGGACTGGCTACCACAACAAAGAACAGAGAAACTTGGATTACAACAATGAGTGTGACTTCATTCTCTGGCAAGGGACGCCATTACTCCACTATATCTTTACATAGCAAATCGTGTTTTACTGCTATAGTAATGTTCTGAATGTCCGATACAGCTCCTTTAAACTAATGTCATCAGGAATGTGTTTTAAATCGCTTGCATGAAAAACACATTGAAGGTTTTACTCCCTAAAAACAAAATGAGCTTTTGTGCGCTTTTTTCAAGTAATGTTTCTTTGCATCACTGGACTCTGATACTCAGCAGTAAATAGGTTGTGGCCATTGATCATTGCATTGTTCACCCTTTTCCTTAAATTATCATATGTTGTATTTCTTTGTGTGTTTATTTGTGTGTGAATGACTAGTTTATGCGTTCATTTTCTTTTGCAAACTCACTTGCCTGAAGTTACCCCATGAGGGATGAATAAAATCTTAAACATGTAATTAAACCGTCATTATTGACGCTACCATTTTGTTTTGAGTCACTAGTTTTAGTCGAATTTTTAAGGGGTAAAAGAAGAGTTGAATAATCAATCATAGTCACACACAAAAAAAAATATAAACTGTAAAATTAAATAAATTACTATAATAAATCAATCAATAAAATTTTCATTAACATTATAATTATAATCAACAAGCATCAGTAGCTATGATGGAGCTCACCCCAGGAGGATTGAACATGTTGACCACTGCCAGCACAGACTCTCTGCTCATACCCTTCTCCCAGCCAGGGGGGGCGAAGCTCTGTGATCGACATGAGACAATGCTTCAAAATGAGTTCAAGATGAATCTTTGAGATAAAGAAAACAACCACAGTTCCTTTCAGAAGAGAGTGATCTGAAGATTGAAGTACATTATGACTGAGTAAACGCATAGAGAACTGTGTGACCTGAGGCAGGATCCATCCAAACTCATGGTTGGTTATTCCCATCATCACTGGAACCTTCAGCACTTCTTTCCTCTTGAGAAGCTCCTCTGCTGTGTCAGTCAGAAACACACCATCCACCACGGCTCCCAGGTAAATTTTCATCTAATCACAGGGCAGAATTGACTGTTACTGAACTTCAGTGCAACTTTGGCCAAATGGATGAAGGTAAACCAGCCTTTCAATGGGTGATTACCAGCTAAGAGTGTTCAAAGGCTGCCATCTTGTGGCTAAACTTAGTCTTGACTCTTATAACTCTGATCTTGCATTTTACAGTGAACCTGGACAAAATTAAAGTTCCCTTTTGGGTGAGGTTTCTATTAGCTTGTTCATCCTCTATACCTGCACAGTATATATCCGATTTCTCTACATAATTAGGCTGAATAAATTTAGATTTGTCATCTGGATTACAGTAATCTGCAATTTAAAATAGTTTTGGTTTACGTTAATCCAGTGTTCATCCATCTGGAAACACACAGAAATGTAACTTAAACTATATTGACTACAAAAATCATTGTGATGCAAGATAGAATAAAACACAAAATCATCAAAATCAAATTAAAGCAAAATATAGCTCTACCATCTGCTTGCTCTTACCTTTTTTGTTGAATCAACTAGCTCATCTTTACTTTTTCCTCTCATACATTGGACCAGTTCCTCTGTGCTGCTGCGGTCACATCCAGTAAGGTTGGCAACAATCTAGGTATAGAGAAAAGATCAATAAAAATCATAAATACATAAGTAAATGTATCCTCACACAATAACTCTCTAGAAAAGGTGGCAGCCCTCTCTTAGGTATGTGAAAGTTGCAATGAAAATGTACTGAACTTTTCAGCCACTGCACAAAAGAGCCAGGATGTCCAATATCTTGTTTGACATTTGTTTTGTTGATCAGCAGTAGTACTGACTTTGCTGACATATTCAAGTGTTCAAACAAGGGATGCACGATAATATCAGCAGTATCAGCCAATATCGGTTTTAAAATGAACTATCAGAATCGGCCAACATGCTTTTTCTTAATTTGCACAATGAATGAATATTATATACATTGAAAAGCATTGTATTTCATGTCTCCATCTGCTGGTGGGCCACCAGGATAAGAGTATGCATGCATAATATGATGTTAATTCCACTACAGTAGAGACTTGGTGATGACTAAAATTAGGTGGGGAAAAAAGTGGATATATCGATATCGGTATCAGTCAAATGAGTTGCTACATATTTTCATAAGTTCAAACCTACTTTTATGCCAATTTTCATTCTCTTCAGTGATAAGAACTGTGCTACAAGACCTACAGTAAAACCTAAAAATCCAATGCCAAAGCAGTTTTCCTATAACTGTATTTAGCATTTACTTGCTAGTTCTTCTGTTGGACCCGTGCTCCGATTAGTTTGCTAACTTTGCACTATTAAAATGTTTAAACAGTATATCAAAGGCAGTGGCTCTCCAAGGGAGAGTCTTGGGTGGGGCCTCCTCACTGACCCCCGTGAAAATATTTGGAGGCTGATATTACTGTCTTTAAGAGGCACTCATTTTTTAAGCTAAAAAAATACCATGAAGGTAGCGGTATTTAGTGGGCTAAATAATGCTCCAAAGAAGGCTAAATTAAGGTAAGGAAACAACTGGCATATTCATTGTCACATAGGTCTTTTGAGCTCTCACCTCAAGATATCTCAATGAAAATGAGTTTATGGGTACCCGCAAGTCTCCCCTGAACTTGGTCCCCGTAAATGTTTTGTTCCTTTCAATCAATGCACTCTTTCAAAATAAAGCTGTAGGCTATATTTGTCTTTTTAAGAAGAAGGACAAACAGCCTATTTGAAGATCAATGAATTGCCTAACATATAGGCTACAGATACATAACACATTTTTTTTAACTTTACCTGGCCAGCATCAAACATCAGACCGACAAAGTTAGAGACTACTGGTGAAAATAGTGGAGCATTTAGCATCTAAAGGACGGAATATTTGTCTCAGGAGTTGGTGGAGAACAAAACTAAATTGAGTGTGAAAGTTGAAGTTAAATTCCTCAGGTGGACACAAACACAACTGCAATGGGATTCTAATGTTGTTCTGTGTTTGCTGGATGTTTAAATAGGCAACTGTTGACTAACATCTTTGCCATAATGCTGACAACAATTTTTGAAATTGATCCAGTATTGAGCAACAGGGCTGCGGCTGCAGCGGTGAAAGAGGCCACAATGTGATCATTGGGGCAATTATGCATTGTCAATGTACGTCCAAAACAAGCCCTTTCAGTGGACGTACACTGAGGGTGCATAATTGCCGCAATTAATTGCAGTACAGCCCGTTTTTCAGCTGCTGGCTGCAGCAGGCTCACGCAATATTGGCATGATTTCAAAAATTGTTTCTCTGATTAGTAACTTAGACACAAAACATGAGAAAATAGGGTCCAGGTGACAAAATCCAAAGTTACCCTTTAATACAGCTTTAAAGGAACAGTGTGTAAGATTTAGAGGGATTTAGTAGCAGCAAGCAGCGAGGATTACAGATTTCAACCAGCAGAAACTTCTACCAGCTTCCTTCTGTGTTTATTGTTCAGGAGGTTTTTAGTGGGACTTTTTTTTTCCTCTGGTAACTAATGATCCAGGCCAGTGTGCATGTGCAACTGAGAGGAGGGCACGCACCTGGCTCCCCCGCACTACCAAACTGTGATTTATGTGATATTTCAGGGCATCTTGGCCTTAATGCCACGCTAAATGCTGATTAACCAGACTAAATGACTAAGGGGAAAGCTTCACAGACTCCAAATACCGTCGTTCAACCAAGATCAACAAGAAGCGTACTCCACCGGCAAGCAGCCATGGCTGCCAAAGAAGGAGACGCCAACCCCGCTACCTCTTCTACTCTGCTGACCAGTGAACACGCTTCTTTATGTAGCGAAATAGCAGCTCAAGTGGGCACACTGCTGGAGGTAAAACTTGCCCAAATCTGTGAGACATTGAACGCGGTTACCACAAAGTTGGAGAATTTTGACAAACATTTTGGAGTAGTGGATGAATGTGTTGAGGCAGCGGAAAAGCATATCTCCACGACCAAGGACGATGTAACCAAGTTGAAAGCTCGCCTCGACCAGGCAGAAAAAACAATCTCCACTTTGGTTCAAAAGACCGATGAACTTGAGAGTCGCAGCCGCCGCAATAACATCCGGATATTTGGACTAAAAGAGGGGATTGAAGGAAGACAACCTATCGACTTCTTCGAAACTTGGCTGCCTAATGTTTTGCACCTTGACACAAAGCACGGAACCGTAAAGATTGACAGAGCCCACAGGACGCCAGTGACTCTGAGAAGAGACAACAAGCCCCATGTGGTCGTAATCAAGCTGCATAACTACGCGGACAAGATGAAGATTCTGGCCGCCTACAAGGTAAAGCAGCCCGTGATATACGACGGAGTAGCAGTCTCCATCCGTTCTGATTTATCTACAGGGGTCGTTCAGCAAAGAAGATCTTTCAACGGAGTCTGCATCTCTCTGATCAACAAAAACATCCGTTTTCGCATGGCCTTTCCCGCTACTCTCATCTTCTCACATGATGGCGTGAAATACTTGTTCACCAAAGCTGAGGAAGCTCAAGCACTTCTGAACAGCTGGGGATCCTAGGCCCACAGTAAGTAATATTGTTGATGACTGTAAAGACATGATAGCCTATAAAAAGCTCTGTGATATCAGAAATCAGAAGATGATTGGACAGAAAGTAGGAAGCTATGTCTGTTTTTGTTTTTTTGTTGGTTTGTCTTTGTATGAGTCTGATTTGTCTGATATTGATGTGTGTGTGTGTGTGTGTGTGTGTGTGTGTGTGTGTGGATTTTGGAGTCTGTATGAATGCGTATTGTTCCCAGAGTACATGAAACTAGAAAATCTATCCATATGAGTTTCTTTAACTTGAAAAATGGGGATGGTGATTATGCTCAAGAATGCTGGCTTGATGGTGGAAACACTAATTGTAGGCAATACGAACCTGAGCAATTTAACTCCTTAAACACTGAGACCAAGTTTTCCTTGATACACTTGAACATTAGAAGCCTATCCAAACATCATAATAATCTTGTTACTTTACTGACTACTACTGGATGTAAATTTGACATTGTTGGATGCAGTGAAACGACAAGTCCTATTTTGATATTTTGAAGCTAAAGGGTTACAAATTCTTTTACAAGAATAGAATTGGGAAATTAGGTGGAGGAGTGTGTCTCTATGTGAACTCCAGACTCCAAACTAACATTAGTGTAACTGTTGATCTGGATGACCCTTCTGATTCCTTATTCATTGATATAGAACTTCATAATGGTAAAAAACTTACAGCTGGAATAATTTATCGACCCCCTGACTCAAACCTGGATATTTTCAGAGACAATCTGGAAGAAGCATTATATTCCATAAACAAGAAAAATAACAACTGTATTCTAATGGGTGATTTTAATATAGATATTTCCAAGGAAGATGCAGCTACAAATGATTTCATCAGTACACTGCATTCCTTCTCATTTTTTCCAACGATAAACACCTACACAAGAGTAACACATTTGTCTAAGTCTATCATTGACAATATTGTCACCAACATGCACAACACCAAGCCGGAGTCTGGGGTGGTTCTGGCTGACATAACTGACCACTTTCCTACTGTGTTGTTTGTAAATCTCGCCTGTGAACTTGCACCCCTTCCCTGTAAGAAAACAACGAAAGTGTTAAATAACAGAACTTTGAGGCTGCTTTGTGATAACCTGGAGACGAAGTCATGGAATGATGTTTACAGTGCTCATGATCCAGACACTGCATACGACAGCCTAATCAGAGAAATATCTGATTCCATTTGTAACATTATTCCTGAGAAGACTGTCACAGGCAGAGCTGATGATCAAAACCCCTGGCTTTCAAAAGGAATATTAACTTCCATAAAACAGAAAAACAAACTTTATAAACAGTATACTAAAAATCTGAGTATCATTAATAAAAATAAATATAATGCTTACAGAAATAAGCTCACTCATTTAATAAGGAAAAGTAAAAGTGCCCATTACACCGAGCAGCTAAGAGCAGCCCAGGGTGACACAAAGAGGACTTGGTCAGTCCTGAATAATGTCTTGAACAGGGAAAAAAAAACATCAGTGCTCCCTGACCATGTAACTCGGTCTCAACAGGAACTCTCTGATCAATTCAATACTTACTTTGTCTCCATTGGTGAAGACCTGGCAAATAAATACTTACTTTGTCTCCATTGGTGAAGACCTGGCAAATAAAATCAGCCTTCCTCAAGGCATTTCTTATAACCAGTATCTCACAGGGGACTATCCTAACTCCTTTTTCATGAAACTGACTGATGGAAATGAGGTATATGAAACCATCAAGAAGCTGAACAACTCTCATACAGCTGGTGTGGACGGAATCTGTAGCAAAATCTTGATAGCAATAGCCTCTGCTGTCGCCAAACCACTTGCATATTGTATAAATCTATCATTTCTCTCTGGCGTGGTGCCGAAGATGACCAAAATTGCAAGAGTAATACCAATTTATAAATCTGGTGATAAAAATAGTATCACCAACTATCGTCCAATATCTGTCTTGCCTGCTATCTCAAAAATTTTCGAGAGAGTGGTTTATAACAGACTCAGCAAATATCTTGAAAAGCATAATATACTCACCAGCTCTCAGTACGGTTTCAGAAAAAAGAATACAACTTGTATGGCAATTTTAGACCTTATAGAAAAAAATTATGACGCTATTGATCGAGGGAACTGTGGAGTGGGTGTTTTTCTGGACCTCTCAAAGGCCTTCGACACCATAGACTTTAACATCTTACTGCACCACTATGGTATCAGAGGACTGGCCCTCAAATGGTTCAGTAGCTATTTACATTGTAGACAACAGTATGTTGACATATACAACTATCAATCTCAAAAAATGAATGTCAAATACGGGGTCCCCCAAGGTTCAATTTTGGGACCATTGCTCTTCATCCTTTATATTAATGATTTTGTTAATTCCTCTAAATTACTGCATAAAGTTATATTTGCTGACGATACAAATTTATTCATGTCCCATAACAACTCATATGAGCTTCAAGATCTATTTAATGCTGAACTACAAAAAGTAGATACCTGGTTTAAATGTAATAAATTATCGCTTAACATCAGCAAGACTAACTTTATTGTATTCCACTCTAACAAAAAAACAGTGGATCATATCCATCTCAAGACTGATGGAAAGGAGTTGACAAGAGTAAAGTCAACAAAATTCTTGGGGGTCCTCATAGATGAGTCACTCAACTTCAAATGTCACATTGAGCATCTGTTAACTAAATTGTCTAAATATGTTCTGGCTATGGTCTATTTTTCAAACTTCGATATTTCCTTCCTTTACCTGCTCTCCTTATCTTACACAAAACCTTGTTTGAGCCTCATATCAATTATTGTAATATTATTTGGTGCAACACCTTCCCTAGTCACCTGAAGAAATTAGAAAGTTTACAAAAGAAAATTATACGAGCCATAACCTGGTCTGGTTATTGTAATGTTTAATACTACTGCTACAGCAGGACCTTTACTTTTAAATGCACCTGGACAGGAAGCAGATAAGGAAGTAGCTTGACTGTATGTGTGTGCAGAGCGGAAGGTAAATAAAACCTGACGGCATGACCGATGGCTCCCGAACAACTGTGTACCTCGTTTTATTAATATAGACATATAGTCACAACATGGTGTCAGAGTAAGTAGTTAGACTACGAACCCACCTGCAAACAGACGAAATGGAGGCTTTCGGTGTCCCTACCCCGAAGATGGACTGGGATTCATCCAACTTACCTGACGCATGGCGGCGCTTCAGACAACATGCTGAACTCATGTTTACCGGCCCGCTCGAAGAGAAAACGGAGGGAGAAAAATGCAGTTTCCTCCTTCTATGGATCGGGGATAAAGGAAGGGACATCAGCAACACTTGGACATTAACCGAGGACAATGCTAAACTGTTAAAAACGTACTACGATGGATTTTCAGCATACCTCACGCCAAAAGCTAACCCCATATTTGCCAGGTACAAGTTTCATGAGGAAAATACAGGGGAGCAGTGAGTCATTTGAACACTTCGTAACAGAGCTTAAACTGCTCGTTAAAGACTGTGACTATACAAATGGTGAGGAAATGGTCAGGGACCGTATAGTATTTGCTACCAACTCACCCAGAGTAAGAGAAAAGTTACTCAGTCAGGGACCGGAGCTAACACTAGAAAAGGCAATCGATATAGCCCGCTCCTACGAGCTAGTGCAGATGCAGCTAAAAGCTATGGCTAATAACAGCCACGAAGTGCATGCAGTACACCACAAGACTAGCAAGCCAGGCACGGCGAGAAGCTCTAGCAGGCCAAATGAGAGCCCGAAGACGACAAACAAACCCTGTAGTGCATGTGGGGGACACCACAATAAGCTAACTGAATGCCCAGCAAAGGGGAAACAGTGCTTAAAGTGCCGAAAATTTAACCACTTTGCAAGAGCATGCAGATCAAAGTCCCTTACTCCCAACAAAACAAGACAAAGAGACGTACACACAGTTGAGAGAGATGATGAGGATTTTGACTCAGAGCTGTTTGTGGACACTGTTACAGCACAGAGTGAAGATGATGAAAGTGCTTATGCAGACATAAGACTGGGATTACAGAATAAAAAACTGACATTCAAACTTGATACAGGAGCACAAACAAGCGTGATACCTGCAACAGACTTTGCCACACTCATGCCCGGCACACCACTAATGACTGCCGAACGCAAGCTACTTGGCTACGGGGGGCATCCGCTGAAAGTGAAGGGTTACTGCAACCTAGAAGCCAGATATAAGGACAAGTCAACCACCCAGAAGTTTCACATCGTAGACTGCAATGGCCCGCCCATCCTAGGCTTCAAAGCGTGTAAAAAACTGGGACTTGTCAAGGTAGTATACTTGGTCACTGACACCAGTGAGGCAAAGTGCAACACACAGCCAGCCGGAATACTGCGTGAGTACTCCGATGTCTTCAAAGGCATTGGTAAATTCCAGGGTGAGTGCAGCTTCAGGATAGGCCCCAGTGTAGCACCAGTGGTTTGCCCGCCACGGAGGGTGCCATTCGCCCTAAAAGACCGCTTAAAAACAGAGCTGGACAACATGGAAAGCGACAACATAATTTGCAAAGTGACTGAGCCCACTCAGTGGGTTAATGCCCTGGTAACATGTGAAAAGCCAAAAACAGGCAAGCTCAGAGTGTGCCTAGACCCACGGCCCTTGAATAAGGCAATCCTGAGGCCGTATTACCCCCTACCCTCACTCGAGGACGTGACATCAAAACTGGCTGGGGCAAAATACTTCAGCATCCTGGATGCAAGATCTGGCTACTGGGCCATCAAGCTCAGTGAGGAGTCGTCCCTGCTCACTACTTGTAACACTATATTTGGCAGATACCGTTTCCTCAGACTCCCCTTTGGCATCGTGTCAGCCCAGGACGAGTTCCAGAGGAGAGTGGGTGAGACATACGAGGGCCTCAAGGGAGTGGCCTGCATCGTGGATGACATCGTTGTGTTCGGAAAGACAAAAGAGGAGCATGACTGCAACCTCCAAGCCATGCTCAGCCGAACCAGAGAGAGAGGGTTGAGGCTGAATCCGGACAAATGCCGCATCTGTGTGTCTGAAGTGAGCTACTTCGGACATAGACTCACAGCCAATGGCCTGAAACCAGAACCCCTCAAGGTAAAAGCAATCAGAGACATGTCACCACCAGAAAATGAGGCAGAGCTGGAGACGATCCTCGGCATGGGGAATTACCTCGCCAGATTCGCTCCCAATCTGGCTGAGGTGACTGCACCACTCAGACACCTGCTGAGACATGACACAGAGTTTAAATGGGACACAACACATGGAAAAGCGTTTCAGCTGATGAAAGACACTATCATGGCAGAGCCAGGGCCAGTGTTAGCCTATTTTGACCCCGAAAAGGAAGTGACACTACAAGTGGATGCGTCGAAAAACGGCCTGGGTGCAACTATCATGCAGGAAGGCAGGCCAGTTGCATATGCATCAAAGCTACTCAGTGACACAGAAAAAAACTACGCCCAAATCGAGAAGGAGCTTTATGCAGTCCTATACGGGTCAATCAATCAATCAATCAATTTATAAAGCCCAATATCACAAATCACAATTTGCCTCACAGGGCTTTACAGCATACGACATCCCTCTGTCCTTATGACCCTCGCAGCGGATAAGGAAAAACTCCCCCCAAAAAAAACCCCTTTAATGGGTGTAAAAGATTCCACAAATACCTCTACGGGCGACATGTAACTGTTGAATCTGACCACAAGCCACTAGAGACTATACTCCGCAAGCCACTAGCACTCGCACCACCTCGCCTGCAGCACATGATGCTTGCACTGCAGAAGTACAACATAACCCTCATACACAGACCAGGAAAAGAGATCCCAGTGGCTGACATGCTGTGGAGAAAATCTCTGGATGACGAGGACAGTTCACTGTCTGAGGCTATGGAGACCCAGGTACACACTGTCATCAGCGCAGCTCCAGTGAGTGCAGACAGGCTCGATGACATCAAGACAGTTACGGCTCAGGACGAGCAGCTGTCCACTCTCAAGCGAGTCATTCGGTCAGGCTGGCCGGAAACAAGAAAGAAATGTCACCCACACATCAGTGAATACTGGAACCACCGTGATGAGATCACAGAAGCGGACGGACTTCTTCTGAAAGGTGAGAAGATAATCATTCTGCACAGACTCAGAGCAAACATGCTACAGCGTATACACATGGGACATTTCGGGGTGGAGAAGAGCAAACACAGGGCCAGGGACATATTGTTTTGGCCAGGTATGAGTAAGGAGATCAAAAAAACTGTAATGAACTGTGATATATGCCAAACACATCGCAACACCAACACAAAGGAACCCATGCTCTCACAGGCTATCCCAGAGAACCCATGGCAGACTGTAGCAACAGACCTGTTCACATGGAACTCAGAGAACTACATCATCATATGTGACTACCTCAGCAGGTACTTTGAAGTTGAACGCCTGCACAACATCACCACAGCTGCTGTCATCCACAAAATGAAAGCAATATTCGCTAGACATGGCATACCACGTAAAGTTGTCAGCGACAATGGGCCATGCTATTCGCTAGACATGGCATACCACGTAAAGTTGTCAGCGACAATGGGCCATGCTACAGCTCACATGAATTCCATCAGTTTGCAGGGGCCATGCTACAGCTCACATGAATTCCATCAGTTTGCAGAGTCATGGGGTTTCCAACATGTCACCTCAAGCCCACATTATCCACAAAGCAATGGCCTGGCCGAAAAGACTGTACAAACTGCAAAGCGGATCCTCACAAAGGCCAGAGAGGGCAAGAAAGACCCATACCTCAGTCTGCTAGAGTACAGGAACACGCCAGTTGACGGCCACAAATCTCCTGCTCAAATTCTGATGAGCCGCAGGCTGCGCTCCATCTTACCCACAACAACACTGCAGCTACGACCTCAGGTAACCCCTCAGAACACAGTGCAAGCAAGGAGAGAGATATGCCAGCAGCGTCAGAAACAGCATTATGACAGGTCTGCTAGGCCTCTACCAACACTGCACGTTGGAGCGCCCATCCGTTTCCAGCAGGATGATGGCAGGTGGAAACCAGCAACTGTCATCCAACCTGCAGAGACTCCACTAAGCTACCACATTAAAACCAGTGATGGACAGACTTTCAGGCGCAACCGTCGGCACCTTCTCGACACCCGAGTGGACCAGCACACACCTGCCATACAGCATCCTGAGATCAGTGAGGATGATCTGATCTCTGGACAAGGGGAAACAGAGGAACAGCAACCTTCCCAGGGTTCAGGACATGAACCAGATCACGCTAAGCCTTGTCTCCGCACAAGGTATGGACGTGCCATTAAGCCAAGGCAAGTCCTTGACTTATAACTGATAACTGATTGTAAAGGGTGTACGAACAACGCTGCCCTAAAAAAAACCCCAAAAAAAACATTGTAACTTACCTGCTATATGTCTTGTTATGATTCTGACCTGTTATACCCAAAGTTCTTTATTACCTCTGTGTGCACAGTAACTCAGAATGCAGAAAAGTACTAACATATGCACTAAAAGAAAGATGGCTGGATTATACAGTGTTTTTGTTTTGCACTATGACATAAGGTTGTTCAGTTCTGTGCCCTTTTGCTTATTATATTTGCATTATGACTTGAGATTGTTTAGTTTACTGTCTTACATATCCGGTCAATACCCTGCTATTTTTTTTTTGTTGAAGGGAGATGTAATGTTTAATACTACTGCTACAGCAGGACCTTTACTTTGAAATGCACCTGGACAGGAAGCAGATAAGGAAGTAGCTTGACTGTATGTGTGTGCAGAGCGGAAGGTAAATAAAGCCTGACGGCATGACTGATGGCTCCCGAGCAACTGTGTACCTCGTTTTTTTAATATAGACATATAGTCACAACAGTTATAACACTCCCACCCGTTTCCTCTTCCACAACTATAATCTCCTGAGGCTTGCTGAGTTCAATGTTCATCAAAATGCTTCTACAATGTACCAAGTTGTCCATAACTTGAATCCAAGACTCTACAAGCTCATCCCAGTCAGCCGCCCCACGCATATTTATAATACCAGAAATACACATCTTATACATGGTAAAAAAAAGACGACTGAAATGCACTAGTCTAAGCATAACAACCAGGGGGCCGCAGATCTGGAGTGGGCTCGATGAGAGTCTGAAAACATCTAAATCCATCTCTGTTTTTAAGAAGAAACTGAAACAAAAAATGCTTAATTCATATGTATAGTATCCTTCACTGATCTTGGAATGAATGTATGTTGATTTGTCCTGTGTGTTTTATGTTTTGTGTCTGCAATAGGCCTACCTATGTTTTGTGTTTGTAACATGTCTTGTACCATGTCACTGCTATACATTTTGACTCATCTTCCTGATCAGGCTCCCGCCATAAGCTTTAAATAGCTTCATGGGAGACCTGGCACTCCACTAGGGTTGGGATCCGGATCCGGTTCTTTTTTGGAACCGGGTCCAAAGTTCCGGTTCCGGAACCGGTTCCATCACATTTGGCGTAACGGTTCCTGCAAACGGTTCCTAGATTGTACAAAAAAATAAATAAAATAAATAAACCGTCACGTGCATTTCCATTAGAGTGCGGCACGGGCATATTTCTGTCCGAGCCCGACATTATCTAATCACTAAAGCACTGACTTTGTGTCACACAGTTGTCATGGTTACGGGCTATTTAACAGGCCGGGCGTGCGCCATGGGTGCTCAGCTGCGGAGAGGGAGACCTCCGTGTTTGAGACGGGCGCGGGAGGCGGGAGGTCCGACGCTTCCAGCGAGAGGAGCGGTAGAAATATAACAAAATAAGATAAAATAGGAGACACCTGTCTCCCTCTTTTATTTAATTTTCAGCGTTTAATCAAGGCGGAGGCTGGCGGCGGGAGGTCCGCTTCCACATGTTGATTCTGTGTGGTGTGCGAATAAATCTGAAATCTGAAATCTGAATCCAAATGTTCAGGAGGTTTTTACTGAAAGCTGAATTATTCACAGAGGTCACTTCCTCCACAAAACAAATGGACCCAGTCATTTAAACCAGCAAAACACAGAATAAAGCAGTTTCACATCAACAAAATTCAGTGTTTCTCAGAGGCTCTCGTCATGGAGGGACTGCTATCTATGGTAGTGCAAAAACATAAATAATGTGAAAACATGAAAATGTGAATGGCCCTATCTAGAGCCAGTGTCTCTGGCTGTGTGTTCTGGGCTACTGTAGGAACATGACAACATGCAACATAGTGATCTCCATAGACAGGTATAAACGGCTCACTCTGAGGAACACACGATTCTTATTTTCAGATGATTATACACTAAAGTAAACATACTTATTATACACACTTGACCTTTAAGTAGTCAGTACTAAACACATGTTCAACACAGTGAGACTGTGTTTGATAAATACTTTTCTGAATTAATGCTAACCTACTCAGTTTACATATCACAGTACCTTGGCAAAAGCCAAAGGATGGCTTGTAGTGTAGGTCCCAAGTGTTGCTACTCCACTTTGAAAAATTGCCCTCTGAAACAGTCCTTCTGCTTGTGGTGACAGAGTCTGTTCATGAGAAATAATACATATGCAGTGACTTGACAAATGAACGTGATAAATAATAAATTCAAGATGAACTTATACATTAGTGCTGAGGCGCTCACATTTGGGTAAGCATGTTAAAAATGTGTAAATGCATGTAACTAACATGCTTCTTTGATATGATGATGAGTTTTTGTTACCAGTATGGAAGCACTGATGCCTCCTGCAGACTCTCCAGCCACTGTGACAGCTTGTGGATCACCGCCGAATGCCTCAATATTTTCGTGCACCCATCTCAGGGCTGCGAGCTGATCGAAGAAACCCCAGTTGCCCCGAGCATGCTCGTCTCCAGTGCTTTGGAACATGAAAAGTCAAGACACTTGCTTTGGAATCTCAGAAAATCATTTAAAACAGTTACTGTGATACTATGGGTATTTTTTAGTTTATTTTTATATTTGAAACCAGACAGAAATGGGATGAGCAACATACCTCAGGAATCCCAGAATGCCGAGGCGATACTGAATAATAACCATTACTATGTTTTCATAAGCAGCTAACGGAGAGCCATCATACTGAGAAGCTGCACCCATCGACAGACCTCCTCCATGGATCCACACCATCACCTGCCACATAACACAGGAGCCTGCTGGTCACAGCTGACCTCTCCACACAGAAAGTATAAGTTACAACCACTCATTATGCATCACCTATTGTGATGCATAAGAAACAAAAGATTATAAGCCCATTAATAAGAGAGACGACTCTTTCTGTTTACAAAATGTGCTATCTAGAGTCTAGCTGGGGTAGGCAGTTTCATTTTGGTATCAGTGGGCAAAGATCCCATAATAAACTTTGAGCATATGCAAGTGAACTAAGAGAAAACTGGACTACAGCACCTCCTGTTGGCTTTTGAAAATCTGTGATGGGAGACTTTGGCCATTAAACAGGTAATTTCAGAGAGACGACGTTACTACTAGCTGTTGTACAAATGCAGAAGTGTCTGCACATCCCTCTGGTGAATCCTGATTCAGTGGGTGAAAATCCTCCAGATAAAGTTGCAATTCCAATTGCCTACACTGCAAAGCACCCCCCCTAAAAAGGAAGATGGACTTATTAAAAAGAGTCTTTAAAAGAGTCAGACAATAATAAAAAAAAAAGAGCCAATATCAGCAAAGTGTTTCAGAGTTGGAGAGTAAATGTTGCTAACAGTTTAGCCTACTGCAAAAATCACAGCCGCAGCTTGAAGTTCACGTTTATGTAGCTAATGTTAGCAAAAGCCTCGAATCACAGTGTCTCCTTGGTCTCACTCCCTGCCACTACAGACAACCTCTTCCGGGAGAAGTGTAGGAAGCAGTTCTGGAGATGGACCCCCAGTTAGCAGCCGCAGCAACCTGAGTCCAGCCAGTGCAAACCTCTGCTGCTGTTACATAAGTTAGACCTGGAGCTGCCACTGGCCACCAGCCCACTGTGACACTCAGCACTCGGATTTACACCAGCCATATTCAAGCTGCTGCAGCTACAAACCAAAGGTCGGTCTCCAGAGCTGCTGCTCAAAGCAAAGCAGTCAACAGTGCTGGAGAGCAAACTGGAGGTAGGCCTGTCATGGGGCAGCTAGCTAATTCTTGTCTCATCTGTGGTCTTATAAACACAGATAGAGAGAGCGGGGCAAACAGGGGCTGAGTACAGCTCTACGCTGAAATAAGATTAAATAAATCAATGTATGGGAAACAATGGGTTACTGTATGAAAAGCATCCACAGGGTCATCTGGTGGTAGGGGCTTAGGACAGAGAGGAGAGAGGTAGCTATAGGAGGAGGGTGCAAAACCTTTTTTTTTGTTTTTTTTTTTGCCATTCCTTGATTTCTGCCTACCCCAGCCATAAAACACTGTAACCAGCCAAACTACAAACTGTCATTTGTTATCGGTGCACAGAAAACTGTCAGAATTGCAGTTGGTGTAGGAATTAATAGCAACTGAGATTTCAGTTAAAGAAAAAAGATGAAAAACATTTAAAATCTAAGTGGAGATATCAAATTGAAATGTAAAAAAAAAAAAAAAAAAAAGAAATTACTGAAAGTGGATTAAGTCAGTTAGAGTAATGAGTTAAACATGTGTTGTTTAAATGCCACTTGGATGCTGAAATCATTCACATGTCTGCTAAAGCCTAAGTTAAATATGTGCTAAAATCATATATTGGAGTAAAGCAGAATCATCAGTCTCGGTAGGTGAACATGGATATATGTTAACCTGACCAATAAACAGAAGCAGCATCAAATCTTTACATTAACAAAGAAAGCTAACAAGCTAACTGAGCTGAAATAGCCAAACCAACACTATCTACCAACTGTGTGTTGTTATGAAGACTCTTGCATGGTAAAATCAAACATACACTGAAGCTTTGTTTGAACAAAGTTAATGAACAGCCAACAACAGCTCTATACTCAGCATAAAAGACAGGGTCAACAATATAACATGAAGACCTTTCATTAGAATTCGGTCCAACAATATCATTAAGTTACTCCTTCCTTTCACAGAGTTAGTGTTTAATGCAGGGCTGTTTCACTGGATTGCATTTACACAGTGACGAGATTCTGTTGTTTTGTCCACCCATGTATATGCCCACTGTCTGTTTAACCCACCGGCAGTTTGTCCCCTTTTGTTGCCTCAGCTGAAGTGTATACGTTCAGATACAGACAGTCCTCTGAAAGCTCTGGCGGGGTGTATTGCATTGACATGGTTTTAGAAACATTCACAACTATTTCTGGGTCCTGGATACACCTGAAATAGAAAGAGGGAGAAGATAAAGTGTGTGTCATCCAGAGAGGAAAAAACTGTTGTTAAATCTTGTCATGTTCTTTGCCCTTTGGGGGTTCAGTGGTCACCCGGTCTTACATGGGAGGCTGTTGTGTGCCGTCTCTCTCCCCCTCCCATGGCTGTGCATCCTGGGGAGCAGCCCAGCGGAGGGGCCCCACCGGGGGCTGGGCAAAAGGGATTCCCAGGTATTGCTTCACTCTCCTCTCTGTGCCTTTCACTGTAACGTATTCTCCTCTGATTCGGCCATTTTTCAGAGACACCACAGGGTCAGTGCTCCCTGCTGAAGATACAAGTATGTGTTTTTTGTGTTAAAGGACCATACCAGTCTTTGTGCAAGGTTATAAAAATGATGATGATAATGAAATTACTTAATAATGCGACTAATCTAGATTTTTTAAATAATGTTGGGCATATAGTGTATAGTGAAAAGGAGTCATTTCACTGGGTTTCTGACATTAAAAAAATGTATCCAATGATTTAGACATATCTTTCACATACATTCAGTGTGAGTCTATGGCAAAAAATCTGGCTGATGAAATTAAAATTAAAGAAGGCCCGCCTTTGTGTCATTTATTCAGTTTTCTCTTTTATTGTTGCACATTTGTGAAGTGTTAAACTAGCATCCTCATTCCTGAGACAGAACACAAATGCATGTGGGATGCTCCTACACAATGGTGATGTCATTCTAAAATACATTTTTTTTTTCTTTTTTTTTTTAAAGGACTTTCTGGGCTTTTTAAAGGATTAAAACCAAAAAGTCAAAAAATGCAATGTCTCTTTTACAATGGTGGTCTATGGGAAAACTGTTTTTGGGCTGCAAGGGATTTTTCATTGCAATTGGCCACTGGGAAAAAGTGGAAGCAAGCAAGTCACTGTGTCATGGCCCAAAAGTCACACATGATCACACCAAACAGACAGCCTACAAGTATGTATGTACGTTCTTCACTTGCATGAGAGGACATACCATACCCCTCCATACCTGCAGATGGCAGTCATTTGTAATTGTCATTCAAAAAGAGAGAGGGCTCCACTTTCACCAATGCCAATTCAACTAGCACCAACGAGCGTGGCAGATGCTCACCAGCAGCCTTGTCTTTGACCAACGGCTGACTGTCGACTTGGTGTGTCACGGCTTTAATACATTCATGAGTCAGACACAAAGGTAAGATAGCATTACATATTTCATCTTGCTATTTACTGGGGGATTAAGTTAGCATGATTAGTCAATGTTTTGGCAGATGAAGATGACTGGACCTGTGAGACATGAAATGGCTGAGCCCCCCAAGAATGCTCCACGATTTTCATTCCCTATAGCAAGCACCGCAACTCAGCTAATGGTACACTTATTCACTACTCTACCCATTGTACAGTAAGCTGATGTGGTGAGGCCAGAACCTTATTGCTGTAATAGGCCCTATTGTTTTATTTGTATGTTGTATTTCTAGATATCATTCCAAATGTTCATCAGAATCCGAATGTGCTTGATTGGCCAAGTATGTGTACACCAACAAGGAATTCGACTCTGTTTTTGTCAATGCTCTCAATGTATTTACACAGAAATAGACAGCTAAGAACAATCGCCAAAAAGTTGAACAAATAAAGGTAAAAGATAGACAGGACTATTTTACAGATGTGCACCACAGTTGACTGGTCACTACCCTTGCTTGTCAGCACCAGAAGTACTAGAAGGTTAAACTTATTAAGATACCCAGACGAAAAGGGAGGGATCATCATCTTCCAGGGGTGGGTCGCACACATAGCATGTCATCAAAATGTCACACCCGTACCACTCGTCACACATGTCACACCCACATTGTCAGTTGTCCTGTCCTGCTGGCTGTCCATTTTAGATAGATATCATTTTGGCTCTGTCAATACCTCTGATGCAGGCTTAAAGGCGAGACAACTCTGTCCCCTCATCCCATGATTGCACCTTTTACACAGAATGATGAGGCGGCATAACGTGAGTGAAATTCCTGCCTATATGAGGCAGTGTAAAAGGAGCTATTGATGGCTCTCCCTCTCTCTCACATACATGTATGAGCAGACACGAGCGCTCTTAGACTCACGTGCACATCTACACCAACAGCGGATTGTAATTGTGATTAGCCTCTGTGCAAATGTATTTTCTTGGGCCCTCACCTCACCCCTAAATACAAGCACACGTTTGTTCGCATGTACACACAAGCACACACGACCAGAATTAAAATCGAGTGGGGCACAGTGGACTGATTGGTGACCGGCGGCACCACTGAGTCCAACCTGCGTGAGAGCAGTAACAGAAGGTCTGCTGATCTGACGGAGAGTTGGGGTAGGCTCCCCCGGGGTTTGCACTGCTTGAATTTAAGTTGCTACAGCAACAGTCCGTGATCTGCCGCCTGCTCTTCTCCTGCTGCATTAAGGCCAGAATCCACTGCCATTAAATGGCATGTGTCAAAACAGGCTTCCTTATTATTCAACTGAAGGGTGTTCTTCCCATCCTTTGATCAGCAACACAGACAGCATCAGAAGCATCAAATTAATCAATATTAATCTAACAGCCTATGCTGGACTCAAACCCTCACAGCCTGATCTCTCCAAGCAGCAAAAAATCACCTTCTTACATAGGCCCCTGACAGCCTCTGGGCCCCAGTGTGCTGCACCAATTGCATCATCAATATTTTTACGCTATTGATCTGCGCGACTAGTAGCTACAAGTCCAGAGCTGTATGCCAATGCCGTGGGGGATGAAAGTACTCAATACGGGTACCCATCTGCCTCACTTGCACTCCACCTAAACTAAGACAGTCATTATTCATCATAGTCTATTACCTGCACCTTCTAACATAGCAGAGGAAAGTCTGGATGCAGCACATCAGTGTAAGCACAATGACCCGTACAACTTGTACTAAACTAAAGGATTTGAATACTTCCTCCACCACTGATTTTAAAAGTGTATTTAGCATGGAGACATGCATGTAAGTGATGGTAAAACAACAACAAAAAACAACAAAAATGCAATTTCAATGCAGTTTGGAAATGTCTTTAATCCAGGTATTGTTTTAAGAAAGCCTTTCAAAATCTCTGAGAAAAATAAATCACAGTGGTCACGCTAGCCAAATGTCAGTATGGTTATTCTTCATTTGTGTAATTTGTTTTTGTTATATTGTTCTTAACATTCCTGGGGCTGCTAAGGATTTACAGAAATCATACAATGAACCAATGCATTTGTCATCCACAGTGGACAATGCATCAGAATGTGGTGTCGTAGTTTGAGGTAAAATGAAGTGTTTTCTTACCTGGTGTTGCCTCTGCTATTGCTGTCAGCGCAGGAAGGAGATGAACAATGAACAGTGCTGTTCTCATCCTGACCGGGCTCAAAGAAAATACAGAGAGGTACAGTGTACTTTCAGAGAAAAAGCCCTCTGCCCCTGTCCTGGCCCTCTAGTATCGACCCGCCCACACACACGCATGCACGCAAGCACACGCGTGCACGCACGCACGCACACACACACACACACCACACACACANCACACACGCATGCACGCAAGCACACGCGTGCACGCACGCACGCACACACACACACACACACACACACACACACACACACACACACACACACACACACACACACACACACACACACACGATATTGTCAATATATACAAACATAAAGTGAGTACATGCACTTTCAACCTCTAACTCCCACACACATCACAAACAAGCTCATTATGTCACAAGCACAGCTCAGCATGAATAGTATAATCTCCATTGATTTAACCTCCGGTAGACCACAAGACCAACTCTGACTACACAGGCAAAATTGATAAAATCCTGCTCTTTGACCACTACAGTTAACTGCTGCAAACCATAGTTTCTATAATACTTGAAATACTTTTGATAATACACTAAACAAATGTTCTCCTCCACCTGAGAGGCGCTGACTAATAATAATAACCTGCTGACTTCAATTTATTTCAGTCAGTTATTGCAGTGTACATATTATGTGGTTAGGTGTTTTCAAAAACATATTGTTGCTTGTTATTAGTGATTTCTAAATCACATGGCTGACTTGTGCTGTTGTATGACCCTGAATATCTAAGAGGTGGTCCTGAATATTTTGACAGCTGGATGACATTCTTCTCGCACTTTGACCTTCACTGAGAAGACAAGATTTAGCAGTACTGGACAGATAACATGAATTCTGTGTCTCCTCTAGTGCTGGAAATTATTTTTTTCCTCCACTAGCCAAAGTGACGGGTGGATTTTAAATTCTACCAGCCACCATTCTGTTATCTCACTTTTGTGTGTAACTAACTTTAGTGTTATGTTTGTCTGAACAAAGAAAAAAACAAACAACTAATACACGTTGTTCTCATAAAAAGTATCAGTTTAATATTTCATTTAAAGCTTATCAATTTTGAATTATCTCCCTCACAGACACACACAAACATGCACGCACACACTTCGTGTGTAAGAAAAAGAAGCATCACCTTTACACTTTTGGTTCATGAACTTGTGTGGGCTGTGACATTAGCCACTCTTTTTATACCAGTAACATGTTGTCACACTGTCCTTCAAATTTTCTGTCAAATTAGACTAACAAACACACCCATGCTAACATTAACTGCTAATGCTACTCAGCTTTGTAAATCTTCTTCTTCGTCTTCTTTTATTGCAGTTGGTTGGTTTGTGGTCCGCCAGTAAACAACAAATAGGAAGATGAAGAAGAAAAACCTCACTCGGATTGGTCGAGAAGATGCAGTGAGGACACACACTACGCTTCCTAGGTAGAGCGTCCCATGACTGAGTCGACTTTTTCATCTAAAGGCCCGTTTCCACCGCAGGAACTTCGGGGTAAATTTACGGGCCCGGGGCCGTTGGTGCGTGTCTCCACCGCAGGAACCACCCCCGAAGAACAGAGTTCCGGAACTTTCAGAGGGGCTAAACAAGTCCCTGCCTCGGAGTAGATACTCAGAACGGCCCCGAAAAACTCCTGGCTGGGGCTTGGGGATTACTTGGTGCTGATTGGATATACTCAAGGCGGAATGTGACGTCAACAGAAAGCAACAAAATAGCCGACATTTTTAAAACTCAGCAGATGAGGGTTAGCTCGTTCATAGCTTCCACCGCCATGTAAACAAACTCAATAACCGGTCCATGAAAAACATATTTTTTCCGGCGGATATCTTAGTTACAACATGATTGAGCTAGCAAAGCAGTTTTGTGTTGCTATGTGTGGTATTTATTCAGTTTTGGGAAATCACTATGTCTAGAAAGCATCAGCTGACAGGGACAGCTAACAGCAGCAGCAAAGCTAACATCAGGACGTCATCTGTTAAAAGCCTCCCGTTGTCGGAAATGACATGAAACTACTCCAGTTAGCTCAATCATGTTGTAACTAAGACATCCGCTGGAAAAAATATTTTTTTCACGGGCCACTTTGTGAGTTTAGTGAGTTATTACAGACACCGCTATCGGCTAACAGCTAACAGCGTCCCTACGCCACTACGTCGCCCCAGTCAAAATGGTCGCACAACAATTACATCACATCCAGAGCCCGGTAACTTCACAGGAACCTTCCTCCTACTCTGCTCTCTCAGTGGAGACATGGCGGTTGAGAGGGCCGAGCAAGAGGACGTTCCTGTAGTAGTTCCTGCCCCCCAAATAGTACCAGGAACTTCTTCAGTGGAAACGGGCCTAAAGAGTTCACTGGCTTAAATTTTTACCTGACACCGTGGTGAGTAGGTTCATAAAATCCACCTGCCACCAGCCAAATGCGAGTGGCGAGTGCTAATTTCCAACCTTGGTCTCCTCTGTGCCATAGAGCTCCATTGTTGTTTAAAAACTATTAAAGCACACAGCTTCTGTCTTATCTAGCTAATAACAACATCATGGAGAAATTTCAGTCAGGTTTTAGGGCTCGTCACAGCACAGAATCTGCCCTTCTCAAAGTGTCAAAGACCTACTGCTGTCTTTAGATAGTAGTTAATGTGCCATTTTAATACTAGTGGACCTCAGTGCGGCCTTTGACACTGTTGATCATTGTATATTATTATACCGTCTTCAAGAACTGGTTGGCATCCAGGACACTGCCCTCAAGTGGTTTGCCTCCTATTTATCGGACAGGGGCCGTATTCACAAAGCTTCCTAGTGTTTTCTAGAATCTCCCCTTAAAGTTAAGACTAGGTTCTTGTAAAGATAAAAGTTACTCAAAGAGCATCTTAGACCTTAAAAGAGCTCCTAAGGTGAAAAACTGTTCGGAGCAGGGAGGAGGACTTAAGAGTTTCCTAACCAGAGGAGAAAATGGTGGAAACACAAAGAGGTCAGAGAAATGGTCTCTAAATACAAAATGACAGAAAGTAAATGAAACGCTACAGATGAGATTGTGCAGGGACAATATTTGTGGTCGATCTTATTTGGAATATGCACACATTTCACACCTAACAAAATAACACTGTCACGCCAGAAATACAATGATCACAATACCAAGATATTTCCTGTGGGACACTGAAAAAATGCAACAGTGCAGCAGTGATGACCTAAGATCAGCAGAGTGATCACACTAACAATGACAACACTGTCAATCTCATATTGTGATGCAGTTTATTTCATTTCCACTGGGTGTCCACACCTTGCAGGCTCACAAAAGGGCATGTCTGTGACAACCAATCACATCTGTTAAAAGAAAGCATCACACCTAGCAACAGGGTCAACCACACCTCCTCACTAAGATAAAAGTTTCTGTCCCTTCCTTTCCTAAACTTGCCAGAAGACAGTTCCTAAATCACTCCTAAGCTAGAACTCCTTACTGAAAGTGTTTAGGCCAAGTTAAGAGCTTTCTGAAGGTACTCTCAGAATGTTTGTGAATACAGCCCCAGGTCTTTTTCTGTAAAGATTGGGGGATGTGAAATCCTGGATGGCAAAAAACTGTCTTCAGTTAAATGATAGGTTACACAAACAGCTTAGTCAGCCACTTAGGACCACTCACACCACTACGCTCATACCCATGCCAGGAATCTTGGTGTCATTTTTGACTCCTCTCTCAAATTTGACAAATAAATCAACACTGTGGTGAAAGGCTGTTATTTCCAACTACGAAACACTGCAAAACTTAAGTCCATCATCTCACACAATGACCTCAAGACTGTAACCACTGCATTCATCTCCTCAAGGCTGGACTATTGTAACTCTCTGTACCTGGGTGTCAGCCAGTCATCTTTGTCTCATTTGCAGCTGGTTCAGAACGCTGTAGTGAGACTCTTCACTGGTGCCATAAAAAAAAGTATTACACCAGTGCTAGCGTCCCTGCACTGGCTACCCATCAAATACAGATTGATTTTAAGGTACTTTGACTTGTTTTTACAGCCAAACTTGGGCTGGCATCCCAGTATATTGCTGAACTTCTCTGCCCCCATTCCATCTCCCGACCTCTCAGATCCTCTGAACATTGTCTTTTAACTATCCCGCGATTGAGGCTGGTGGGTAAAGGAGATCATGCCTTTGCATCCGCTGCTCTAAAGATTTGGAATAGCCTTCCCTTCTCAATCAAATGCTCCCCCTCCATAGACACATTTAAGACAACTCTTAAAACGTATATGTTTTCAATGGCCTTTGGTTGTCTGTAGTGGTTGTAATATTTTAGTATTTTATAATATTTTCACGTTTAAAATGTACACAAAAATAAAACAGAATAAAACCGGTAAGAACAATTACAGATTGCTATATATTTTCTTTAATTTTAATTTATTTATTTAGCACCGTCTTATATCAGCGATTGCCTTTCTTCTTATGCCCCAACAAGAACTCTCAGATCCTCCACTGCCTGTCTTTTAGTTGTTTCCAAGGTGTCCCACAAGAGAACCGGTGAAGCTGCTTTTAGTTTTTATGGCCCTAAACTATGGAACACTCTCCCTTTAGATCTGAGATTGGCAGACTCCTTAGCTATTTTTAAAAAGAAATTGAAAACCTATCTTTTTAATTTGGCTTTTAATACGGGTTGATTTGATTTGATTTTTATCACTGTTATTGTTTTGTTTTGTTGATGTTGTTTAAATTGATGTGTTGTTTTTAACTGTTGTTGTTTTGTTGTTTCTGATATTGCTTTGTTCAAGCACTTTGGGCTGCATTCGTGCATGAAAGGTGCTCTATAAATAAAGTTTATTATTATTATTATTATTATTATTATTATTAATTTTGTACAGCACTTTGGTCAAATGTTGTTTTTAAATGTGCTATATAAGTAAACCTGATTTGATTTGATTTGAAAACACATCAATAAGCCACACTGCTGCACTAGGGTGGTACACTTGCTACACTTGGGGCGGTAGTAGCTCAGTCCATAGGGACTTGGGTTGGGAACTGGAGGGTCAAGTCCCCGTCTGGACCGAAATATTGAGCGTGGACTGGTAGCTGGAGAGGTGCCAGTTCACCTCCTGGGCACTGCCGAGGTGCCCCTGAGCAAGGCACCGCACCCCCCAACGGCTTGGAGCGCCCGCCATGGGCAGCCCACTCAGACATCTCTCCACTTAGTGCATGTATAGGTCCAGTTTGTGCATGTGTGTGTTCGGACCTGTGTGTAATTGACAACAGAGTGAAAAATTGAATTTCCCCTCGGGGATTAATAAAGTATATAAAATTTAAAAATAAAAATAAAATTAGGTGTTGTTATTCATTACAGGAACTTAAAGTGTGTGGGATTTAGTGATATCATTGAGATTGCAGAACTGAAACTCCACCTCTGTGCCAAGCATGCAGGAGAACTACAGTGGCTGATGGGAAAATGCAAAAACGCAAATGGCCCTATCTAAAGTCAGTGTTCAGTTTGTCCGTTCCGGGCTACTGTAGAAACAATATGGTGGACTTGTGGAGGAGGACACGCTTCCATATATAGATACAAACGGCTCATACTAAGGTAACAAAAACAGCTCAATTCTTGGTTTCAGTTTCAGATTATACACCAATAAAAACATATTTCTGAATATTATATTGGATTTCTGCCAACAGATGCCCCTAAATCCTACACACTGGACCTTTAATCCCATATACACCATCCCGATGCTGTAATCACTCATTAGAACACCAAATTTATATCAATCTATGGTTTAATATAGTCCCCAACAAATTCACTACCATGTTTGCAATTACATGGCTATGATGATGCCCAAAAGTCAGATGGAGGGCAGGAAGTGATGAATCCACATACTACATGAACTGGAAATGGAGGAATATGAATGCATAAAAGGGTTGATTGAACCTGCATGCAGCAGGTATCATTGAAAAATGTAATAGGTAGATGTGATCCACTTAAAAGGGGAGGAAAGTGATTTTTCCCACAACAAATCATAAATTACCTCCTATCAAGACCTCTGAACCAAAGTAGTATCAGGGTTCCTACACATTTGGAATTTCAAAATTCCATACTTTTCCATACCCTAATTTCCAGACTTCTCTGTATGTGTGTGTTTTTTTTTTCCAGAGAATATGCGACATCTGAGTAACAGTGTGTCATATTTCACATCATATTTAATTATTCTTAATAGTCGATTGTAGCCAAGTACCATAATGGCATGCAAATAAAAACTCAGGTAAGTTCAGCGTCTGGGCTGAGCCGGTGTTTTTTCCTTTCATGTGGCTCAGAATCGCCTTCTCCCCCATGCTGGCGATGTCAAACGATTTCACTCAAAGCTTGCATCTAGCTCTGTGTCTGAATTGGGAATCCTTGGCCATCCAGTATTTATATACGGTATTGTCAAGCCATCCATCCAAAAACTTGCATCTACCCATTGTGAACCACGTGAAACTCGTCTTCTTGTCGAAGGTGCAGTGTTGGAGTGAAACTTGATACCTGGGGGGCTGGAGGAGGGTCATGGGGCAGCGGATTGGACATACCACTTGTCAATCAGGTAAAAGGGGCGATATGTTTTCTGAGACGTTTGCCCTCACACAAACCGTGCTTGGCCTGGCATAAAACACGATCCAGATTGATGAAATTATTTTTGGAAATACCTAATTTTCTATTTTAGAAAACAGTATTTTAGAACAGTGGTAACCATACTTTATTTATCATTTTCCATACTTTTTAATACCTGGAAATTGATCAAATTTATTTCCATACTTTTCCATACTTGCGTAGGAACCCTGTAGTATTCAGTGGCTACTGTCGTGCTTTTCCTCTGTGAGTAAATTGCACTTGAGGATTGGGCTTATGTCTTTTTTCATATTGCTCTTTCCAGTATGTACATTGATGCACCACTGGTATAATGCCACTAGCTAGCTAACTTAAGCTGCTGCTCTTTACCACTAGGTGAACCATTCCCAGAGTTCTGGTGAAATGCTGTTAAAAACCTGAGTCATGGCTAAAAAAACACAGAGAAGTTGTCACGGTATACTTATTGCATGCACCCTTAGGTGGCCCTATGGGGCGAACAACACTGACCCAAAATAATAACACCTTTAAAACAATCAAATCCATGGGATCTATTAGATTGAAAACAAGCAGACAAGACAACAAAAATCCCTTGGTGAGAAGCAGCAGGACCAGCAGTCCCCACACCTGAGCCTCTTAAGCACCTCCTCCATGCAAAGTGTTATGCACCTCGTTAGGTAATGCAGCACACCTGGGCAGATCTACAAGGGAAGGAAAAAGGGACAGCAGCACAGAACACATACACTGCTGTAACACATGGGAATACCAACTCAAAGCATGTTTAACGTAAAATTTCAACTGACTCTGCTCCTCTGGATTCCAGATGGAGGTCTTTGATCCACATCTGCTGCCTTCTGTGATCTTTTTTTTTTACTTCTGTCCTTTATGTAGGCCTCTATCTTTGAGACTTAAAGATAGGCCTTATCTTTTCCCCTGATTTGATTGATTGGAGCAGCTGTAAATAGTGCAAACCACAGGCATTGCTGTTGGTTTCTGCTGCCTCAGAACCTTCCTCTGGTTGCCTGCCCTTAATCTTCAGCTTGGTCTCACTCCCAGGGTGTCAAAATACATTGTTTGGGCAGTGCCCCAGCTTCATTGTAGTGAAGCTGGAGGCACCCTTTTAACCAACTGCAATGGAAACCCAATCACATCATTTTTAGATGATCAGAGCAACGGACATAATATCAAGAGTGCAAAAGTCCAATTAGGATGGGTGGAAGACGAAGTGGATAAGTCAAACAAGCACAGAACTTTGACCCAGGGGACCGGTGTTTGTGTCTTGTGTGAAACTAAATGTCAGTGTTATTGTTGTTATGAGTTATTTTGTCGAGTCATTTGCTAGTCATGTGAGTTGTTAGTCATTCGAGTGGACTCACGTGACTAACATCAACCACTGTCTTTTCCTTACTTTAACCGAGTAATTTTGTTACTTAAACCTAACCACCAACCCCGTCCCAGTCAGATTGAGTCAACTCTGCATTGAGAGCCACTGACTTCTGCATCAAGGTACAACGCAAAAGGCTTCTGCCCAAGTGTCAAACATTAAGAGTAGGCATGAGATCATGGTGCCTTCTCGAAAGCATGTCGAATTATGAGGTCCTACGCAAAAAACCTATTTCTTACCGTTTGAGACTGACTGATTTTTTTATTGGTTGTGGTATTTTTATGGAATTTATAGAGGCCCTATCATTAAAAACATGTGCGGTTGCTAGTTCACAGTTAGGACTCAAACCAAGACATGCTGATCAAAGTCAGGACCAAATAGACAGAGATGTTAATGTTGTTGCCGTTGCCATGACTTTGGTGGTCTACTGAAAACTCTTAAATGTTTCTTATTCCATTTCCAAATATCTACCATTTTTGATTCCATCTGTGATGTAATGAACGTGTTAATATTAGGATTCTCTTAATTGCTGCTGTGCAATACATGCAGCTCTACTACATTACTCCACTATACTGTTATATGCTATACTGAAACTGAAAAAAAGTACAATAAAAATTAAAGGTATGTAAAATAATGGCAATACAGGTGAGTAAATAAAGACGGATAAAATAATGATGTTACACTACTGGTAGGAAAGCAGGTAAGTACAACAGGTAAGTATGATAAGGAAAATACTGTACACAGCGAAGTACACAGGTAAGTATTCACATGATCTGCATGTGCAGTCACACAGCTGCATGTTGCAACAAATTTCTGAAAATTATCAATCCTAAACATTAAAATGGTAATGATAAACAATTAACTTCCTGATAATGCCACTCAAAGGTCTCCAAACAAAAGGATGGTTAAGGATCGACTCCACATTTCAGACTTAGGATCCCTCTGCTTTTTTCTGCTG
This sequence comes from Epinephelus moara, assembly GCF_006386435.1. Lineage (NCBI taxonomy): Eukaryota > Metazoa > Chordata > Actinopteri > Perciformes > Serranidae > Epinephelus > Epinephelus moara. The sequence goes on from NC_065525.1 coordinate 7,940,398, forward strand.
AGGGGGAGGAGCTCCTGGTGTGAGACTCTAAACTACATGCAAACCCAGAAACAGCCACTGGATGGCAAGATATTAAATTCTCAGCGGAAACCAGTTCCAACAGATCCACTACTACTATTACTACTCAGCATTTTTCCTACACATAAGTTAACATATCTGGTCTTTAGAGATCAGCAAGCTCACACTGGTTTGGATTGACCCTAACCCAGTGAGGACAGTTTTTGATGGTTGTAATGGTCATAAATGGTTAAATAATAAACCCCACAGTTCCAGAATGTTTTTGTCATTTTCAGTTTCAATTTAAATCCTTATGGTTGTTATGTTTTCATGTCATTGGTAAAATAGGACATGACTTTGTCCATCCCTTTTTTGATCTGCTTATCAGGGGCCAGGTTGTAGGGGGAAGCAAGCTGAGCAAGGTACTCCAGATGTTCCTCTACCCAGAAATGCTTTCCAGCTCCTCCTGAAGGATCCCAAGGCACTCCCAAGCCAGATGAGATGTGAAATTCCTCCAGCATGTTCCAGGTATATCCTGGGGCCTCCTACCAGTTGCACATGCCTGGAAAACCTCTAACAGGAGATGCCCAGGAGGCATCTCAATCAGAGGGCCTTGCTGCTTGTATCTGCAAACTTGCTTTTTCAGTCACAACCCAAAGCTCATGACCATAGGTTAGGGTTGGGACGTAGATACACAAGTAAACTGAGAACTTTGCCCTCTGGCTCAGCTCCCTCTTCCAGGTCAATACCCACATTACTGCTGGGGCCAACCCAAACCGCCAATCCTTCTCAGGCTCCATTTTACCCTCACTTGAGAACAACACCCCAAGATACCCATAGGGGACAATCCACTGTCTTCTGGCAAAGAACCTTGACCTTAGACATGGAGGTGCTGACTAATCCAGACAGCTTTACACTCAAGGTTTTACACCCGGGCATTACACTGCAAACCGCCTCAGTGCCTGCTGGAGATCGTGGAGTGATGAGGACAAAAGAGCCACATCACCTGCAAACAGCAGATATGCAGTTCTGTTGTCGCCAATGATATGATATGATATTGTGATAATGGGAAAAAAATCCCTTCAACAGGGGAGAAAATGAAAGAGCAACAGAGGAGGTATCCCCCTCCCAGGACAGATAGACAGGCAATAGATGTAGTGTGTACACAATAGACCAAAGCAGACAAAATTACAATATGAAAAATCTGGATATCCACTGACATGATACAAGAAGGACTGTAAATAGATTGTAAACATATATGAAGAATATGGATTCATAATTGATGTCAGCAATTTTCAGGTTTCTCCAAACACAAAGGACCTGAGCCACACAACCTCCTCTCTATCATGGCGACTTGGAAGAGGACACACCACACAAACAGACAAAACTCGAGCACACCATTCACACAGAGGAAGCAAAGATAGAAAACCTTTCACACAAGGGAAAGAGTGAGACGAGGTGAGGATGAATCTGTTGGAGGATGAAGATCCATTTCTAGCGGCCTCAGGACAGCCAATGGTCCAGTACTGGGCAGCCTCAGTGAGAAGAAGGGACAAGGAGCAGGTGTCACTTTGAAAAGAATAGTATCACACAACATAGTTAAGACTTGTAAATGTTATACTTTTCATGTTTGAGTAACTTGTAGTGTGGAGGTGCCCAACAAATATTTTTATAGTTGCCAGTGTGCTGAGAACTACCGGTCATAATAAGGAGATATTACCGATATCCTGCATACATATTTAATATGCACACAAACAGAAAAATAATTCTGATTAAAAAAGGTAGTGCTTTAGTTGGAAAATGTATTTCCTTGACCTTAACAGGACTGCTGGCATCAGAAGGAGGCAGTGTTCACTGAACTGATCATGTTGATTACATGTTCATGCTTACTCTGCAGCTCTGAATCAAGTTCATTGAGCAGTCAGTGAGATCTGTGATGGCGGCTCACTTGCTAGAATAAACGGAAAAGATTTGACTATTAGTCACTATTAACCATAGCAGTGCTATCATTTCCTGTTTAATGCTGCTGTACTTATGTGGCAAGGATTGGAGTTTTATAAATGCAAATAAGGGGGAAAATAGAAATAACTAAGGAGGGAAGGAAACTAACTTAGGGACCGACAGCGCCACCGGGGGACTTGCACCCCAGGATATGAAAACCAAAATCTGTAAGGGCACAGGGTCGAGACTGATGAGGCAGAGACAGTAGATAAATAAAACAAATTTATTTATAATGCTGTAAAGGAAACCTAAAAAAAAAAGGGAAACTGGAGCTGCTGAAAGAAAAGATTGCAAACCAGGTAAGTACAAGAAAATATATTTTATTAACAGAGACAATCTAAAAAAAGCCAACTATAACAATACTAAAACTCTAATGAAACAAGTATAATAAACTAAAATCAGTGGGCTGAGGCCTCAGTGGGGGCAGACTACTGGAAAAGTACCCCGTCTCACTAGGCTGGGGGGCAACACTACAAACACTACAACAAAACATGCACTAAAAGAGCCCCAGTGCCTACTTGCATGCAACAGGAGTGAGGTTCTCACCACGGTGCCTAGCCTCCCACCTGAGGACACCCAGTCTGCACTGAAAAAAAACAAAAAGACACTTCCTGAAACAAAGAGAATCAAAAGTTAACAAAACCAACAACCCAACTGATCATTAAACAGTATCTCAAAACATACACTCAAAGAAAGATGTCCAACACAAATGTATTTAAAGTAAGTAAACCTAATAAATCTGGACCAAAAGAACAAATCAAAACCATACAAAATGAGCAAAGTAAGTAAATAAGCCCAAAACAGATGAAGCTGGTTCAAAAGGAAAAGAAATAGGGAAAAGAAAAGGCAAACTTAACAAAAACAAAAGCAAAACAGAACAGCAGCAGGTGAGCCTAAAACACAAAAAAGCACATGTTAGTGGGGGGAACAACTTTAAAGCAACCAGAAAACACAAAATGGGGGCCCTACTCACCACCTTCAGCAGGCAACCACCACCAGGAACCAGCAAAAGACTGAACTGAGCCAGCTGAGGCCCTTTATACTGCACCTGGGCAGGGGGAGGAGCTAAAGGAGGAGTTTTTCTGGACTACCTGGGTTGCGTTCACAACGCTTCACTGTGGTTCACTACACTTAGGAGGTTGAAACCTGTTTTAGAAACCACTGACTGAATGGTCAGCACCTTGTAGGGGCATTGTTCCAGCTCTCCTGTCGTTACCATCCAGTTACACATTAAAGGAGCAGTGTGTAGGACTTAGTGACATCTAGTGGTGAGGATTGTGGATTGCAACCAGCTGAAACTTCTCCATGTGGCAAGCGTGAATTCCCAGTTAGACTTCCTTTAGTGTTCATTGTTCAGGAGGTTTTTACTGGAAGCTAAATTATCTGCAGAGGTCATCTCCAAAACAAACAGACCCAGTAATATTAAAATGGTCCCAAAAAAAAACAACTAGAAAAACCATTGTACAATGTAAAAAAAAGAGTGTTTTTATGACACTGTGGTTGAAGAAAAATTGTGAAAACATGAAAATTCAAAAACACAAATGGCCCTACCTGGAGCAAGTGTTTAATTTGTCCATGTTTTATACTGCCAATGCTGAAAAAAGACTGACTGGGCTTTCCTGCAAATTTGCACAATTCCTATCTAAAAACGGCTTATGTGTTAGCCTTGCGATAGTCTGGCGACCTGTCCAGGGTGTGCCCTGCCTCTCGCCCAATGTCAGCTGTCAGGCTCCACCCCCACCGTGACCCTCAAGAGGATAAGCGGTTACAAAAATGGATGGATGGATGGATGGATGGATGGATGGATGGATGGATGGATGGGTTAGAGTTAGGGGATGAATGTCTAAAGACAACTGGATACAGCACTGGAATTGGGGCCTTGTTCATTCCCATAAAAGATGCTCAATGTCTCATGAAGCCAAAAAAGTTTGACTTCCTGAGTGTAAAATTATTCAGATCTTCCACATCACTGGGCCCATAGTGCCAGCATACTAGAGACTTCTGCCAGCTGAGTGGCTACCTTTCAGTTTAGCCCTCCGCTATCTTGAATGGGAATTAAATGATTTCATTGTTCGGCTCCTCTCGACTTTTGAAATGTTTTCAGACTGAATGGATCAAATCCCAATAGTCAAACAATTTATTTCATGTGGGTTGGAACGCTAAAAAAATATGTATCCACTGATCCACTTATAGACGTGTCTTTCCCAATGTAAGTCTATGAGAAAAAACCTTTTTGACATGACATGACATCAGGCGATGGACCCAAAAGTTGTCGTTACATGGTTTTCCCACTATGCAAGTTGGCTTCAAAGCCCGGTGCAGTTCCAAGGGGCCCGGGCAGGAGAGTAAGCCCCTTTTCTCTTCACAGGTTGAGAGCATAGACTATCCTTGGTCAGGAGACACTATCTTAGGAAAAGGTGCAGTACTTAAAAGACAATTGGGATGACCTACTGGCAACAAAGTTATGACACAAAAAAGCAAATAAATCCGATTAAGATTTACTGCAAGAGTGAAGAACAATGACCAACCTACAGTACTTGCCAAGGTAGTGGTAGCTTGATATAATGATTCAAATTGGAAATGGAACTCAACAAGGAATGGATAAATACAACAAGTCACTGAACATGAAAAAATACTGACATCATCCAAGTGAACTTCCACTATAGGCTACTGACATCTCCCGACATGCTGAAGATTACATAAATGCCATTACAGTGTAGTGCAAGTTACAAACAGAGATGTCAGAAGCTCTAGGTGCTTTGAAGACACTTGCCAGTAATCTTTAGACAAGTCTAATTTGATAAAACAGTGAACAGATCCATAGCATGTCAATTTAATCGTTCACCCTACAGGCCAGGTTTTGCAACACTGTTTACCTTTCTATAATCGATAGAAAAACGTGTTCCATGTTCCATCAGGCCAGACAAACATGCTGAGCTCTGTGAACCTGAGGTAAGAGTAACAAGGCCATGTTGTTATCAACCTCATCCTGCTTTAAGGTGGATTCACTCCATTTGCATGCTGCTTAATAGTAAAATTGCAGAGTAGTGGTTTGGCAAAGGAGCATCTAGTAAATATTGTACAATAGTCATTTTCACAGCAGAAATTTTGACTTGCCAGAGCAGGTAAAACACAAGTGGAACTAATAACATCAATGATTGCTCAAGAGGGTGTCTAAGGTAAGGCTTTTCAGTGAGCTATCATGCACGAAACTAGGCCCTGGAATTGCCTCACCTGAACATAGTAGCTAACCTGAAATAACGTTATCAATTACCTCTGCACTTTTCCTGCTGAGACAAGTTAAAATGTCTTCCATAATAAATTAGAGATGTTCTGATACTGATACCGGCATCAGAATTGCTTCGGATACCAACTAAGATGCTGGATCGTCTATTGACGAATATGCAAGTCTATACAGTGCTCCATTTTATTAATAAACTTTAAAGTAGTTAAATGTGGCAGTTTTCCCCAGGAATTTGTTTTTCCTTTGCCACTCTAGAACGGTAACTTAGACAGCAAGTTTTGCTGTGAAGCCACTGGCAACTACTGTTTCAGAGCAGTGAAGAAGAATTTATTTCCAATAAATAGTGGAAATCATGAACGCAATTTGGTCATCTCTATGGCATTCATTCCCGATGTGTATTTGTACCTGTTTTAAAAGTTTTAACCTGAGCCATACCATACAACAAAGATAGCAATTCACATAGATATGGACTTTGTAGTGTACAGTTATTCATTTTATTTTTTAATGCAATGGTATCTGATCGGTACTTGGTATTGGCCAGTATGCAAGTTCAGGTATCAGAATTGGTATTGAGAAGGAAAAAATGGTAATATTCACCATCTTAGTTTAGCATGTCAGTATGCTAACATGAGCTAATTAGCACTAACACAAAGTACATCTGTGGCTAATGGAAGTGTCAGGTATTTGGTCATAATCAAAGTATTAGGTAAACTAGAGACCATCTGGCGATGGGATCACTCTAGCCGCAATACCGTGATCCACCATTTAAGGGTACAGTAACACATGAGCGAAATTACTACTGACAAATATTCTCCTCCTGTTCACTTCCATACAGTGTGAGCAGAGGGGCAAATACAAATTTTGCTTCCAGTGATAAAGAGAATTCATATTTTTGTGAGGAGTTCAACTTTGGTGAACTTTGACCAGTGAAGTCGCAGCCTCAACCAACAGGAAAGAAGTATGTCTTGAGGAGACATTGATTGTTGCCATGTCTAACCTGATATTGTATGATATTGTCCATGAAAAACTGCTCCACATGAGAGATGTTGCCTAACTGGCAGAAACGACATCTATTGCATGTCTGTCCGTCCTGGAAGAGGGATCCCTCCTCAGTTGCTCTTCCTGAGGTTTCTACCGTTTTTTTTCCCCGTTAAAGGGTTTTTTTTGGGGGAGTTTTTCCTTATCTGCTGTGAGGGTCATAAGGACAGAGGGATGTCGTATGCTGTAAAGCCCTGTGAGGCAAATTGTGATTTGTGATATTGGGCTTTATAAATAAAATTGATTGATTGAACTGTATTTATCTGCATGCTAGCTAATATTAGTTAGCAAGCAAAATTTCCATGTGCACCACACCCAGCGCTGCCTACATTCAACATGAATATCACCACTGCAGGTGATATTCATGTTGAATGTAGGCAGCGCTTCGGCAGGCTCCCTTCCAGCTCCCTTGCTTGGACACCCATTTTTTGAACGCGACCTTCACTGTGATCTGAACTACACATCTGTGAGGTGACTTTATCTCATACAGCTGTGACATTAATGCTTGACATTAACACTGACAAAATCTGTCATCTGCCAAAGTACTCAAAATGGCTTCTGTGGTGGTTGTTACGCCCCACCCCTATGGGGTGAACAAAACTCCAACACTGACCCAAAATAACCACATGAACACCTTTAAAACAATCAAATCCATGGGATTTATTAGAATGAAAACAAGCAAACAAAACAACAAAAATCCCAGGCTGAGAGGCAGCAGGACCAGCAGTCCCCACACCAGAGGCCTCTCTCCTTTGCTGCTGGCACAGGAGCTCTTAAAAACCTCCTCCATGCCTGGTGTGATGCACCTCATTAGGTAATACAGCATACCTGGGCAGACCTACAAGGGAGAGAAAAAGGGACAGCAGCACAGAACACATACACTGCTGTAACAGTGGTAAACTCTACAATTGGTGTCACCACGACCACATTTGATGACATGCACAGACTCACAGACTCACCAAGTGAAAATGTTACCAGCCTTTGCCATACTGCATAATTAGAATTTTGACCTGATAAATGTCAGGGAATCACCAAATTTATTATAATTCATCCTCTGGTAAAAATGTCTGTAGCCTACTGAATTATATAGCAATCCACCCATATTTCTATACTATACTAAATTTAAACATGGAAGTGTCCTGTTCCCAATCTTTTTCTTGCTTGTGAGTTGTGACACCTTATGACTAAGGCTGTGAGCATTGGCAGTCTGAAGAGGTGACATTGTGCAGCATTTCACTTCCAAAAACAAGACTATGTAGAGAGAGAGAACAAAATTGTGTCTATTTTTTTTTCTATTCCTTCACTTGCTAAGTTTGTAACCATTGCTTAAATGCAGGGACCAAATTCGTTTTGTTTTTTTGTTTGTTTTTTTGAAGGGCTAAGCGCTAAAAGCAAAAGGAGCCGGAGTCGCTCCCCTGACTCTCTGGCTCTAGAGACCAATGTCAAACACCCCTCACAGAACCTGAGCAAAGCGCCATGACTAACCAGATATTGTGAAACAGAGATGCTTCAACACTGCTGCTGCATAAAGACAAACAGCAGTGAAACAGATGTTATGCTTCTGCCCCAACAAATACACACTTGTTTAGTGCACTGTTAGTGCAGCGTTTACAGATGATCTTAGCTAACATTAGACTGTAAAACCATTTAGCCATTATATCAGTTGTGGGAAGAATTCAGTCAGATTTTACCGTTCATTTATTTACCAACTGTGTTTAACATGTTATAATAATTCCAGATCCAGCCCCTCCCCTTTTGTCCTGCAGGTACCCGTTTTTCATCTTTCCCACCACCTGCTGTAGCGGCCCATCTCCACTTTGTCTTTCTAGTGTTATTCTACCTTTCTGCTCCTGCCTGACTGATCCATTGCCTGCCACACGGTTTGATAATGCTCTGCCTTGACCCTTTTTGGATTGGTTTACATGATCTGACCGTCTATGGTTTTGACCCTTGCCTGCCTCACTGAACCAAGTAAACTTGGACTGTTATTCTACCTGCCTGTCTTTGAGTTGTGCTTCTGAGTCCAAGCTTTCTGAATCTTATTTTTGAGCATTTTCTGTAACACTAAGGACAATGTTTCTTTCTTTTCTGACAACATTTCCAGATGCAAAACAATAATTTATTCCTCAGAGAAACTCGTAGTCTGCATCACTTCACATGCAACAACACAAGCTCTCAAAATTAACATTTCTTGCTGTGTTGCCCTTGAAAAGAAAACAAATGTGATTCAAACACATCTGTCCTTCTCGGCATAGATAAGCAGTGGGTGATGATTCCACTTGCAAAAAATGTTTTGTTTTCTATTTTGTACATGTTACATAAAGGTTCACAAGGTGAATAAAACCCATTAAAAATCATATCTCAAAAGATACAAATGCTAGTAAACCACAATCTGACCACTGTCTGTCATCATGAGAACGCAACTAGAAAACAGAAATGGAAAATTTCAAACTGACCACAAATAAACTCAGGGAATGTTTTCATGGTCCAAACAAACAGTCTGGAATTTGGATTGATGACCAAATTTTCCAGTAAACCACACGAATCTCCAAATTACTACCGTATGCAGGATAGAAAAGTAATATATTGTACTACCAGCATGCTGAAAGAAAGGCTGTTATCCAACAAGTGTTACACAGGCTGTCACTGTAATAAAGACAGTGCCCTCAGATGGGGTTTAGACAAACAGATTAGTAGAGTTCAACAAACTTTGAGAATCTTGACAAGGCGAACTGAAGCTTTGGCTCACGGTGACACTTTACTAAGACACGTTGGGTTTTCCTCTGTACATGCACAGGTGTGTGGGCTACAAGTTGCCACCATCATTGACTAAAACCAGTAGAATATAGCTTCTCAAGATGAATCTCCACCCAGTCTAAGAACTGTAATCTCACACCTGCTAATATGGCAAGTCTTCATGTTACTGCACTGTTTAGCTCTACAGAGCATAGAGCGTGTGATGTGAACACTTCTCTGCTCTCTGTGAGGTACTGATGTGATTTGGATGATGACCACTAGATGGCACCAGTGAATCTAGCTGGTAAGAAGCCAGCTCCAGCTCCTCTCCCTGCTCATTTTAAAAGGCAGGAATGCATTGGAAAAGCAAGTGTGTGACCCAGGGGTTGCTGGTTCATATCTCTGGACAGAACGAAACATTAAGGCATCAACCAGGTTTCTTGAGTTAGAGTTCACCTACTGACATAGTTGTTTTGTTACTACAGAAACAAAGGGAAATGTGAAATTTTTTGTAGTGTACTCTTACATCAGTTATTTCAAAAAGTGATGGATGTATACAAACCTTCAAACAAGGGTCGAAATGTCTCACCTCATGAAATCTGGAAATGAAATGACCTTTCAAAATGTAAATAAATTCCTGAATAGGTGCTAAATATACCTTTCCTAATGGATGCACCATGTCCCTGTAACGTAAAAATACAGGTATTAAAATGCTTAATCAGCATCATGAAGGAGTACACAATGAAACAACAGTGGGAACACTAAACCCGCAGTTCTCCCTGCTGTTCTCATTCTACTGCTGATGTTAGTGACTGAACACATTCAGTAAATTTTTTTCTACACACAAAAAACATTCACGTGTCCTTAAACCCTCAATACATATCATAGTCTAATACTGCCATTGTGCTTTCAACATGCAATAACTTAAATCTGAGTCATCCATGCAGGAAACTAAAGCAGCCAGTCATCAGCCCAAAAGGAAATCCTGGCTAATCTCATGTCTGTATCACATTTAAACAAGAATCAAAGTACAATACAATGAAAGTGCTCAACAATAGCATGTATGACACACTTAATATAATAAGAGGTTTGAATTATATATTATTTAAGGTTAATATGGGTGACACACTGCGTAGGCAAAAAAATCACAACTTGGACAAAACAAGGTTTCAGGGTTTCATGAGTGCCAAGAACTTACAATACCATAGCCTCCCATTTCAAGATAATGCTATTCGTCTTCATTTGAGGTTAAACATGGAAAAGTTACTGACAACATATACAAACAAAAAAATGTAAAACAAGTAATGTAATTTTTTTAAGGCAACAAACAAGCTGCTCTCACATTTTCAGAACTGAGAACACTACAATAGAATAAAGCTCATTTGGGTATAAAATGGAAAACAAACATTCTGTGGGTCCACAAAAGCAGCCTCCCATTCATTGTCTACAGAGCAGCTGCAGACTTTATACCCTATGACATCACAAGTTCGACACTTCTCTGGTTTCTGGCTTTGACGGAGAGTAGCTCATGTTCACTAATATTGATTGAACTTTCCTCAACCATGGAAATAACATATTGGAATTCTTATTTTAGGTGGTGTTCTCCTTTAAAAACATCTTAATCTCCCAATTGAGGCTATGCTATACATATATAAATATATATATATATATATATATATATACCCCTCTCAGGGTGGTGTCTGTGTCATCCTCAAGCTCGGGTCCTCTACCAGAGGCCTGGGAGTATCTTAGCTGTTCCTAGGACTGGACCCTTCTGGACTGAGGCTTCAGATATTGTTCCTGGAATCTGCCGGAGCCACTCTCCCAGTTTGGGGGTCACTGCCCTGAGGGCTCCTACTACCATGGGGACCACGTCAACTTTGACCTTACACATCTGTTCCCACTGTTCTTTCAACCCTTGATACTTCTCCACCTTTTCGTGTTCCTTTGGGAGGGCAGAGAATTGATGGAATATATATACAGTATATATATATATATATATATATATATGTATGTATGTATATATACCAATAGTAATATATTTTTTAAGGCAACCAACAATTAATTTAGCAGCCGTTCTAGCATATTAAACATGTCTCTTATTATTTTTAATATAGCAAAATTATGAGTCTTAGAATAGATGTATCATAAAGGGGTAAAAAAAATGCTTAAATGCATATCTAATTTGACAATGCATATATAATTTTTCTCAGTGCCTAAAAGATACAACATTAAAGGGAAACTACACCCATTTTCAAAATTCATATGTTATTCCTATAGTATATGACAGTCCAAAAATATTAGTGAACATGAGCAACTAGACTGCTGAAACTCAAATCTGTGATGTCATCGAGTATAAAGTCTGGAGCTGCTCCATAGACAATGAACTGGTGTTTTAGATGACACAGAGAGCACCCAGGGGAATGTTCTGAGTATATGGGCACATTTTCTGTTTAATATCTGAGAAGACTACAATATAAAAAGCCCATCTGAGTATAAAAAAAGGAAACAAACATTCTGTGGCTCCACAAAATCCGTCTCACATTCATTGTCAGTAGCCCTTTTTACACAGAGATCGTGCTGTAGGGCCGCTATAAGTCCTTTCTTCAAGCCTCCTTTGCATTTTAACATAGAACAAAACAACAGTGGCATCATGCCTCCAGTGTGATTATAGACAGCATGCCAGCATTGCTGAATCAAAAGAGACTTTACAGGCATGATGTGTAACACCAAAGCCACAGCCTCAGACATGTCGGCAGCGCTTTATAAACAATAACAATGACATAACATGGCAATAACAATCATTTACCATCTCTGTTATATGATGGCTGATCTCACCCACTGCTCCAAGGGTAAGGAGCTTGAGGACCTCCTTGTTTTCCGAATTTGCGGACATTTTTAGCGGCTGTTCTTCTTCCTTAAGTTAGCTGCTAACTGCTATCAGCTTTTTAAATCTCCTGCAGTGGCTCACATGCATTACATATTGTCAAAATGTTCCTCCTGTGCCACCCGTGATCCTGTCCCGCCAGCTGTCTCGTTTATACAGATGTTGTTTGGCACAATTACTTCCTCTGATGCCGCCTTACATGCAACAACTCTGTGCCCCCGTTTCACGATTGTACCTTTAATACAGAATGGTGAGGAAGCATAATGCCGTTAAAGTCCTGCCTTGAAGAGGCAGTGTAAAAGGGACTTAAGGAGCAGCTCCAAACTTAATAAAAAAATCGCCGGTTTTAGACTTACTTCTCTAGTTTTAGCCTTTGAGAGAGAGTAGTTTATGACCACAAATCTTGAACTTTCCTAAACCATGGAAATAATATATTTATTTTTTTTAATATAGTTGGTGTTAGCCTTTAACTTCCCTGAATATTTGTGTTAATGATTGATCCATGTTTTGATGTATTTTCTGTAGCTGAATAATCATGCAGTATTTTTATAGACTTTTATCAGTGGGTCTATTTTATTTTATTAGATTTTGATAGATTAAAAAAAATGCATGCTTTACATGGATAAGTTTGACCCAATAGGAGATGAGTGCGGTGCCCTACGTGAGACGTAAGGGGCGTTCCAGTGCCGCGTCCTCTTCTCAGTAGTAAGCGGAGTTGACTGTAGCGCTCGAGCTCCATTGAAAGTGGCTCCCCGCTTCAGTGACAATACAGGCGGACAAGGGGGCGGACCAGCGAGAGGAAACTTCACAGAAAACAACAGCAGTCACTCCGCTGACCTCCATATAACTGTTAATATTTATCAGCGGTAATATTTCCGAAGACAGCCAACTGTGTTCGCTGACAGACACGCCAGGGGCTGCGGCGGTGGCTCGCCCGGAGAAGGAATAACGTTAGGAGGACAACGGAGAGAAAGGTGAGGCGAAGGCACGTTTGGGAAGAAGCGAAGGAGGACAGTAACAAGAACTCAGCCACAGGTAGCCTCACGTTAGCCGCCGTGGCAGAAGATATCAAAGTGCAGGCGGGTCATGCGGATTTCTCCGGTCGCTGAGCGGAGCGCCGAGTCGCAGCAATAATAACCGGTGGGAAAGAGAGAAGAAGCAGAAAACACAAGAACCAGACCGCTTCTCTGCCGCTCCGTCTGCCAGTCCAAGCGGGCTCCCGGTCAGAGAGAAGAGCCACCATGTCCCGGAGAAAGCAGAGCAAACCCCGGCAGATAAAACGTAAGGATGAAACAAGCTTATTTGTTAATGTTGTCTTTTTTGTTGGAGTGTTGTGAGTAGTTGTAGTGTGGTGAGAGGCACGCGCGCTCTGGGCAGAAGCCGCGTGCTTAGTGCGGCGCTTCGCTTCAACTGTGCGTTCACTATAAAGTTAATAAGTAGTATGAAACCCAGCTGTAACGCCCGACTGTGTCGACAGCAGGCTAGTTTCATGACACCGTCTTTCTGAGTAAATGTCGCTTAAAACACAGCCTAAAGGCCCACACAAGACTTTGATGATATCAGTAAATTGAACCTTAAAGTACAAGTTCAGTTGAGTTCAGATAGGATAGAGTATTTTCTCAGAATAGCCGAGTGACGTAGCCTACACCCTTTTAAAGCCCAAAATATTTAAGCGCCACTTTAGAAGCCTCGTTATCTTGACTGTGCAAGAATATGAAAAAGTTTTCATTTTATTACCCTGTAAAGAATGCTTTGTCCATTGGCAGCTAAAACTGTAGCTGTGGCTTCCTGTTTAATTCTGTTGTGGAAACGTCAGTGTTCTCTGAAAAAGCCGATGTGAACAGAGATAAAGCAGCGATCCGATGTGAGGCCAGATAAAGATTAAAATTGGATCTTTTTTATTTGTTTTCTGTCTGAGGCAGCGCCGAGGCCGCCGTTGCATTTTCCCCCTGGCTTTTCACTTCTCTTTCCCAGAGATGGGGCGTCAGATAGGCCGCCTGGCTGATCTCTCCTGCTGATAGCTGCTTACAATTGGATCTTTTTTTTCATCTATCCTTTTAACTCAATAATGCATCTTAGGGCCGCTTGAAAGGCCTTTTCTTGGTCTGGCGCTTGGCTGGTCTCCGTGCTTGACGAGTTCTTCCTGTTCATGAGACGCGTGAATGTTTATCGCTGGTGACTGATGTTTAAAGTTGATATTAAAAGCATATTAATGATCTTGTTGATTAACCCCTGCTAGGCATGTTGCACTCTGAGCTGATGAAGAGGCTCAGTCTAAATTTAATGTCATTATACGTGGATTAAGATGAAGGGAAAAGTGTGTATCTTTTTTGGAGGGTACAGCTGGAATGGAAACATGACATCAGCAGAACAGTTTGTTTGGTAAGTTATCACATTGAACAAATAATACTATCTTGTCATCAGTGATTGTGTCACTGTGTTCCCAGAAACCTAGTGTTTATAAGCAACATTTAGAGGTCCCCATGGTATCACATTACATAAATAACAATAATGATGTATACTTTATTAGTCCCACAAGAGGAAATTCATTGTTTCCTTATATGCAAACACAGGCCCAAATTCACACATGCTCAAACTTATGAACTTATATCCATTCATTTGGCGATGTATGGAGAGATGTCAGAGTTAGAGAGCTGCCTTCGGGATGTGCTCTGAGCAGTTGGGGTTGCTCAAGGGCACCTCAGCAAGTGCATAGGAGGTGAACTGGCACTTCTCCAGTTACCAGGCCACACTCCATCTTGGTTCGTGCGGGGACTTGAACCAGTGACCCTCCGGTTACCAAGTTAAGTCCAACGGACTGAGCTACCGTCACTCACTAAACACAGTTATGATATTAATGAGTTGATTTTTTTTTAAATAGAGATTTCTGATTTTAGAAAAATCCAATGATGATCAACATTTTTTATTATTAGTCTAATGCAGTCCACCCTTGTGGGCATTTTTGAGTGCAAGACATCAAAGGAAGCAATAATCATTACATCATGTTAATCACACTCCTTTCTACCAACACAGAACTGGTTCTGTTCCAGTTCCTGCACCAAATTTCAAACCAATCAGAGCATTTCGACCAAAATTAAATAGGTTCAGAACCCATAAAGTTGGTTCTCAGCTAGAGCAAAAAACAACAACAACAGGTTTTCCTTGACCTAAAGTGCGAGCTGTGACAACCTCAGTAGGCGTGTCATATACCATAGGTTGGAAAGAGATGATGGAGAAGACAACAACGAAGATGTTGAGTGAGAAATCATCAGAAAAAAAGAACATGCAGTGGTCGCATTAATAGTTGGTCCATGCTTGTTTTGGGGGTAAAAACAAGTATCTTTAATAAGAGAACAAAAGTTGGCAGGTAATCAATGTAATCTGTGATTTTGCTACTGTTACTTCAGTTGTGCATTTTGTAATGCCCTCTGCTGATGACACATTGTGGATTACAAGGGTTTCCTGCAGAACTGGTGCAAACATGGTCTGGTTTGCTAGATAATACCAAGGTTCCTCTAATCTTGAACGGAACTGGTTCAAGAACCACAGGTAATTTGGTGGAAAGGGGGTGTAAATTGCCCACAAGTTACCGTGCAACCTGCACTCTAAGGCTAGCCATTGTTAGTGCTTTTAATAGCTTTTATATCAAAATCACAATTTGAAAATTTGATTTTAACCATTACTTAGATAATTAACAGTGTCTCAATACGCTATAGGAGATGGAAGGTTTTAGATTTTGCCGGCTAATCAGCTAATTAATGCTCCATTTAAGATGCTCTCTATCAGCCGGTTTGTGTATTTATATTGCTCAGCTAAAGATGGTTTTATTGAAGAACACACTCTTTGTGACAAAATGGAGAGTTGGCTGTTTCCTTCTGGTCTTGCTCTACATAAATGATCAAGGTGATTGCCTCACTCTAATAGGCAGCTAGCAGGTAGCTTTGTAGTTGTTGAGTGTAAATGACAGGCAGCTTTCACACACATTATATTGTTGTTTGAGCTCATCATCCTAAAAGCTCTGAATTGGCACCCCCGGGGTTGAGTACTGAGAGGCAGGTTGTCTTGTCAGCTTGTGAAGCTAACATCAATGTTAGGCAGGCGTCTCACCTAGGTGTCACGCCATCTACCATCCCCTCCTCCTGATGATATTGTCAGGTCATATACTACGTAACTTTAAAAGCCTTGATGTGATGCATATGAAATGTGCAAATGTGATGTATTTGTGGTTTGCAGGAACATGAAATGCCAAGATTTTCTTCTGGGGACTGGGCTGGTGTAATCAGTAGCATTAGCTAGCTAACCTGGACCAAGAAATGTAATGCATGGGGTTGCTTGTTGCAGATGATAGTGAAGTGTTTATTCTTAACTAGATGTAGTTAAGTTATTGTTAAGTGCTTAATTTCTTACAAAAGTTACCTCACTGAACTCATTGATGTGGTCTGTTGTGATCAAGCATATCCGTTGTGTTGGGTTGCCATTTAGGATTTCTCTTGATGAGGTTCTCTGGTGTGCCGCTGCATGTAGTCTATATAGTCCGTTACTTCCTGTTTTTTCATGTGTTTCCATAGAGAGGCCTATCAGCTGTGAACTCCCAGCAGGCACCTACAGTAAAGCCAGCAGCGAGGCCTGGAGATGTATCCCAGACCCTGAGGCAGATAAACCCAGGCTAGACTTGCCGTGCATGAGAGAGAGAGTGTGTGTGTACATGTGTGCATCTCAGGGGTGTTATGGCCGTCTTTATCAGTGCTTCTGGTCCACTATGCTTCCCTGTGCACCAGGCCCCGGCTGCGGTTGAGGCCAGCCAGGCTCTCAGCCCCGTGACTCTCTTGTGATTTGGCAGACATTTTGATAGGAAAGAGTGAGGAGTGATAAGGACTTTGTTCGGCTGGGGTGTGTGTGTGGGGGTTCAGCAGAGGAGGGGGCTGCTGGTGCTACCACTACCACTACTACTATTACTTCTAATGCAGTGTGTCCACCATGTTGTTTTGAGCGTGCTGCTTGCTGTCACTGATATGACAAATTCCAGTCAGGTCACAGCATTGTTGGGTTGAGTTGTCAGTAATATACCTCTAACATTCTCTCTAAAAACTATTCATGATGCAACACATTGATGTAGTTTGATGTGTACAATTACACCGATGAAGCTAAAGCCAAGTTAATGGTTGTTTAGCTGTTGTAGTCTTCCGCTTTAAAAACCTCTGGAAGGTATTAACAGGCGAAGCAGGTGCAAGGAGTTTTGAATGATGTCTGAAAGTTGAGAAAGTGGGTGCTTTGAGCAACGTTAATTTGACACATTGTTGCATTTGAATATGTGTCACCTAAAACACTTATTATTATTTATTTATCCATTTTTATTTACATACCTGGCATATCCATATCTACTTGAAAATGCGGGTTGAGCCCATAAAGTTAGAAACTGACTGGTATCTCCTTATTTAATGACGATTGGACACACTTTTTTGTCAGTTTTTAATACTCCAAAAAAGGCATCGAAGAAAAGAAGTACACAAGTGAGCTGGTTAAATGGGCTGTCAAAAAAAAAAGAATAAATTTTTGATTTTAACTTATCAGATGATCAGACCAAATCCAGTATTCAGAGTGCGTAATTGCAAACAGACCAAACTGCCTTGTCTTGCAGTGGGTCGTCTGATCTGTTGAAGCCCTGTTGACCCATCAGTAAAATATGTAAATGTTGTTCTCTTTATTAACTCAAAATGGAGGAAGCCATTGAGCTGTGCCGAAGTATTTTTGATTTGACACCATACACAGAAAAATCACAGAGAAAGGTAAGATAAGTGTTGTGAGAAAATCTGCTATTAAACTTTTTGCAGACACACACATACATGTCTGTGCAAACCTACATAGAGAAGGGCGTGATAGGCAACCGATTGCAGAGGAGCTGATGTGCACGTCACTGAAATTTCAGTAATGTGTTGGGTGAACCTGTGCATCAAGCGTGGTTATCGGTTGAAGAACAAAAAAAAGCAAATATTAAATTCTTGTATGAGACTATAAGAAACTGCCATGAGGTGTAGCCCAAAAAAAGCATGTTTCAGTTAATTTTTTAATAATGACTGATTTAATTAATCAATAAACCCAGTCACCAGGAGAACTGTTGGGGCTGTGCGTTTCTACAAATTCAGTTCAGTTCAATTTTTATTTATAAAGCCCAATATCACAAATCACAATTTGCCTCACAGGGCTTTACAGCATATGACATCCCTCTGTCCTTTGGACCCTCACAGCAGATAAGGAAAACTTCCCAAAAAAACCCTTAACGGATATGTTACATATGTCTGATATTATGTACTAGATGCACTGAAACTTAATGTTTCTTTATGTTTCAACAACGCTGTGGTTAATGTGTGATTAGGTGTAAAACCACAAAAAAGCACTTGGTTATGGTTAGAAAAAAGACCATGTTAGTGCTTAAAAAATATGGTTTTGGTGGCAATATCAGGCAGTATCATGTAAAACACATCTGCTTTTTGTGACACTATCCTGGCAGGAAACACAGCGAACAACAGCCACATTTGGTGGCTAAAAAGCAGAGGTCTTCAGTGTTCTGCAGCTTGGCAGGCATCTCGCCGAGGTGTCACCCCATACACCCCCTTCACTTCTCGATGATGAAGTCGGCTCATGTATTATGTCTCTCAAGAAACGTTGATATGATATGTATGAAACATACAGATGTAACATATTCATGGTTTGCACAAGCCTGCAATGCCAACATTTTCTTCTGGCCACCAGGCTGAATTAATCATTGGCGTTAATCTGAAGTCACCTGTTGATGTCACTAAGTAAGGCAGTGGAGGCACTGTGAATGAAAAGAGCACTGGTAGCTTTACAGTGTATTTTAAGATCAGGTTATATGAATTGGGTTTGAATTAATTTGAACCTGTTACATGTAAGTTCTCAATTGACTACACTTGATGTTTTGGAAACGATAAAGTGAAGGCTACAGGTGCTTCCTGCAATCTTGGCGAGCCTATAACCACCAGTACATCAGCAGGGTAAACAAGTGATAAGGGCTGGTTAGGGCTGGTAGCAAGTATTGCTTTGATGTCAGTCCTATCAGATGCCACTGTTATCAAAAATGTATACATTATGGCCAGACCTACAGGTGACTTAGTTTGGTAGTGTGCTCACCTGAAATAACTTTATTATAAACCACCAGAAAAAGCAACAATTGACAACAACAACAGCAGCAACAACCCCCCCCCACAAAGAAGACATTAAGACAACATAGCATGGATATCTTTTTCAATTTTTCCCCCCAGCAACAATGGATTAAGTCCAGGGCTTTCTGGAGGCCCACAGTTGAAGAGGAGAAGCGGGTGTTTGTGTAGCAGATAGATATTTGTCTGTGTCTCTTTGTGCGTCATCCTCCCCAACGGTTGGTGATCTTTCAGCCTGATAAGGCTTCTCTCCTTGATGGGGAGATAGGAGGCAGGCAGGCAGGCAGCCCACTGAGGCTGGATCCCTGGGCTTGTATTTTGGCGGTTGAGATGGGAGACGCGATAAAACTTGGCGGCGATCGCTGGTGCTGATATCGCAGAAAGCAAAAGAGAGAGAGAGAGAGATTGGAGGTTGGGCAGATGGAAGGAGAGATGGAGGATGGAGGGCACATTGTAATTACATCTGGCTGTTCCATGCCATTTTCCCAGCGTTGTTGCGTTGTTGTCAGTGGTTTTGTTTGCGATTGGCTGGGGGTGGATCTCTAGATAATTAAAAGAAAAGAAAAGCAGAGGGAGAGCGGGTGGAAAAAAAAGTGCGGTGATAAGAGGGAGGAGAAGAGGAGGAGTGGAGGTAGATAGTGGGAAGAAAGAGATAGAGAAAGAGTGAAAAAGTGTGTGGAATACATAGCTGGTAGATGAATGTGTTGTGGTGTGTTTTTAATGGCAGCCCAGCCAGCTCTGCAGCTCCCCCCCCCCTCAGTGAAAGATGTTTGCTGCTGATAAGGAAGCCTGCTGATGGTAAATAGATAACACCCTGCAGATTCACACTACTGATTGGGTGTGTGTGTGTGTGTGTGTGTGTGTGAGAAAGCTTGGTTCCTATGACATCAGTGCTAGAGCTCAGAGGTCAGCATGAATAATACGCTGCCTCCCACGACTTAAAGCAAACCGGGACGCCTGCAGAGGCCAGACAAGGAAATCACCACACTGACCTCCTCCTCCTCCTTTTCTTCTATTCTTTCCTTTTTTTCCCCCTTTCATTAAACGGTGAAACTTCCCTATAGCTCATACAAGAGGTGTTTTTAGATTTCTAAATGACTTCAGATAGGTTCGAGTTGAGTGCTGCAGCTGAAAGGAATGTGTTAGTGTTGTTTTTTTATCAGCAGTCTAAAAGGCCCAGGTCACGTGATTGTTATATGGATGCACAATTGAGAGATTAATTCATTCTTTGTGAGCCAAAGTGAAATAAAACACACAAGCACGTCTAAATTCCAAGCACACACACACACACAAACACACACCCAGAAGACTCATGCAGCGCCTTGGTGGCTTTCCCTTGTGTGTTTTTTTTCTCCTTCTTTGTTCTGCTTTTAGCTTGATGTGAACTTTTGATAAGCCGCGGGGCCTGATCTCCGGTGCAGATAGAGATCGCCAAGTGCGATTAGAGTTGTTATCAGGCTGCAGCAGGCAGGAGCTGAGGCTCCACCGCAATAACAACAGGCCCAGGCAGGAGCAGCCGGGGTCCGGACCCTAGCAATCAGTTCCAGCCCTAATGGGATTAATGTTGTTGTATAATTAGATGATAGGTGTGAATGCATTTCTTTTCTCCCTCAATCTTTTCTCACTCATTCAAACTCCCTCCCCTCCTCTTCCTCCTCCTTTCCTCCCCCCTTGTCTCTCCTCTCTCTCTCCACCCTAACAAGCATTGTCATTGATTAATTTAATTAAAATTAATACCACGTATTACTCATTCCAGATTCTGTGTAAGATAGCGCAGACATGTTGGGAAATTTTGGTGTTCGTTGATGATAATCTCCAGGGTGATTTTTTTTTTTTCTTTTTAAATATTCTTTTCTGTTAAAGGCGTAAAACTTGAAGAGCGTACAGTGTGCGGGAGGGGGAAGAAAAAGAGGAAAGTAACAGCATCAGCAGGATGACTCGCACTGGTTGATTCTACTGACAGATATTAGACTGACTAGATGGTGACTGATCGGACGATTCTCATGCTCATGATGAGATAGCTTGGTGTTAAAGTTGCACATGACTGCACATCGGTCACACCCACATATGCACGCACATATAGGATCTGCACAGGGGGTGGACAAGGCAAAGTGAACACTTCAAAAACATAGAAATGATCAAGTTATCACTGTGTAGTCAGAGCAGTCCTGATTGGATCTCTGTAAGAATGCTGTCAGCTCTTTGATGGTGGAAGAAGCTGAAAATCTACTTTCCCAAATGCTTCAGTAATGTGTTTTTCATGTGACCTAAACATTATCGAACTTGAACTTATTCTCTTATTTTTAACTATTTGGAATTCTTTCAAAATAATCTCATGAAAGGCACAATTTTTAGGGTTTTTATACCATGCAGATTTGCCTGTCTTTAGCTTCCTTGCATTGAAGTGTGTCTGCATTGTAACTATCTGAGTGGTGTTGACGGAGAGAGTGTGCGTGTGCATGGTCAGATACACCAAAGGGGGAAGTTGGCAGGGTTATAGAGGAAACACCGTTTGTGTTCGGTGTGTGGATGAGTTATTACCCTTTTCTGCTATTTACCCACGAGACGGCCATGTGGTGAATTATGGTTCCCCAACTCGGTGCCGTTGTAAACGGTGTCACCCTTGACCTCGGCACTGACGACTCTGCAGCTGAGGGAGGAGAGAAAACATTACCCTGGCCAACAGTAGCGTAATCTACGTCCAAACTGTTTGCTCTAGCAGTAATTACCACTCCGCCAGCTCTTCCCAGGGAGCTTTGTGAGGGCTTAACTCACGGCTGACGTGCTCCCTATTAGAGACGGTGATGTTTAACTACAGTAACCAAAGAATCCGAGCCTTCTTTTCCTTGAGCTGCTATCTGATTGATGCATGAAAATACAGGTTTGGGGACACATCATTCAAGGTTTTTATCAACATGTTCAAACAGACATATAAAACACCAAGTATGCAGGGAAGGTTAGCAGACACTTTATCAAAGCAGACCAAATGAAGGTGTTTAGGTTGAAGCAGCTCTGTGTGTAGTCGCTGGTTGTAGGAGTTGTTTTTGTGTGTGGGATAGCTGTGGGCCACGTGGCTCTGATCTCTGGTCAGAATGACTCTGGACACTCAAAGGACAGTGTGTTTGTGTGGATATATCTGTGTGTGTGTATTAGAGAGAGAGAGACAGCCAGTGTTATGACAAGGCCCCCCCAGAGGCAGTGATAAGACAGACCATTTGCTCCTACTGTGCTGAGCGCTCTGTTCCAGGGTGTTAAAGCAACCTGGGCAAACAACACCGCCTGACCTGCTTTTACAGCCGCACACACACACACGCACACACACACACATATACACACACACACACACACACACACACACATATGTGTGCCTGCCTGCCCACCCGACACACAATAAATGCAACTGTAGCTTGAAAGCTGCCCAAGCATGAATTCTCAGATCACCAATGTAAACTCAAACAGATAGGAGGTCAAAGGTCAAAGGTCACAGCAGCATTACAAGATGGAAAAATATCCCACCAGCTCCAGACAGATCATAAAGTGCGTAATTCACACACATTCTTTCCCTGTGACCTTTGACCCTGTGTGCACCTGCTCCCTGTGCTGAGCGTTCAAGTCATCATGTCATATTGTCACTACTGGGTGAAAATCTTGTATGTGTTGAGCTTAAGTATATTTTGTGTAGTTCTCTTTTTAGAGTGTATTCATTTATTCATTGTAGTTTATTGATTTGGGTTTAATGGGCAACAAGGGAGGTATTAACTCACAGATTTGCATAAAACCTTCATCAGAAATACAGATATTAAAACAAGAGTTGATTTCATGGCATCATGAACGCAGGAATGTGATATAATCTGCTTTGTAGACATGCATAGACACCTGCGTAAATGTAGTAGATTAAATATTCAATAAGTAAACATGTAAAACACACGGTTAGACTTATCCTCTCACCCTTTATTTATATTTATCAGTGAAATACTCATGATAATGTTTGGATAAAAATTAAAAAGTTCCCCATATGGGCAACTCTTATTTTGAAGAAAAGGATGAGAAGCGTCATTTTTGTGTTGTGAAAGTGTTGACTAAAAACAGAGTAATTTATATTAAATGTATTTGCATTTTACATTCATTTACAGCTTTAACTGTAGTACTTGCTTCAATCTGAATTTCATGTGAACACTTTGGCGTTGCTGGGAGGTGTGTAGAGCTGCAATGATAAATTGATTAATCAACAAGTTGTTAACCATTAAATTAATCACAAAACTAATTAAATAATCAATCGAATGTTCATGTTTACAATATGTTTGGCAAGTCTTACACCACAGGAAT
Source organism: Epinephelus moara (assembly GCF_006386435.1). NCBI lineage: Eukaryota > Metazoa > Chordata > Actinopteri > Perciformes > Serranidae > Epinephelus > Epinephelus moara. The sequence goes on from NC_065525.1 coordinate 7,963,805, forward strand.
AACATGTATGAATTTTGAAAATGGGTGTAGTTCCCCTTTAACAAGAATGTTGTTTGTCCTACATGACAAGGAAAGGCTGAAAACAATGTAGACGGGGTCCTAATTGTTCTTGCTGGCTCCTTGTCGCACTGTCATGGCATACTGGGACACCTGACAGGATAGAATACGTGCTTTTCCTACTTGGACAAAATATCTGCTGTGAAAATATCTGGATGGATGTTTAGCCCGTTATGTTTACAGAAAATTGTTTTGCATTCATACTCTTGAGGTATGGGTGAAGTGCAACTGGCAATCCCTACAAAGCACATAATAGCACGTGATACACAGAGCAACAGGCAGATGGTATTTCTTGACAGCTGATGTTAATTGAAATTGTGTTTTGTTCTGTTATATCAAGGACAGAAATTTTGGGAGCTGTGTTGTTGCTTGCATAGCGAATACTTGATGATTAAGCTACCAGGCTGGTTATAAAAATGAACACAAGAAAGGAAAGCAGAGAGGAACAGAGTGGAAGAAGAGTAAAGAAAGCCACCATATGTACAGTAATGTACAAGAGAAGAGGAAGAAGAGAAGGGGACAGTGAGGGAATGAGGAAGCAGAGGAGGGTCAGAAGGAGGAAATGGGAAGGATAGGAGGCGATAAGGCGACTCTGTGTCCGAGACAATGCAAGTAGAAAGAGGAGATGCTGGAGGAGCCTCCTGGGAGCCACCTTAACAGAGGTCTAGACCAGCGGCTCCTCTCACTGTCTGTTGACACACATGCACACTCATACTCACACACACATGCTCACACAAACAATCAGCTTCCATAAAAACAGCACAGTTCCCTCAGATCAACACTGTCAGGGATGTCTGGAGCCTTTTTGTGGCAGAGCAAAACACATCATTTATCTTCAGATTGTTGACACCAGTGATGACCTGGGCAGAGGTGAAATTTCAAGCTTTTAAAACTCACTCTCTTGTCTCCTAATCAGCCTGTTTACTCCTCTGTGTTTTGAAAATGCAACTTTTTTTTTTATCAGTTAACGGAGCCAGTTGTTGTTTGTTGCAGTTACCTCTGACTGCCAACAGAGGATGATCAAAGTCATAAATTACTTGTTTTCCTTTGAAATGTAGTGTTTATGTATTTGATCACATTTAGGAATATAAGGCCGATCAGGGCCATGTTTGTGAGCGATGAGTAACATACCTCTCTCTCTGTCTGCCTGCCTCTCTGTCTCTCTCCCTGTCTCTCAGTATCTCTGCCTCTCACGTCTCAGTGTGTACATTATGAGTCATGTGAGCCAGTAGTGTTGCAGTGATCCGGGCCTTTGGATTGCTTTGTGCTTGTGTAAACCATGGTGCTCTGGCTCCCCGACTGATAAGTGAGCTGCCAATCAACTGGCTGTGTGTGTGTGTGTGTGTGTGTGTGTGTGTGTGTGTGTGGGAGGTGTGTGTGTCTGGCCTTACAGTATGCTCATAGACTGTGTGGTATGTGCCACAGGTGAAAATACATCATATTTGGGGTGTTTAATAAATCACTTTCTGCAAAAAATAGATTTTGATAGAGACTTCACTCTTTGCTAGAATTCACTATAAATACACATACATGTTTTTATTGGAGTGATTATAGGAAAGGTTTTAGGGCTGAAGATTATCATTGCTATCTTAATTATACCTCATAGTGTTCAGCACTGGGCTAGTGTGGACTATATTGTCTTTATTTTGGATGTGACATTCACTAGTTCCTTAGCTTTGAAGGCTTGGCCATTGGAGAGAGTGAAGGCTTGTGTCTGTCATACACCATGCAGCATCTGACAACATGTAACCCACTGTTTCCCCACCCCAAGGGTTGCATTAACAGGAGAGGGAAAAAACAAACCCATTTCTGCCTCTTTTTTTTTTTCCAGATTTTGTATTTTAAGATAATGTGTACTTTTCCATATCCAGGCCTTTAAAACCTGTTCACATAAAACAATCTAAGAATCTGAGAACGTCCCTCTTGGTTTGAACTGATTAGGTCTTCAACCCTGAGTGCGAGGTCAAAAGTTTACACCTTTGCTCTAAAGCAGTGGTTCCCAACCAGTGGGTCACAGTCCCTAAAGTGTGTTGCAGGTCCATTTTGAATATATCACAAGTGACTCATGAATGTGTCAAATTTATAAAAAAACACACTGCAAGCACAGTGAATTTCCATTTGACTTAAGAGAAATCTGGACCCCATGGCAGGACCAGTTGGGAACCACTGCTTCAAAGAGTATTTCATAAGGCTGTAAGCAATGACTTTCACACAGGAGACTGAGTTTTAAGTCCAGTCTTAGTCAGTGTTAGCTCATTATTTTTTTTATTTATTTTTTTGGATGTATAAAGCTGCTGTATGCACACTGTGTACATAAACTTTTGCTTATTAGCTGAATAGACCCATTTATGTCACTGGTGTAGTAGAACGTAAATGCAGGTATATGGGGTATATGCACCTCTATTTCAGCACTAGTACGTGCTAAAGTCACTTTTCGACAAGGCCAGGACATCCAGGAATATATATCTGGGTGTAAATAGCACTGTAAGCTATGGACACCTGGGTGCTAATAGCATCTGCCAAGGGGTGGGCCATATGTTGACTTTACTTGATGTATTGTGGCTTGTTTTGCGTGGGATATATTAAATGACTATATCGCAAACATCAAGTATAAATGGTCATGTAGTTTTACTAAGCCACCATGAGACTCACTTCAGCATTTTAGTGCTCATCCAGACCACTTTCTCATGAGCAATAGTGTGTGAGCAGGCGAAACATGTGTCTTTGTAACTGCAGGGCTCCGGGACGCCACTATTTAGTCATATTTTGCAACCATGGAGCACCACTGCGACTTGCCCTTTTTACTGAAATATGAACTGAGAGCTGTTAGTTTGGTTCCAGCTTAGAGTTAATAAATCCTTACAATTAACAGCGCTGCAGTAACAGTTAAATTCAATGAGTTTCACGATAGTGCGAATAGATGGAGTGTTTTCTACCTGCAGGGCTCCAGACAGTGACTATTTGGTTACATTTTGTGTCTATGGAGCACCAATGTGACTTGCAAATACTATACGCAAACTGTAGAGTTGTTAGTTTGTTTCCAGCTCACAACAAATAAATTCTCATGTTTAAAAGTGCAGCGGTAACAGATTAACTTTGTGCTATCTGCTAACAACAACTGCTGACAGGAAGCTTCAAGTTCACAGCAAAAATATCAACACGTCTGGCCCAAGATGAGCCGGGTGCCTTAAAATAAAACCATCAGTGGTTCTGCTTTGATTTACTAAATTATAGCCTAACAATACTTTATTTAACTTCACAATAACAGAACTTTTGTTGAACTTTATTATAATAGTTTTTATTTAACTTAATTACGGCAGTAGCTATTTTAATTAACTGTAACTAATTTTGTATTTAAGTAGTCAACAGTAGCTAAGAGATTTCAAAATATTGAGATACCATGTATCAGGATATAGCCTAATGTATAGTGAAATTATTTTAAAGCTATGTCACCCATCCTTACATCTGCCCATAATTGAATATCTTGTTTTGTTCGACTAACTGTCCAAAACCCAATACTCAGTATACAATGAGGTAAGACAGAGAAAAGCAGCATTCATTGATTATCAAAGTCACAGTCACAAGCGGAACTGGTCAGGAACCACTGATGTTGCCACTTCAGTCGTGTGGAAATGAATGTGGTGTTATTATTATGGTTGTGTATGGTAGACATGCATGCTTAAATGTTGTGGCATGATATGGTCAAAATTATTACAGTTGCTACAACAACACAATTGGTATCAGCAAAGAAAAGTCCATATCAGATTCTTCTAACTCAAAATAAATCAAGACACCGCTTAATTTTCATCCAATCTTTCTATGTTTTGGTTAAGACTGTTGGGAAAAACACATTTGTGTAATATCTTGACACACTGTTTCATCTTTTCTCTCGATAGCGACACAGATAAAGCTTGAGTGATCCAAATAACTAACTTTATGTAATCTCTCTGATTAATGAAGCCCTGTTGTAACATCATTTATTATGGGCGTGTGGATCTAATATAACTTAACAGCCTGGAGAGACAGGAAGTCAGACCGTAAACACTCCTCCAGTGTGTAGACGCAACAGCAGAGTGCAAACAATGTCACTGTGATATCAGTGATAACTTGGCTGTAATGTTTTTTGAAACTTTATTAGGATTTTTGGGCCTTACCATCACTCTGCCACCCTCCTCCCCTCAACTCCACCTTCAGCTGTTCCATCAATTCATCCTTTTTCTGCTTTTTAAATAATCTTTTCTCTCTTTCCTCTTCACCATCCACTGTTTTTTTTTTAAATTCTACTCCCTCTATCTCTACCCTTCCACCTCCACTTCTCTATCACCCTTTCTTTCATTCTATCTATCTGCTCCCTCCTCCCCCCGCCTCCTCTCTCTCCCTCTGTCTCCAGCCAGACCCCTAGCCTTGGCGAACCAGGTCTTGGCGGTATGATAATGTGGAAAGTTGAACTGGCCCCATTACAGCGAGGCTGATGGTAGGGCCGATAAGGCTGTTGATAATGGGTGCAGATAGCGCTGACACAGCGGTCCAATAGCCTAGCCCTGCCCCCCCTCCCTCCTTCCCTCACCCCCTCAACCCCCCCACCCCCCCATTATCATTCCTGCCCACCGATGGGCTCCCAGAACGCTATCTCCTCTCCATTTCCACTCCTGCGACAGATAAGAATGGAAATACTGACTTCATAGCTGACTGATTAAAGTGTCTGCCTTTCTTGATAATACACAGATAAATTATGTTTTTTTTCTTCCTCTTCTTCTTCTTCTCTCCCTCTCTCTCTATCTAGAAAAGGGTGGGGCGCAGCAGAAAGAAGAAAAACCCTCTCCTCTTTTCATTTCTCTTTTCTTTTGTGGAGGTTTTTTTCGGAGGAGGGAGATGAAGTGCAGAGAGAAAGGGAGGGGGGATTGAGAGATTCTGTAGTGGTCATACGATTGGAAGAAGAGTATCGAGATGTGGAAGTGTATTATATTTGCAGATCCTGCAGGCAGTATAGATGTGTTAAAACAGCACGAGCACAAAGATCATTGCAGAACGGCCATCAGTACCAGCCTGAGTATAAAGAAAACTTGTATTACTGGCTTTTCGAATCATTATAAAGGCAACAAGAGTGGCTGGAGGAGGAGGGGGCACAGAGATGGAGAGATAGAGAGAGAGAGTAGGGGCAGACAGGCCTATTTGCAGCCCAGTGAACTCCCACTGCAGCTACAGCCGTTTCCAGGTTGACTTTTTATCACTGATCGCTCCAGTTTGATACCAGGAAAGATATGCTCCCTGCATCCAAATCCTCTAACCCATTTGCTTTTTATCCCCCCCCCCCAACGCACACACACACACACACACACACACACACACACACACACACACACACACACACCACCAGCAACCTCTATCCCTCCCCTCTCTTATCTTTAGCTCTCCAGCTCTCTGTCTGTCCAACTGAACTTCTGTCCTCCTCCTCCTCTCACCTCTTCCTCTCTCCTCTCCATGAGGAGAAATTCCCCATCTCAACCTCGATCAGGATGGTGATGGTGATGGTGGCTGCTGTCTGTCAGTAGCTGGGTTTTCATTCAAGTTGTTGGATGTGAGTTTTGACATATTGCATTGAAAGAGATTAAAGTAAATGGCAGGTTAGGTTTCCACATAAATAAAAAAACCCTGCTTATTAATTGCAGAATCAAATCAACTGTAATCACTGCAGCAACTCTGCTGCAGAATTTTAAGATAAATACTTCACATAAGCAATACCTCAGACAGTAATAACAGTAGTCGAGTTATTATTTTGTCTGTTCTGTCCAGTTCTACATTTTACTCAACAATCAAACCTTAGTCACCTCCTGCTCACTGGCCTATTGCACCATTATGTAGGATGTAGCAACTACATTTACACGCACAATACTGTTCCACTATTATTCCAATTATGACAGTATTCTGAATTTTAAAGCGGGTCATGTAAACAGCATATTTGTTTAGATATTCCAAATCAGGCCTTTTTTCGAACGTAGCATTTTACAATTAAGATATGCGGGATATGTTGGTATTGTTTGAGTTTAAGAGCCTTCTCTGGGCATGTATACAGCACATTCAGAATATGTCTCTTAACTGGTGTTTTTTACCACAGTTTGCGACACACGGCCTCTTGCCTGTTCACAGCTGTGCCTGTGCGTTGTACACAGGTCAACTAGCCAACTGTTTGCAAGGCTCGGGTAGAGATTCATGCTGTAAAGAAAAGCCCACATCTGGGTGCATGGAGAAACACACTTACAAGACTATAAAAGACTTGGATATCAACAGGTTTTTTGATCTGTGCAATATTACAATGCTGACCTTTTCAAGAAGGTGTGAAAGGATTGAAAGAAGGAGGGTGTGTTCATCACTGGTGGAAAAATTCTACGTTGGGGCTGAGAAGTGAAATGGCACAAGGGACTCCAGCTGTCCGCTTTTCCATATTTTGATGTGATAAACGACATGTTAGGGCATGTTAAACACAGTATGCACGGCTGCATGCAAATGGGAATATAAGTGAAATATTTATTTGTATTAGGCATATAAAAAGCTTAGTAAAATAAGGGCAAAACTGGAATATTTTATGCATGTAAATATAGCCAGTGTTTCCCATCTGCTTTACTGGTCTTTTGGGACTTGGGTGCTCCTCATGGCCATGACTTAACTCCACGCTAACCCCCCTCACATTATTTTTTAAACCTAAGGCAACACAACAGTCCACAATGAGTTTTAAGCTTGGCTTAATAAACCCTGCGGCAGTAAACTCTGCCTTTGGGGTGCTTCCAGTGTGAAATCCTGAAAATGAACACACAGGTTACACATCTGGTAACCTAAGGGTTAAATAAAACTAGCGTAAAATGTGATACACAAATGTGATATTATAATGCAGGGTTAAAGTCCATCCAGCTGGCAGTCGTTGCTGGTACAGTGACTTCTGCTTTCTAATGTTTCTCAGTAGCAGGGGATAGCTGGTGAGTCCTGCTGCAGCCTTATAGCTGTAGGTAACCTCTGATCTCTCTGTGGAGGGCGGGATCTCTCACACAAAAAAGCTGTGTTTTAAACATTATGTTTTTGGCTTTTTTCCCTTCATTAGATATTCAGTAGAGAGGTAAAGGCAGGAAATATGGAAAGAGAATGAGAAGGGTAGGACCTGTAATGAAGGTCCCCAGGTGGTATAACACTGGGGATGCTGCAGTTTAATGGTACATGCCCTAAGCAGTAACCTGAGGACATCCTTTTTTTACTGATGTAACGTGACGTATCTCACATGGCATACTGAACATTCGTGACATGACATACTACGATATACTACGTTACGTTGTTAAAATAACATTGAGTTTTTGTTTTACACGAACAGCACTCTCCTGGATGGCAGTGTGTTTGTTTGACACATCCACCACCCCTCTGTTCCGTTCCACCCTAAGCAGACTTTGTTGCCATTTATACTACGTCAACTGGCTTCCTTCTTTGCTCTCATCATCGGTGCTTTTAAAAAGGACGTATGTGGTCGTATTCTCAAGCAGGTCTGTCTTATATAAAACTACAGCCAGGAACAAGTTAGCCTAGCTTAGCATAAAGACTGGAAACAGCAAGCGTGGCTCTGTCCAAAGGTAACAATATCTGCTTTCCACCACCTCTGAAGCTCTCTAATAAGCTAATCGTGGTTTCCCACTGTTGTCAGTCTTTATGCTAAGCTAATCAGCTGCTGGCTGCTTTCTTCCTACTATACAGACATTAGAGCAGGCCCCCAGGAAGTGCACCAGACTTTAAAGCCAGTTTTTGTATAGGCTAAATAGAGGAATTATGAGTACGTTATGTGATGCCATGGTGACCAAAAGACTTTTTCCCGTGGACTTTGTGAAAACCACGTCTGTAAATCAGTGGATACATTTTTACCCCACATAAACCCCACAAATTGACTCGTTTTACCAGCCGAATTTGATCCATTTGGTCTGATGTCATTTGGAAAGTGTAAAAGAGCCACATGATTACATCACTTTATCCCCATTCAAGTTAGCGGAGTGCTTAACCAGAAGTAGTCTGCTCAGCCTGTGAAACTCTCTAGTGTGCCTGCTCTGTTGGATCACGATGTGGAAGCAGTGCTGATCATCCGGGTAATTTAAATGCAGCAGTTGAACTTTTTTGCCATCATGTGCCACTGAACAACCTTGAATGAACGAGACTCTGCCTCCAATGCTGCATCCAAGTCTCCTCATACATGCATGTGCTATGGAGTGCTATGGATCTTTTCACTGAACTTTTGGCAGGAAATAAGAATATTTCACAGAATTTCAAACTTTTTCTTTAAGCTGCCAGCTGAATGTATTGTGCACCCCCTGTAATATAGTTTGGATTGTTTGATATTGCCCCCAAGTGTCAAAACTAACTCATTCAGTGGTTTTTGGTTTGAGCAAACTGTAAAACTATCAGCATATCAGTTAGTAATTTTTTTGATTTGAGCAAAAAATTTAATGAATCATAAAATCTCATATTCTGCTCATAATCCAATGTGGTTGTAATTAATTTTACAACAACAGCTTAATATGTGGTGTTGGTGCATGAAGGATGGACAGACAGAAAGCTTTCAATGAGCACTGCACTGATACTTCAATTAAAACACACTATCACAAGATTTTTCAACCTCAGATTGATCCATTGCATTACAGCGGTGTGTTTGTCCATTTATCATTTACTACATTAGAAGTCTGGCCAGCTTGTCATATAGTCATCCAGCATGTGGGTCAGCCAGTCATCCCTCCAGTGAGTCAGTCAGATGTTGTGTTCTCCAGCAGGGAGCAGCGGGATGGAACAACATGCTGTTTGTCCGGGCCACACTTGCTGACCTTGATAGATTAGACCCAGAGAGGCTTTTCTGTCTGACACAGAGCAATGATAAGTCTGTGTGTGAAATAGTTTTTTCTCTTCTAAGAAATATGGCTGCAGTGTGGGCTGGGACAAGATTGTGTTTGTGTGTGTGTGTTAGTCTGCTTCTACCAACCAATCTTTCTATCTGTGTCTAATAAGCAACTCCCCTTCCACCTCACTAGATCATGTATCTCTATATCTAAATATATTTTCTTTTCTAGCCCACAGCCTGCTTGTTGTATGTGGCACGTTCTATCTCTTAAACAGTGGCAGGTTCCTGCTGCTGCATTTCACATATTAACCAGAATGAAGATGCAGAAAATCAAAATTATGGTTCATTTGACACCAAAACTTGACTTTTTAAGGGCAGTGCTCTGTTTTTGTGCTGTGAGTCCACAAAGAACGGGGAGTGGAAGGCTTAGTTAGGAAGAAAGAAAGAAGGAAAGAAAGAAAATAGAAGAAAAAAACGAAACTGTGATAAAAAGCCCAGATAAGAGAATGACTGTGTTGTGTAGGAGTTGATATCAATGTTATCTATCTGTCTTTTTTTCACTCTGCGAGCCCTTCTGTTGTTTTTTAGCCCTTATCTTGCTGCACCAAAATGCCAGGAACAGAAAGGGGAGAAAGAAAGAAATTACCGTGCAGATTATTCATGGGGGTTGGCTGATAAAATGTTGATGCCAAAATTAAGACCAATACACAATGCACTTCTTTTTTGCCCTGCAAGTGTTTTTCATAATGATATTTGTGTTTTTTTTTAATGTGTGTGTGTGTGTAAAGGTTTCTGCATTGTGTGCAAGCTGTGCGTTGATAATTTCTTGCCGTTGCTTGCTATTAGCAGATTAGACCTCATTTAACTCTTTATGCCCTCCCTGACACCAATTCATTACACGCACACCCTCTGTCTCCACAAACACACACACATGCAGACACACACTCTGGTGGGCCTAGATAAGCTCAGTCCTCAATCTGTCGCTAATAGAGAGGCACAAACCGGCAGCGGACAGGTTTGAGTTTCCACAATGACAGGCCGTAACGTCGCCGTCGACAACGGCGGCATGGATGGGGCTCCGTGATTGGCCACTTTGTGGCACGGAGCCGTTTGATGCCGTCCCAACAGAAGACATGAAGACAGGCAGGTCAGCAGCTTGACCCCACTTTACATCTGAATCCCTAATTGCTCCTGTGCTTAATACAATAGCTCTGAATTCCCAGCTGACTGTCTGACTCTGTGTGTGTATGTGTGTGCGCGAGTACTCTTCCACTACTCAGCCTCTCATGGGTACAGTGTTTAGTATAATTTAGCACAGTCATCGCCATTGCTTCCAAAATTGCTTTCATTAATTCAAAGCTGCCCTAGAGGAAATTTTAATGTTGGAAAGCCACCTGACTTATTCTTATTCTTAGGAAATATTGGGGGCACACTTGTGGATATGTTACCTTAAAGCAACCCAGTCAGGGTCCGAAATAAACACCCGCTAAGCCAAATGTTGATCGTTTTCTGCTTGAAATCATGGAAGACTATTTGCCACAATGGCGGCTAAATGTTTGCGCCTAAATAGTCATGTAACATACTTATTCTCTAATAAGTTTTGGTGTCATTCACAGGCACCAAAAACACACTACAGATGCCACGACATGACAGTCTGCCGTACAGGAAATCAGCTGATTTGCTAAACCATTGCTTGCTGATGGTCTACTGCTGGTTACTGTTAAGCTAATTACTGTAGCAGAGGGTTTTGAGTCGTGCCCATACTTATGAAGGTATAACGTGGAGGCTCTGTAGTCTAAACCAAGACAGCAAACTCTTTTTGGCTCCCACATTGTTAACGTCAGTGCTTTACAGCTTCACTCCCTCTGTTCTAACCTTTCACAATAAAAGCGCTGGAAAAAAAACACTGCATCACTGCTTACCAGAGTGAACTTATTCTCATGCTGAGGCTGAGTAATGAGTTGTTAAATAATAATTTCGATTCAAAGTCTGCTCCACCTTGTCATTTCAATGAAGTGTTCTGATATGAATGTATACATGGAAAAAAGGCAATTTATTATTTTGGCGGGAAGAAATATGTTTGGCTGGTGGATTTTTTTCATGTACCAGTAACCCTGTCCAAAAAGGTAATTTCTGACACTAATAACAGTACTATAGTGGTTAAAAATGGAAAAAGGAGGGCAATTGTTTAAGATAAAAAAAATAAAAATACAAGACTCATGGAATATATATTCAAAAATCTTTTTAAGTTTAAAATTCATGCTATTTGAAATTGAAAAACAACCAATTAAGTCATCAAAAATGTTTCATCAGTCCTTCCTCTCTGCCTGTTCTACCAAATCCAGCTGCCTTTCTCTCTATAACTAATAGCTTATTGCTATTGGATCAAGCCCTGGGATCCATTTCAACAGGAAATACACCACATCAAGCAGGAAGTGTTAGCATTTCACCTCTTAGAGTCTTTTTAAAGTAGCTACAGTAACCAGTTACAAGCAGTTGCTTTTGGTGTCCGTTTCTCCGTTGGAAAGACAGGGAGGCCGATGGAGCTTTGACAGCCGCGAGACACACATTTATGTCCCTTTAAGACAGTCATTGTGAAGGGAACTGTGTTGTTTTATTATATGTGACTACATTTTACAAAATTACATTTGAACACATCATGAGATTGTTCTAATTTACCTATACCAATACTCATTTTTACTGAATAGAGCTTGAAGACATCATAATGTAACTCAATGCAACCTTCACCCGCTGCTAGTTGTGGCCACTGGCTGCTTACAGCTAACGTTAACTAGTTCTCCTCTTTGAGGAGAGATTCCAACACAGATTTGTTGTTTACGATGTAGCATTGTCAGGGTATGTCCCCTGATGCGTTGATAGTGCATTTATTGCGTCCTTTCGTCCCAAAAGGTGTACTGGGAATGATCTCATTTTTGTTTCAGACATGTTGTCTATTGTCCCTGGGACAGGGGGACGCTGTTAGTCTCAGGCTCTGCGTTTTAACCCGTGCAAAATTGATGTGACGCAACAGAAAAACATAGGCCACTGCCATTGATGAATGTCATCTTATTTGGCGATAGAACAATGGCAGTCAACTAAGCGAATATCTGCCGATTTGTCAATAAATCAGTGCATCCCTAGATATTTCATAGATTCCCTGTTATTGTTTTTCACAACTTCATTACAAAACAGATTCCAAGACTACAGTGCCTTACATTTCTCAATCTACATGTGTGGAGACAGCTTTGGGGTCATTCACTTTAATACAGCCAGATTAACAGTTTCCCTCAGTTTCTAGTGTTTGTGTTAAGCTAGGCTAAACGTTTCCAAGACTTGTATCTGTGCTGAATGTACAGTGATGATTCTGTTATTTATCTTTTCATCTCACTCGGGATAAAATGGCTATTGTGTATTTTCCCAAATGCTGGACTTTTAACAGTTTAGATAGTAGCCTACTGCTTTCATGTGGGCTTTAACTACAGAAGTCACTGATCATTTGCATGAACAGATATTTTATAGTAATTTCATACAATAATGTCCCCCTCCTTTTTTTTTTTTTTATCATGATGGAGTACACCTGTAGAAAAAGGCTGGAAAAATCCATAACTGAAATGAGAGAATAGTGTAGGAAGATTAATGAAATAAAGTAAAGAAAGATAAACCATTAATTTAATGTCTTTGGAGAGATATTTTATTAGGTTATATTTCTTATTTTCTAAGGTTAGATTTTATTAGGTTATTCTATCCGGAGATTAGGATCTCTTATAGAAAGAGGGATTTTATTAAGCAGTAAACTGTCTATCTGGGACGGAGACTGAAACGGTTGGAATAAAGCTAAGACACACACACACACATACAGAGAGAGAGAGAGAGAGAAAGAGAGAGAGAGAACACTGGTCCAGGGGTTATTTATATGACCTTGTTTCTAATGCNGTGTGTGTGTGAATGTGTGTGTATGTGTGTACATACATCACATCATCTGCACACAATTTTGCTTCTTTTTTTCTTCTAAATCAACATTTTCTTAATTTAAATCAATATCAGAATGGTTAATTATTTGGTCTATGGTCCGTGTGATTAATTGGCGTGAATTGTGTGCTGTACGAGCTCACAAAACACTCACATAGAAACAAGAAGTTTCTAAATTTGTGAGCCCGTATTTCCACTAATGGTTGTGGAGGCGGGATGAGGACAAATCGGACATCGTCTGTAATTTCCTCCAGCTCATCGCGGTTTCCTTGCCCTTACCTCTTTGTGCCTCTTTGCCCCCTTCCCTCCACCTCCCCCTTCTATCACCAGCGAGTCTTCTTGTCTGTGTATTAGTATTAGCAGCAGCAGTAGTGTCCCCTGAAGTAAAACAATCTGCTGTAATCTATCAGCGTGTTATCGGCCCTATCTGAGAGCTGAGAAAGCCAGGGCCGGGGCTGTGGCGCCGCTCTCCGGAGCTGATAAAGTTTCAGAGTTCAGCGATGATGAATGTTAAGAAACTACACCCTCGTTACCGACGATGTGGACTTGGCAAAGCAGAGCGATAGGGAGGGGTGTGTGGAGGTGGAAAATGGAGAAAAAGGGAAGAAGAGGAGGGTGGCGGTGGCGGTGGCGATGGGGAGGGGAATGAGGGAGTAAAAAGAGGTCCTCTTGGCATCAGTCGTGGGTTGAGGGGTCAGGCCCCGATGGGTGTTTCTTTTCTTTTTCAAACACACACCAAGTCTATTCTTTTCTTGGGTTTCTCTGCTCCTTGAACAGAGCTCCCTTTCTTCTGTTTCCCACCTTTAATAGTTGGGTTTCTGTGTCAATTATGATGTTTTACCCTCAGCAAAAAAGCAAAAAACCCTCTAGAGTAAAGAAAAACATAAGCTTACCTTACATGTTTCAGGAACAAGGAACAAGTGCATGTCTTAGTCCATATCTGTGGAAAACTTTCAACATTGACAACATCAGCTAAGTTGCCCAACACCTACAATATGCTTCAAATACCCACATTTTCATGGCTGTGTTTAGCATGCACCCTTTATTTACTAATCTTAACAGATGGGTTGCTTTTCCCATCATTCAGGATTTTTCATTGAACCTCCTGACCCATGAATGAAAATTTAGCTACCTGCCCTCCTTTCTCATGCTTAAGGTTACCTACCTGCTGGCCTAACTGTGTCGCGTCAGTATCAAAGTTCTCATCGGCCGCCAACTCTGCGGTCCATCCGTCCCTGTGAACACATCGACAGCTTCTATCTCACAGCCATCACTGTCAGGCCTCAAAGTCCCCCCGATTATGATGCAACTGATAAGAGAGGCGGTTCACAAAAGCAATGGTACAAATGCCTGATAAAGCATTAGGTAGTTAGTCGACTGATGATTAGTGGGCCAGTTAAAATGGGTCGTATCTTTACAATTATGCTATTTGTAAATGCATGGGATGTGTTCATTTGAAAGTGGTGTACATTTGAAGAATCCTGTTGGCTTGTGGAACTCAATGTGAATGGTTGCCAATTTGAGTCCTCTGAGCAGGTCAGATCATGTGTGTGGAAAAGGGGAACTTTTGAGAAGCCCTTGAGCTAAAAACTGTTGGAAACAAAACGGCCACTGCAGGTGAGCTGCTCAATAACCAACATTAATAACCCAGCCCAGTCATCAGAAGAAAATGTCAGCATTGTGTATATCTGCAAACCAGGAAAATGTTATATATTTTTTTACGTTTCATAAGCATCATATCAACGTTTCTAAAGTGACATAGTGTATGAGCCTGTCAGTGTAGAAATGTAGATGTCCGCAAAGCTGCAGACCAGTTTTAGGGACAGACAAAACTGGTTGTTTTTTAGCCAGTCATCACTGTTTTTCCTGTATCTGTCCAGCCCCAAAATGTGGGTTTTTTTTTAAGTCACCCATGACTGTTTTATCACTGCGTATAATGCCAAAAAAACATTTTTTATTTTATTTTTTTTTTAAACAAGGCATCACTGCATTTCCTGCCTGAACTGTGCCACCAAAACTGGATTTTACCACATTGTTGAAGTGTTAAGTTTTAATGTCTCCACTACATAACATACAAATCTAACATACCACATGCCAGCTTTTTTTTCTGGCGATTGTGGTGTCTAACCATGTCATACTGTATCTTGAATGTGGAACGGCTCACGTTGAACACTTATGATCCATCGGCAAGGTTGCACCTGAAAACCAAGAGCTGTCTGTGAGACAGAAATACTCACACACTTGTCAGAGAACTTGTGCTAAGATTCAGATGTTTTCCTCCAAACTTTCTCCTCATTTAAATGTTTTTTAAAGGACACAAAGAATAGTTGTACAGGTCACACCTCTCTCTACCTTTGAAAGACTCTTCATTCTTGTCTTCAGCTCCTGAGCTCAGCCTTTGAGGTAAACCAGGAAAATTTGTGGGGCATCATGTCAAAAAACTTGATCCGCCATGTTTGACAGCACGTGCTCAAAGCAAGTAACTGTGTCAAGCATGCCATGGGCATGATGCATACAGACGTAGTGTAATAAATTCTAATTTCCCTGCAGTCTGTGGCTCTCAGCCCCAAGCCCATTTTTTTCCTACTTAGGACATAAGTCTTAGAAAACAACAAAGGCAAATGTAGATTTTTTGGGGGGGAAAAACAGGCTCCTTATACCCTTTATCCACCATAATTAGCATGTATATACAGTTTAAAGCAGCTGATAGAATCCTTTCTTATTGCAAGTAGACCAGAGCCATGTACACTGCAGTAGATGAGTATGCCTTTCTGTTTATTTTTTCTTTTTTTCCTGGTGTGTCACGTTTGACATCATGGTCGCACTGTAAAACAGGTGAGTAAACCGTAGAAAGCAGCATGGAGGCCAGTGAAATTGTAACAGTGGTTGCTTCTTTTTTTTTTATATCTTTTACTTATTCAGTCCCTTTTTTCAAAATCATTGCTGACTAATTTTGAAGGATGCTCAAGCCCTGCTTGGACAGAGATGGACGGAATTTGTTGTGACATGTCATTGTATCTAACATTACTCAAACAGGAAGAAATAGTCCATTTGTTGGGGACAGTAGTTGGTCGCAATTGTGGATGTTTCTGGCAAGAAAGTGTGTGTGTGATTGAGTGAAAATAAACTACAGTGTGTGTGTTCATACAGGTACATGTAACCCAGTGTGGCTCACTGGTGTGTTTCAATTGTTTTCAGAGCTCTATGGCTCAAAGGAAGACAATCTAGAAGCTTTTGATTCACACACAATACTTGCTGGTACATTACATCCAATATTGTGCTTTTTAACTAGATTTGTTGACAATAAGAAAAGATTTAAACATGATTGATTTATTGCGTGATGTAGTGATGCAACACCTGATGCTTTTGATGCAGTGTATGAATATGTTTTGCACTGGACAGCTGCCAGTTGGAATGAATGTGAAGCAAAAAGAAAAAAGTGTTTTTCTGACTGATGTCTTTTTTGTTTATGCATCATCATCTCCTATATCCAGTCTTTAAATTTGACACACACACACACACACACACACACACACACACAGACACACAAAGGGAGGGCGATGTGGTTCTCAGTTCTGAAACGCACAAAAGAAGACTAAAAATGTGCAAAAGGGAGAATGGGGGGAACCATTGTGATTGTGACAAAGTTCATGAGCGTATAATAGCAGTTAATGCGTGGCGGGGCGCGGGCAGCTTTGTTCGCCAAAGTGCCGAGCTCTTAATAGAATCTGATAGATAGACGCCTGTCTCCTCAGGCCTGTTAGGGGGGCGTTGGGGTGGGTTCCACTCATCAAGCCAATAGTCTCTCTCCCCCCCCTCTCTCACTCTTCTCCTTGTCTTACTGTCATTCTATGAAGGAATAATTTGTCAATAATTGGCCGTGTCATTCTCGTCAAGACGGTTTGATAAAGCGCCGGCTCTTCGGGGGCCGGGCCGGAGAATATCTCAAAAAATGGGGGAAGCGGGGAAAAGGCAGCATGTGGCAGCAGATCTGAGGCAGCGATAGGGCCATTAAGCGCTTTAGAAGTATTTTAGCTGAATTCACACAAAGCAAAAATAGATAAATAAATAATGAAAGAGGAAAAAGTGGAACATCAACTGTCAGGGAAGTGATACAGACTTTAAGAAATCATTTGGGAGGGTGAAAGATAAAAGATTATCCCTCTTTTCTGCCAACTTATTGCCTCCTCAGCCATCGCTGAGGCTAATTCGCTTACTCAAGCAATCATGCGGACATACCGTGTCCCTCTGTGTGTGTGCACGTGTGTGTGTGTGTGTGTGCGTGTGTGTGTGTGTGTGTGTGTGTGCACCACAGCCTCTTTGCCTTCAAAGTTCTGCTGGGAAGTGCTTATAGCAGCAGCAGTATGAACAAACTGTGTGTGTGTGTGTGTGTGTGTGTGTGTGTGTGTGTGTGTGGTTTATGTTGCTTGTGTGAATCTGATCCTGCCTCCATCCACATCACTCAGCAGTGTATGGCATCCATTATCTGCTCCACCGTAAGGGGCAGGAATTTTCCAGAGATATCCCAGAATGCTTATTATCTTTAAAATATCTCTGGATGGCTGACACTCATCTGATTCGGTAAATTTGCCTTCCCAGGCACATTCTTCTGACCCCCACCCCCAACCTCAGTGACTGCAATGTTGGGAGACCCATCCTTATTTTGGAGCTCAGGCCCATTCAAGAAACAATGTCAGAATAGAAACAGTGTGAATCCAGTAACAAAATTTTGAAAAGATATTTTATATAGTACACAAAAATGGTCAGTTTACCCAGACAAACAAACAAAAAAACCCCCAAAAAACCCAAAACGCTAGAGGTATCTACCCATGCAGATTTGGTTTTACTTACTCATCTAAGATTTTACATATCTGGATAACAATGGCGGTGAATCAAATTAAATGGAGTGACTTTTTGTACATTTAAACAGCAACAACTCTGATTGCAGTGTCCTAGCTATTTATCTAATATATTTATAAAGCAGGTTGTAAACGGTTAATATGGGAAGTTTTTTTTTTTGAATGTAGCTCCAAGCAACTGTCATATTTTTAATGCAGAAAACACACCAAGCAATGGTGAAGTGCAGCCTGCAGCGTTCTGCAATACTATGACCATGGACAGCTGCAGTGGCTTCTCCAACTGTAACGGATTGCGGCCAAACTTATAGCTGCGAATTGCAGCCAGAGAAACCCATAACGAATTAGTTAGTAAACAGTCGTGTGACATCATTGACATGTTGACCTATGTCATGAAGAATTTCTTTTCACCTGAAACACATGAACAAGCCTCCCAGCTGCAGAAAAATGTAATTATTGTGGCAAGTCGCTGTTTTTGGCATTACTAGTATGAGGCAGGCTCCATAAACACTGCATAAACCACAATGAGTTACTTGACAATTGTGAGTAAAATTAGTATAGTGCCCCTTTAAGGGACAATTTTTGGTTTGTTTTTGTAAGAGAGCCATCAATAGAACTATAAGAAACAATTTTAGATAATTTTAGCCATGTCCGTGCTTTGATGGCCTTACTGTTGCCATCACATTTTTAAATTGTTGTCAGTTCATATAGGAGTTAGACATGGGTTACAGTTTGAAACCATTAAAACGTGAAGTTAATAAACCATATTGTTGCCAGGTTTTGTTGTAGTATGCACACATTTTTCTTATGTCTATAGTGGTGTGTGTAATTAGTTAGGTTCAAACCTACATAAGGACATCCTGTAGTGTTGTAATCCACCAGTAAAGGTAAAAGGGAGATCCCCCCCGCACCCATCCCCAATCAGTTGAGGGATCTGACTGATAACAGTCGGCAAAGTTGCGCTTAGCTTTTTTGGCTGCCTGGCCTCAGTAAACTCACACTGACCTTTCAGTCAACTGGTGCCACTTTGCATGCATATCACCATCTCCCTGGCATGCAAATGGAGGGAGATACAGAGCAGGCTTCCAAGGAGTGGGGAAGGCCTCGCTTTGAGCTCAGTGGACTCTGACTGCACAGAAGAGGAAGACTTTGAGGGCTCCAGGGGAGAGCGCTGTTGGAAGAGGTGATAATTAACTGGGATGTGGAACTTAACGTTAAAGGGAACATTCATCACCTTTTATGTAGAAGTCCAGTTGTTGCAAAATACCTGATTTCATGGCAGCTTCTCTAAGAATCTGTGATGCATGTTGTTATGTTTTAGGTGCATTGTGGTAATGAAATTGTGGGAGCAGGTGAATATTGCAAAAATAGTTTGTTTTCTACAATTCTTTAAAAATTGCAACTTGTGGGGCGTCGGTGGCTTAGTGGTAGAGCAGGCACCCCATGTACAAGGCTGTTGCCACAGCGGCCCGGGTTCGAATCCAGCCTGTGGCCCTTTGCTGCATGTCATCCCCCCTTCTCTCTCTCTCCCCCTTTCACGCTTACCTGTCCTGTCCATTAAAGACAAAATGCCCAAAAAAAAACCCTTAAACAAAAAAAAAAAAAAAAAAAGAAATCGCAGCTTGTTCCAGTGAGAATAAAACTGCATTGTTTGGATTTTGTGATTCAAACTACACCAACATTATCACTAACCTGCATATTTAATCTAACTCACCTTGATCCTGTCAGCATGTGCAATGGATATGGATGCAACAACCTCTGTCATGGTGATTTGTCTTGTCTGTTGTCCATGCGTTTCATTAATTCTCTGAGTGTGTTTTGTGGTAGAAAAGTGTTTTATTCGTGTTCCACCACAACGTAACAGGCCGTGCAAAACTGTTTACTCCCACTTTTATGCAGAACTTTAGGGAATTGCCTTGCATGGTCTTTAGTAGTAATTTTTTGTTGGTAAATGTGACACATTTGTGTTGCACATGTCTGCATCTTCACAACCAGAAACTAGGGAGTGAGTTTGGTGACACTGGGCAGGGTACTGCTATGATTGGTCAAATTGGCGGTAAAGTTGTGGTGATTGGACAAATTAGTTTTAATTATTACTATCATGGCAACATCCTGGAGGGGCTGAATATTAGCTTATATAAATCGCCTTGAATTATTGATACCAATTTATACAAAAAGAAGACAACATGGAGCGACATAATCGTTCACTGGGAGTCATTTTTGTTTTGGGCCACTGGATCAATTCAAGTCCACTTTTCAATTGGCTTTTAACACAGGTTTGGTCTCCACCAGCTCCTATTTGGCTCTTTAGCTAGTAAATGCTTCATTTTCTTCACTATCTTGTTGCTAACCTGTTAGTCTGTTTGATGCTGAACTGGTGGGTGGCACTGGTTGGTTAATGCCAAGTTGTACAGTTTTTAATAGGATTATAATGTTGTGTAAATTTCACCAAACCAACACTTTCTGGTTTAGCTCTCCCCGAGAAATCAGTAAAGCAGCTAGAGTAGATGTAAACTGCTGAAGAGCAACATTTAAGTCATTTATAACATAATGTAATAACAGTCTTGAAGCAACTTAACTACATGTCATACTTAATGTTACTAAAGGCTGTTTTCAAAGTACCTACCTTGTGTTAGTTTCGATACTGTTGGGTATTTTTTTTTGGGTTTTTTTTGAGAAGGTGTTTCATCATATTCACACCTCAGTGTATCTTACACTATCTCCACAATGACGGCCTTTTCAGTAAGGGGAAGTTTGTCATGGACATCAATCTAGAACTACACGCAGTTTCTTATTTCAAGTTTCTCTGATCGAGAGGTTCGTCCTCCTGCCCACCACTCTAAAACCACAGTGTGGCGTTTTAAAGCGAGGAGGAGGTAACCCTGGAATCCAGCATTCATTATTCATCGACAGATAGCACTTCCCCAGCATGGCCCCTCAGAATGTGAGGGCCACAGTGGGCAGAAGCTGAGTGGGTGTGGGAGAGGGTAATGTTAATATTACCTATCCTCAGAGAGCAGCTCTCGGAAAAGGGAGACATCTATCGCTCTCATCCCGCTGCTTTTATTTCACTTTCAGCTCATCTTAAATTTCCATTATTCACCACAAAAAGCCAAGCCAAGCCTTTTCACAATGACTGTTTGACACTGACGGGCCCCTCCTCCTCAGTGCACACACACAGACACACACACAGGCACACACACACACACACACACACACACACGCACACACACACACCTCAGAGGACCATGCATGTGGAGGACTATTATTAATCATGCCCCTATCAGCTCCTCACATCTTCGGCGCTATTTGCTGTTTAATCACTAAAATAATACGAAGGGGAGGGTGGTGGTGCCGGGGTGGGGGTGTTGGGTTGCCATGGTGACCAAATGGAAAAGGTCAGGCGTAGTTTATCTTATCAGTGATAGGGAATGGTTACTAATTACAGATAGATACTACCAGCGCTCGGTCCACCGGGCCCTGCCTTAAAACACTATCAGCAATCCACACCGGCCTGATATTAAAATTATCTCTTAAGTCATCCACACACACACACACACACACACACACACACACACGGACACACACACATACACACACACGGACACACACACATACACACACACACATACACACCCCTCAGTTAAGCTAAGCTGTACGACTCTAAAGCCTCAGAAGACACCAGACCAGACAGGGCAAGGCCAGGCCAGGTTAAGAAAGACAAGACATGATGCTATCATGGGTGTCACCTCTGGACCAGATACTGAGTCCACCATGAGCTAATCCAGTACATAGTCATCCCTCTACTGGATGATGCAGTTTCAAAGTTGTTAACCAGCAGAAGAGCCTTTGAGCAAGACACTGGACCCTAGCCAGTTTCAGAGTAGCTGATTGTGACCTCTGACCCCTGTTTGCCAGGCCAAGACAGAAGAAAGTGTGAAGGAAAACAACCCCGCGCTAAAGTTTCAAAGTCAGTTGCTAAAAAGCTCACATTTAGCAGCTGCGTAGTCAAAAATGTAACCTCAAACAAATGGAAACAACTTCTGAGGCTAATAATGTGCAATAATAAGGTTGCTGTTATTGCCTGCTTGAGATTTTTCAAAGGGTTAATAACTGTCTGTATCTATGTTAATACCAAGTGTCTAAAATGTCCTCTGGGACGGGCTTGAGCTGAAACAATTTGTAATACGTCAGTCAACATAAAGTTATAATAATTTTGACAATTTTGTAAGTTTTTAAAAAAAATTCTTTGTTCCCAGCCTCTCAAATTACTAACGTGTAACAGCCTCTCTTTTCATTGTTTTAAACAACTGTCCATATAATTTTATCAAATATACCTCTCCGTAGGCCTGCCGTGATAATTACGTCATACACTTAATCATACAATATGTGGACATGACTTCAATTATTTTGCTTACATTGATATTGCATGTTGTGTTTATATATATATGAATGTCATTTCATTACTGTAATAAACTGGAGAGCTCTTACTTCACCACTGCCACTTATGTATTGGTCTGTGGATGTTGTTGAATTCGGTAATTAATGATCATAGCGCAAAGATGCTGAAAATATGTGATGCCTGAGTGATTATTTATTGTTTCCTTATACACTGTGTAGGGCTGCAACTTAGTTATTTTCATAATCAGTTAATCTTTGGATACTTTTTTTTTCATTATTTCATTAAGTTGTTAAGTCTATCAAATGTGTAATAAAAAAAGAGTGAAAATTTTATCACCATTTTCTAACACCCAGGCTGATGTTTTCAAACAGCTGTGTCCGACTAATAGTCTAAAACAGAGATGTAAATTTTACAATCATATTAAACAGAAAAGCAACTTAAATTGAGAATCAAAATGTATTTGATTTTCTCTCCATCAACATACTGAATACATTTTTCAGCACTAATATTTTGAAGCAGGAACCGCTGAATTCAGGCCGGTAT
Organism: Epinephelus moara; assembly: GCF_006386435.1. NCBI lineage: Eukaryota > Metazoa > Chordata > Actinopteri > Perciformes > Serranidae > Epinephelus > Epinephelus moara. The sequence continues at coordinate 7,986,489 of NC_065525.1, forward strand.
TTTATATTATGACTTACAAGAATTAGTTATATTTTTATGTATACGTTGGACTGTTTAAGAACATTTGTGAATCCAGTCGAACCTCTAAAGCAAAAAAAAAGACAATTCATAAATGTAGTGGTGAAATTTCTTTTTAATTTTAAAAACATGCATACGTTTACAGGGCCCAACATTTAGGTTTTTCCCATTGCCTGGTGCAAGTAAAATGCCACGTCGGGCTTGTCTCTGCTTACTTGTCCGATAAGGCAAGTGTAATAAAAGAATTAAACGCATTGGTTTTTTTTTTCCAGAGCTGATGAAGTAGCTAAGGAGTGAGCCATCTCTCTTCCTTCTCTTACTTGCTGCAAGCTGCTGATACACAATATGGATAAGGCACTTGGCACAAAATGGCGGTGGGCAAAGACAAAGTTCATGAGCTGAAGTGTAAACAAGCATTTTAATTCTCCTGAAAACAGGAGTTTGGTTAGGTGGTGTCAGAGTTTATGCACATCAAGTGAATTATTAGGGTGACAGAGTAGTGCAGTGGTTAGCACTGTTGCCTCACAGCAAGAGTGTTCTTGGTTTGAATCCAGCGGTCAGGGATGATTCTGTATGAAGTTTGCATGTTCTCTCTGTGTCAGCGTGGGTTGTTTCCAGGATCTCTGGCTTCGTCCCACAGTCCAGAGACATGCAGGTTAACTGGTGACTCTAAATTGGCTTTAGCTGTAAATGATAGTCTGTCCTGTGATAGCCTGCCAACCTCCTCAGAGTGTACCCTGCCTCTTGCCCAGTGTCAGCAGGGATAGGCTCCAGCCCCCTGCGACCTTGAACCAGGATAAGTGGCTACATTATTGTATTGTTGCTATTTGATAAGCACTAATAAATAAAACAATTTGTAAAGGGACAAGAAAAAAATTGACTTTGTCATGTTAAGTAATGAGTATGTTGATGAAAAATAGACCGGCAGATTAACTGATACTAAGAATAATTATTAGTTGTGGCCAGGGATGTAGTGCTATTTGTTTTAAGTACCGGAGTGCACCTATGACACGTGCGAATGCGTGCACTTGCACAGCTAAGTTGTGGCTTGTTTTGAAGGTTATGTAACCACTGTTCCTATGATGGCAAGTTTACGCACACTAGCCAGGTATCTATTAAATGAAAGGATGTTTTGTTGCCTTTTCATCTTTATTAGTTAGCTAGCTATAGACTGTGAAAAAGTAATTGATTCAATGTGCCACTTAAAGGCTACGACAGGCAGCTACTGGCGACTTTTAGGGTGAAATGTTATCTTACATGTCACTCAATTGATGAGTGATGAATGAATTGATGCCCAGAACCAATCAGAACACCTTAAATGTTAATATCACAACTTTGACCATTCTATTTGTTTTTATTGTCTCTCTTGGATGACATACGCTTAACTGATGACTGGATCTTTAATGACTTTAAAAATATATATGAATTTTAACCAGATTATGGGAACTGCAATTATTCTGTCTCCTCTAAAAAGTTGCTGAGCGTCCCTCCAGTGCAGCACACCCATGGTTGCGGCCCACAGTGCACTACATACACAGGAAGTTTGAAAAACTTTAAAAACGTACTGCCATATTTACGCACACATCAAGCTGAATAGAACTGTTATGGATTGGTTAAAAAAGAAATTTCAGTTTGGGGAGAAGAGTACATTCTTGAAAGTAAAACAATACACATTATGTGTGTATGTTTAAAGACTGTATGTCAGCTTTAATAGATGCTTTAAACATGAGTGACACTTGCAGCCCTGGTGTGCCCTGGTGTATTTGCATTAGCATGTGTGCTTTTATGAGTACAAGTGAGGAAGAGTATTTCTCTCTGTGTGCCTGCCTGCCTGTGTTGTGTTTGTTTGTGTGTGTATGTGTGTGTGTGTGATCTTGTCTCTGCACCCTTCCATTTATCATCTTTGACATTTGGCTGTACTCCCCCTCTATCTGACCATCATCTGAGGAAAGCACATTTTTCCCATCAGAAATCCCGTTGTGACTTTTTGCGTTGGAGGGGGGGCGCTGATACTTCCTTTGGCGAGGCAGAGAGATACATAGATGTGAGCGAGCGCGTCTTTTCTTGGCTGTGCCCCTTCTCTGTGTGTGTGTGTTTTTTTGTCCTCCATCAGTGTGTAAAAGTAATTGTGTATGTCTGAGCTTGCATACTTCTGTGTGTGCGCGTGCGCGCGCGTGTGTGTGTGTGTGTGTGTGTGTGTGTGTGTGTGTGTGTTCGATCAGTAGAGTGTATGGATATGTCTTTTGGGCACACACACACACACACACACACACACACACACACACACACATACACACACATACACACACACACTTAACATGGATGTTATCAGGGCAGTGAGGGCTCCAGTGATGCCCTGCCTCTTGAAAATACCCCCTTTCTTTGCTGCTGCCAACCATGCAGCGGGTTATATTTAACCAGCTATCTCCTTTACATCCCCTCTCCATGCTCCACAGGGCTATCGCACCAACACTGCTGCCACCATCTCACTTTATTTTTATTTTTATTTTAAGCCTTATGACAGGAGGCGGAGATAAGAGATGCAAAGCCAAGTTGTGAGTGGCGTACCCCCCCCTCCTTCTCTATTTCTGCTCTCTCTCCAACAAAAAGACTGCCCCCCCATCTTTCCATCTCTCTTTCCCCTTGTTTTTTCTTTTGCTCTGCTTGTCTGTCTCTTTATCTTTATCACTTCTCTGCCCTTTTATCTCCCTCCACCCCTCCGCTCTCTCTCTCTCGTGGTATTTCTCTTTGCTTCTCAGAGAGGGTTTCCTGGTAAAAGCTTCCTCTTCTTGGCAGTGGGAGAGGCAGATGTACAGTAGGCAGCCGGAGATCACACAGATGTACAACACTGGGATTCTGTCGTGTGGAACGACGGCATATTAAATTCTTTGTGGCTTGATCGTTGCTTATTTATGTATCCAGCTCATATGACACTTGACTTCAAGTAGAATGTGTGCATTTAAAATACTCGTAAACACATTAAAATGTTGACAGAGTGTCCTGCCAATATGCCAGTCAGAAAAAAACAATGTTGCTAACTAGAGCTAGGCCAATAAATTGGCCTGACACCATGAATATCAGCTTCTTGCTTGATATATCACTATTGATGTATCAATAAATAATTCATTTTCAGGTAAATTAGAACCACAGTCACCATTACATAGTTTGTGCAAGTGCAGACAAGTTATGAATATAAATCTAGTATTATAAGCAGCTGATTTTTACACTGTAAAATATCGCCCCATATGTCATAATTAATTTTAAAGACAAATCTAAGCGATCTGTTTCAAGATTATGTCTCGTCAAAAAAAATGCAGAGAGAAAATGCTACTGACGGATATCTCTGTCAAATATCATTATCGGACTCCAGTATATAGCTAGAGCATAGCTAAAGTGTTGTGTAGTGTTGCTAAAGTGTATGTACCTAAACACACGTTCCTTTATTGAAAATTTTTTAAAATAAATGTTATTTAAATTTTATTGTCAATGCCTGATTATCCATCTCAAATGCAAAGTACTGGTCTGTGTGGGTTCATGATTTTGATATAGTAGCCTTCAGTATATTTACATATGTCTACCATTGTTGTTGTTCAGTACTTGGACATCTAAGGTGTGAAGATTGGTCTTTAGCCCTGTTTCAGAGCCAAACATAACCCTTCGACATGGTACCTAGACCCTAGGTTTGTTTAGCGTTTCCACCACAAACAGTACTCTTAAATGTGAGTGGGGTTGTTGTCACTCACTGTTCCATCTAGCACATCTAAAATGTGTACCGAACTGAACTGAACGGTATTGGACTGCTTGGTGGAAATTGGTTGTTTGTGGTACACTATTTGATCTGCCCCTCCTCCACTATGATTGGGCACAAAGTGCCAGTGATGAATGAAGCATTTCACCCAAGGTTGTAAATTTTTTAGCTCTTGGCAACCAGAAAAAAAACAAAAAAAAACAACACACACAACATGCAGTGCTCAGCACGGAATAGACCCTCAGCACCTTGTCACACTGCTAGCATTTGTAGCATAGTGTAAATACGCAGCCTCCCCATTGCAAAGAATGATAATAATATTAAAAAACAAAAACAAACAAAAAAACCAACGCTGGCCTCTTGAAAAAAAGCTTTTCTTTCAGATGAGTCAGGGCAGAGCTGTTGCTGCAGCTCCACATGTCGCTGTCTTCCATGTGTTGCTGTGTATCTTTTGTGCTGTTAGGCATTTTTCTTCTTCCTTTAGCATTTAACAGCAGACTAAAACACTAATAGGCATACTATATGCTGCCTTGTCAGGTCTGGAAGAACTGCATCCTCCTACGGTTCTGGAGAAAAAAAAAAGTACTGTCACGTTTTCATAAGTTCGGCATTGACGTGGTACATAAGTGTCGGTTCACTTGACATCCCTATCCACAATAGTGTTGTGCAACACAATGTGATGTCATCCAGCAAGACGCTGCACAGAGCCATTTGCACAGTCAACCAAACAGCATCTCAGCCAGTAGTTGAAAGGATCTTGTAATTGTGCTGTATCATGTGCCGTCTCTATCTCTATACAGAGTTATTAGTTCTTTGAAAGTAGGAACAGCTTTGGGTCAAAGTCACCTGTAGGTGATATTTTGTTTTATGCATATGAATTTGTCCGTTTCATGCCCCTTAAATTCCTCTGATACATCATTCAGAGCCTAACAGGACACTTCAACTGATAGCCCCTTACACAAATAGCAATGTTTCCCATTAATGTTGTTGCTCAAGTTTCCCTGATTACAAATATGACCTGCTTTCACATCACTTCAGCTCTGTCACAGTAAATCCTGGATACATGTGACTACACACACTATGATTATAATTATTATAAATTATCCACCTGCATTTATAGTTGGTTAATATGAAGGTTGTGTGTCATCTGCTGATATGCTGCATCAAATGATCAGAGACCAGGCAGAGCTGGAAACTGCAGACATCAGATCCAGGTGGATCAGACTTTCATGTATGGCCCGATTAGCATGAGAGACATTTCTCAAAGTGTGTACAGTATGTGGGAGAGTGTGCGTCTGACTTTTTGTGTGACTAGTGTTTGCCTGTGCTGTGTGTGTGTGTGCATGATATAATAAGCCTGATTGCAATCCCTTCTCCTTGATCTCAACCCTGAAAAAAAGACGAAAGGCAGATGAGAGATTGCGATGGTATGCAGGAGGAGAGAGAGAGAGACAGAGAGAGAGAGAGAGAGAGAGAGAGAGAGAGAGAGAGAGACTCCCTTTACCGTGGTCCTCCCTCGCTCACCCTCCCTGTCTGAGCACCCCCCAACACCACATCTTTGACATGAAGCAGCTCTGTGTTCACGTCACAAGGATGTTGCGGACGTAGAAGAGAACAAATGTTGTTAACATTGAGAACACAAAGATCTTCAGCTGATGAGGTCTGAATTTCCGATCTGCTTATTATCTATGAAGATACCTGAAATTATTATTATTTTTTTTTATAAAAAGTGTGATGTTTACACTTTTCATCTTTGTCACATTTCTTTCCTGGCTTCTCTCTTCCTCCTCACTTCCACAACTTTCTTCCTCTCTTCCTTCTCTGCCTAGTTTCAACTTCTCATCTTTCTCTTTCCTTGTTTATCTAATTCATCCTCTCAAATACTGTGGCCTTCGCTTTCTCTTTTTTATCCGAGTGTCAACCCTGAAACCTCATGTCAACTGTGCATCCACAGAGGAGGAATCAACACACACACACACACACACACACACACACACAGATGTTTCTACTGGTCCCAGAGACTAAACACAGCGAGGGAGGGATGGAGGGAAAACAGCTCCGGCAAACAGAGACAAAAACATGCCTGAGAATGCAACAAGAACTGCCCTGGGGGACAGTTTGTGTGTGAGTGTGGTATGCACAGAGGGAACTGGACGAGGGTTAATGGCATCTGCTTCACTCACTATCATCCATCTGTATTATAAGAAAATAGGATGCAATTTTATGTGACATATTTACAGTGAAATTGACCAATATTTTTGTTTGTCAGTTACATGACCTTCAACTACCATGCCTCCTACCATTTGTTGGTTTGGCCAGCTGGTTTCCGTACCCAGTATCTTATGTAGGTACAAAAATATCTCTGTTCTAACCATCTGACATTTCAAATTTTTATTTTGGTTCTGAATCAGTGTACTACTCGCCTTCATCTTGAATGCAAAGCCCAACTTTGAGCAGAAGGGTGTAGCCTGGGTAGACTTGGGGAAGAGCAGGTTCCACATAACATGACTGAGTGTATAGGCTTAGAACTCCTAAAGTAAAGCATATAAGCTCTCTCCTCTTAAGCTTTAATCAAATCTTCTCAAAGAGCAGTAATAAAACACTGCCCTTTAGCCCGTCCTGCATCTGACACATATTTGAAAGTCAACCTGCGGGTTACAGGATGTCAGGTGGTGTGACTCTGCTAGCCATAGGGCACCTTGTATTTAATTGTGTGTAACTGCTGACATTACAGAGAGTGACATCGAGAGCCAAAACAACCCTCCGCCAGTTGGGAGCACAAGTATTTTTTGTCAATTTAGGTCAGACTACCCTGAAAGTCTCAAATGAACATCAAATCAAAAGCATCAGCTTTGCGATAGTTGTATTATTTAAACCAGGAACCAGGGGAGGGCGTCTCTCTGAGTTTAACCCCCACAAATAGTATTTCTACTTTTTTATAATCTGCATTGCTGACAAAGTTAAAGGCTTGGTCACACCAGCTTTTAAAATGGCCACAATTTGTGGCAAATTAAATTAATTAATAGAATCACTGTGATTTGTGGATTGGCTCAAGTAAGTAAGTAGATTGAGTAATGCATTAGGAAAGAGAAAAAAGATTGCTGTGACACTTTGTAGTGTTACCAGGCCTTTATGTTGTTGATAGAATTCCCTCAGTCTGGAGTTCTCAAAGTTTTGATGACTGACCACCAATTCAGGGATATGATTTAGGGCCGCACAGGAAATATTACCATCTCACTTCCACATTAAACTGCAGAGTTGTCTATTGACATTGCTAACGTTAGCTGACAGCACTAGTATTGATGACAGAATGTAATTACTGCGACACATAGGATGTTGCACTAGTTGTCATTTCTAACCTGACAGATGCTTGTTAGGTGGGACGCAGTAGCCGAGTAGTGTACAGTATTAAATGTAAGCAACTGAAAGTGAACGTATTGAAATGGTTGCAAAAGACGATATAGATTTTGTGGAGGCTGCACAAAATCTTTGTAAGAGCTGTCTTTGGATCGCAGGCTGCACTTTGAGCAACTTGTATATACAGTATATCTCAGAAACATAATAAATGTGTAAGCTCAAAAAGCAAATATTAGATTTTTGTATAATGGAACAGTCCATATAATTCACCACCAACATAAAAGTTATTGACTTTGTGTGAGTCTGAGAGTTTACTCAACTTGGAACAGCAGCCATTTTTTAGAGCTGGAGCAAGCTGCAGTATTTTTTATTTTTTATTTTTTGGCTACAAAAGAACAGTCAGCAATTTTGACTTTAGCCCTTTTCACACAGAAATCCTCCCTGCTACCAGCTAAGGGGCAAGACAACTCTGTCCCCTTATTCCGTGATTGTACCTTTTTATTCAAAATGGTGAAGCAGAATATTGGCCTTGAACAGGCAGTGTAAGAGGGGCTTCTGACCTCAGTGGTAATCAAGCTAATAGCAATCATGCTTATTCAGAAGTGCTTATGGCATTAGCGCTTTAATTTGCTCACTGCTCTTAAACATACTGTTAAAAAGAGCTGTTGTTTACAACATTTGTGGCACTAACACAAGCCGCCTTGTTTATAATGTGACTTTATCTGTCTGGGCATAAAAATATTCCATAAACCCTGAGGCGTTTTTTTAACCCATAGGGAAGCATGAAACCCTTGAAAATTATCCTATGCAAAATGAGAGTGAAATGAGAGTTGCTGTATGTATATTTTTTCTGTCATCACTGGTGTATTTTCCCATACAGGATATGGGCAGGTCACACCTGTACTGTTGTGTAAGAATCAGAGCAGTGCCAAAGAGCGACTGCAGTATAGACCTTGTGAATGAATCCCATCAATAAATTTCACAGCCAAAACCATGTCGGATATGGGAATGACCTTATTTCACCAAACAGAGTGTGTGTGAGTGAGTGTGTGAGTGTGTGTGCGCGCGTTAGACTTCACATACTGTGTGCGTGCGTGCGTGCGTGCAGAAACCAGTTCTCGCGCATGTGTGTGTTTGTCTGCACATAGAAGTGTGTGAAAATTCTCACCATTTTACTCAAGGCCAAGTCTCTTCATGTCAATGGAGAAGAGCAGCGATATGGAAAGAAACACTGTCTCTGATATGATTTGAGGATGGAGCGAAGATGGTTAGACTTCACATACTGTGTGCGTGCGTGCGTGCGTGCAGAAACCAGTTCTTGACCTTTCTTTGACCTCTCCATGAAACTTTTTGGTTATTTTAACTCTTAAATTCGTCAAGATGTGATAACATTATGCTGATAATTCTGTGTATGCATCATTGTTCTGTGTGTGTGTGTGCTCCCACTGGTCACGACACTTTTAGAGTATCACCAGAGCTCACCACAATGTCTAGAAGAATCGTGCAGTGGGAACCCTGCTGTGTGTGAGTGAGAGTGTATTTGTATGTATCAACCTTGTATCCATGCTCCAGTCGTGGCCTTGCCTGGCTGTTGGGTTTTGGGAGGGGGTGGTGGAGGATGGTTTGAGATAGGAAGGGATTCAATAAGTAGTTGAATCAACCCCTCCTCCCCCTGTGGATCTTAGGACGGTGGGAAAGTTCAAATCTGCTGCTATTTTCTATCTTTTATCAGCCGGGCTTATCGGCTGGCTTTCTCGTCTGCATGCCTGGCTTCAATAGTCCAGGGTCTCAGCTCGGGCTGCATGGTAACTGCTCTCTATCTCCCTCCCTCCCAACTCCTCCCCTCTTTCTTTCTGTTTTTTTTTTTTTTGGAAACACCACCTGTTCTTACTCCTTTTTCTCCTCTACATTTTATCATTACCAGTCCATTAAAAAGACACAGAGAATTTTGCTATCAGCCATTCATTCTTTAGAGATTGTTGGACATATAAGCTGTTAAGAGAAGCAGATCAGGCCTGAGAGACATTTGTCAATGTAGAGCATGCAAGCACATTGCACTACATATGGGGTGGCTGCAAGTCCTGGAAGAGTCAAACACATAGACTGAATAAGATAATGGATGTTGCCACGGTAGCATCACCCACTGGTTTGTCGACTCCCATTTTGAGCCTTGATTTTGGTGTTTTGGCCGTCGCCATCTTGAACTTTTGAAATCAGAAGTGACCTTATTTTGATAATCAGTGGAGATAACCCTGCAAACTGCCAGCTTGGTTAGCATGGTGCATATACAGCTATGGTTAACTGTGATAATGCTAATGGGAATGCTGTTTTTTGCTGGTGAAAAACAGGCTTAAAAAACATTAAATAAAATGTAGAAAAACAGATTATCTGACTTCTTAGAGAGTCTTGAAGTACAACCAAACTCTGAACAAGACTTTTTAGGTGACCGAAACATTACAGTTAACTTTTATGAGCTGAAAACAAACTGAGGGGCAAACTGGGGCAATTAGCTTTAGAAGCCCAAACCGTTTTTTTGTACCAGGCTGTTAGCATGTCTTTTGCTGCTGTAAAGTAGCACATTTTAACATGGGGGTCTATGGGCACGGACTCACTCTTGGAGCAAGCCTCAAGTGGCCGTGAGAGGAACCACAGTTTTTGGCATTTCCGTGTTAGCTTCATTTTTCAGCCACAAAGGTTGCCGTTTGGTCATTTGAAATTTTTTCATCTATTTTTATTGCTAACAGTCAGAGTTTCTCATACTCTGGGTTGTGAGCCATTGTGGAGGGTCACATGATATGCAGATGATGCATTTCATGTATTTATAGAAGTGACTTTGTTTAAGCATAAGTTTTATGTGAGTAATTTTGAGCTCCCTTCATTCCCCAGATAAAAAAAAGACAAAAATAAACGTCAGTCAGTTTTAGAAACCAACTGACTCTCTAAATGCTGAGGGTCATGAGAGTTTTAGGACCTAAACGGTTGTGAGAAGGTTGCAGAATTCTGCCTTCCTCTATTCAGTTAAATATAGCATTTCCCTGTTGAAGGAGAATGAAATGAAATATCAATTGTGAAAAAGCATCAGCTTTATCTTTAAGTTCATTTCAAAGTGTTCAGAAGTGTGGTTTTCTTGGTTTAGAGCTTTAACGGTGAGAAATTTAATTAGTCATGCTAAATATCTTATCATGTATTAAAAGTTGAATTCATTATTTTGTTTTATGGGGTTGTTTGGGTTGTGTTCACAAACAAAACAACAGCCTTTAAAAAGAGTTCACTGTATTAGGGTAGACTACATGCATAACAGTGATGTAATGGTACACAGAGGGAATGGTTTTGGGGTCATTGCTCAAAATTAATGATTTTTTCACATATTTTTTGAAAGGTATCAATAGTAATCTATCATATACTAAATTGTTAAGAGGTGGGTCCATCTGCATTCTTTTGCGTGTTTTTCAATTGGAAATGCCCACTCAAGAGATTCAGTATGACATGATATTACATGTGTATCATATAAAAACATTTATATATCCATGCTCCTAATTTGGAGACGCAGCAATGCACTGCTGTGGACCCCATATTAGTTAGTCCAAAAGTCACACAATAGCACAAACTAAATAACTGATCAGAGGCAGTGGGAGACCAACTCCAGTGTTCAGAGAGGTAAAATTACTGTTTCTGTTAATGGAGTCTGATGGCTATGAACAGAAGCAGCAGCAAAATATATTTTACCCTTTTTACATATTCTGAGATTATTTTACAGCAATGTTCCATATTTACGCTCTCTCCTCAAAGCCACCAGACTCCATTAACAGAAACAGCGATTTTACCTCACAGGACGTGAGTGTTGCTGGTCTATCGTCACCTCGATTGTTTGTGTGTGACTTTTGGAACAGAACTAACATGGCGTCCACAGCAGTACGTTGATTTATATGAAGCAACATTGTCATGCAGAAACTAAAATCAGGTCATGTGGGACAAACATTTTTATAAAGGCTTGGGGAATAGCATTTTGGTGCTAAAGCATACATAAATGGACCCAATTTTATTTATTTTTTTGATTGAAACACATAAGGACCACCACTGGGAAGCTACAGAATAATATGATAACCTAAATAAATAAATAAATAAAGAAGACACCTAGGGCTGGGCTTATATTACCATTAAATGGACATCGTGATATGAGAGTATTATTGTCTTGTGTTTTGGGTATGGTAATATCAGGTTGTCTTGTCCTGGTTTTAAAGGATGCATTGCAGTAAAGTGATGTAATTTTCCAAACTTGTCAGACTGTTCTAGCTGCCCTTTAATTGGCTTGTCTCAGATAGTCAGTTCTACAAACATAACATTATCTAACTAGAGATGAATCTGAGCCACTGCCCCTTTTAAAGAGTTGTCGTAGCTTACTGTAAAACCATGATGCTCATTGACCGATTGATCTAAAAGTGTCTCATCCCTGTTTACTAACATGATCAGCTTGATGTAGCCAACAGTCACCAACTGAGTTTGTGTTCCACGAGTGATAAGATGTAATTGCACTGCATTGGACTTTATGTATTTGATTCACAGGACATACTGAACCAAAAAAGGTGCGTACTGAATTTGAAGTCATTAACTGCCCAGCTTTGAGGGGATTGTAGGCATGGAGCCTGTCAGTATGATGCTACCCAACTGAGTCTGACGAGCTCACTGAACATGCAGATTTATGTGAAACATGAGGAGCTGGTGCCTCGGTGGCAATAACAGAAAAATGAAGAGTTTGATCGGATTGAATTTACATTTGCGACATGAAAGCTGCTAGTTCTTCTTTGGAGAAATATGAGTCTGGAACATACACACACTGTCATTCCCTTACATGCTTATCATAATGCACACATTTTCATTAGATTTTCAGAGAAACACACCGCTCATTTTTCGTCATATTCAAACTGCAGACTGCTGCTCCTCTGTGATGTATGTGGGAGTGAGGCGTCCTTGAGGAACATGAAACAGTCTGTCAGGGTGAGTGCGTCTGAAGTGCTGCCAGAGAAGAAACGGTTGTGAAACAGAATACCAGAGGAAAGGCTTGATCCAACACATCACGAGGTGTCTCCACACCACACATCATGCAGGAAATGTATGAGACGCTTCAGTGATATAGTGGTAAATAAAAATGTGGATACTTTATTTGAAACTTGATAAAACCTCATCAATATTAACTTATCATTCAGACTTTACACAGTTAACACTAAATATATCTTACTCAGTCATGAGCATCCATTGTTTGAGGAACAGTATTTGTCATGTGCCTTCATACTTCACTCAAGAGTGCTCGGAGGACATTCCTCCAGTACATGGGAAGTGTATACAAAGTGCAGCCAAAATCGCAGCGAGCTGTATAAAAACAAAGATGAGAGGCAGAACAGATGTGGTGTTCAGAGATGGAGAGAGGTGACTTTGTTTTTGTCAGACGAGCCTGATAGGATCTCTCTGTCAAAGGTGATGAAATCTGCTGAAATGCAGCATCTCCAAAATGTTATCGCACTGTGTGAGTCATGCGGTTCCGTTTTAACACACTGTTGTTGAAACATTGTGTGTTGTTCCGTTCTTTGCTGACACCGTGATCATTTTCTATTAATTGATGCTATTTTTTTGTGCCCACACAGTTCCTTGAAGAAACCCTAGAAAGATTTTAAATCTTTTATAGAGCTAAACTGAGCAGTTTCAAGGAGCACTTAACTATTTTCCTTTGGATTCTCCCCCCAAGCTTCTTTCTCACCCTCTGAAATAGCTTTTATAATGACACAGGATTTCGTCTGATACCGGTATTTGAAAGTTTAAAAAATCTGATTAGGGCATATTATCTGATATTATATGACTGAAAGCAGCATAAACATCTAATATGTCACAGAGACTAAGGAATAATGTTCATATAACATACTGATCTCACAGACAACAATAGTACAGCCAGAATATTTGCATTTTAAAAAAAAATTTACGGTCCGCAAATCATGTTTATGTTTTGAATTTGTGTTTTGGCCTGTTGCGCCAGCCACCACCGTCTACCAGTCACACAGTCAGTAGAGTCTCAGCATCAGTTACAGTTACGACTGAGCTACAGCAGCACGGCAAGCAGCATTAGCAGTGTCCCGGTACATAGCATTAGCAGCCGGCTCCTCCTCAGCTGTATCCCGGCAGCAGCGTTAGCAGCAGAGAAGCCGGACTTGCTCGAACGGTCCGCTGGAAAACCGAAGATCAAGGACGCGGCGACGCGGCCCTGCCACGGCAGCCGCCCGTGGGCAAACAAATCAGTCTCCAGCGTGCCGCTGTCCAGCAACCTCGAATCTGTAGGGGAGGGGGGGCAGACACGACTCGCGGCAGTATTTTGAATTTGAGTGCAGTAACCGTTTTGGCCACATTCTTACATACAGCGCCTTTAATTATAAAAGAATGCTAACTTATATCTACATAGTGGGGCATTTTAAAGTGTTTGTCTGTGATGTCTGGTGAACAAACCATTTAATGACAACCCTCTCCCTACAGCAAACCTATCTTTGGAATTTCAATACACAAGTGTACACACAGTACACTCTAAGATTTGTTCTTGTACACTACTGACTCCTTCTGGCTCACTGATCATCTCTCTAAAGTTCATCTACCCTTTAAATCTATAAAAATACTGTAGAGCTAAACTGATAAATCAGATCGGTACACTCAGTAAGAAACATCAGTACAGAAATGGCAAAGATATGTTAAAGGTTATATAGAAACAGTGTATGCATTTCATTGGCTGTCCAGCAGAAAGCACTGACAAGTCTATTTTCTAACAATAAAATAAAAAAAGAAGAACAATTTTGTATAAGTTGTTGTTTAGATTTTAGATAATAATCTACTAAATGTATCTGATTATTTGATTAATTTTAGAATAACACAACATAATTTGGCCGTCATAGTTTAACACAGTTCAAGGTGATGTCTTCCAGTTGCTTACCTTTTTTTTTCCAAGAATAAAAATGAACAAAAAACAAATATACCATTGACAAATGAAACACACTAGAACGGCAGCACGTCTTTTTTTGTTCTCTTTATTTTGTCAGTGTGACAGTACAGACAAGTGACAAATTAGACAAAGATTGGACAGACGTGATTTGAGTATGGTACAGATTTTTTATTTTTTATTTTTTGCTGGTGTGAGCATTGTGAGTGTTTGTGTGCATGTATGAAAATATGTTGTGCATGTGTGTCAAATATTTATGAATAATGGGAACCAGAGTGCAGGAATATTTGAGGAAAGGAGACATACATGAGTAAATAGGTAAATAAAGGGTAATAACATTAATTTTGATAAGTTCAAACATTCCATAAATAAAACTAATAATAGAAAAGAAATAATAATATAAAATTGAAAAATGAATAATTAAATGAATCAATTAAAAGTAAGGGGTTCAATGTAGCCTGGAATGGAGGCAGATGGGGAGGGCTATTAAAGCACATCTTCTCGTTTGATGAATTTAAGAATGGTGCCTAAATGTGTATTGATCCACCACTGAAAATAGTCCCCGAAAAATCCACTCTTTGCTCCTGTTTAAGTAACATTTGCCAAAAATGGCAGGCCCAGCTGTTGTAGGAAATTGCGTAGCCTTTTAGAAAATTCAGCTTTAAAGAATTAGGGTTTGGCTGTGAGTCATAGATGGGAAGAGAAGTTAGAAGGAATAGAGGGATGGTCAATGCGCTGTTGTTTACCTGTTGTTGACAGCAATAAGAATAGAACAGCATTACCCTGATATGCTGATTGATGATGTTAACCTTTCAGCAGTAGTTCTTAACCACTTTCCTAACCCCCGAACCTTTTGACAAAAGTGTGTGTGTCCAGTCCACTGTATGTGTGAGTGTGTACAGTACTCGACGGGCTGCAGCTGTAACACGGCAGGACTGCTATCAGGTCTGAAGCAACATGGTGTTCCAACATGGAAAGCAGCAGCAGGGAGATTTATTTCAGTGGACTCGGGGCCGGTGAATAGTCCTCCTGAGAGGCGCCGGACTATCAGATAGGCCCGCTGTGAAGAGGCTGCTGATCCTCTCCTCCAGGGCTAGTTTTTCTCTCCGGGGGGCATGAAGGATACCCCCGCCAATGGACCATCCATCACGGCCAGCACTGATGCAAGGCACTGTGGGTATCTGTGGAGCTATAGGGGCGGTATTGCTGCTATCTCTCTACCTGCCCCCCTCATGCCTAAGAAGCAAATATCTCCTCCTCAGAGGAGGGAAACTAATTGTTACCTCTGCATGGTGTCAAGTCTCTCTCGTTCTGTTTCCATTACACCCCATCCCTCCATCCGCTGGTCGGCTTTGTCGTGGTCTATCTCTTCTTCTCTGTCTCTATGTCTCTCTCCCAAGGTTCAGCCAGTGTCCCACCCCGCCATCTCCCCAGGACCTTTATCAGGGAGACGGCTCTGCTCATTAAGGAGTTAATTTTCTCACTCCTATCTCTGATTAGTATAGTCAACCTAAAGCACTGTGAATTCTTCAAATTTTCTTCCTTGTTATCAAAAAGGGAGAGGGAGAAAAAAGATGGGAATAGGGGGGATATTTAATCGGTTAAGTAGTCTTCCTGGGGAACTAGATTTCTCTCTCCCTCTCTTTTTTTTCTCTTCCCAGCAATGTAAAGAAATCTCTCTGAAAGACGGCCCAGCTCAGTAATTCAGTTTTTAAAGCATGAGGATGGAGGGAAAGAAGGAGATGGTGGAGGAGGGGTGGGGGGTGGTGGCGGTGGTGGTGGTGGCGGGAGAGGGAGGGAAGAGAGAGAAGGAGAGAAAAAAAACGACTTGATGAAATTCCGCTATCAGCTCCGAACCAATATGCAAAATATCTCGCTGGAAATCAAATAGCTATTATGTTTTCATTTCCACGTCGGCGTATTTGCTTAATGAAGAGGAGACAGATCAGACCGGCAGAGAGAGTCTGCAGGAGCCGATAACCGCCAACGGCTCCCAGCTATCCGCACAGAGTGACGCTCCCAGTCACTACGCTTTTTCACTGAAAAAAAAAGAAAGAAAAAGGGATGGAGGGGAGGGAGAGAAAGAGAGAGGGACGGAAGGTGATGGAGTATAAGGGAGAGAGAGAGAGCGTGAGTGATATTGAAAGGGGACGGAGAGGAAGAAAGAGAGGTGGTGGTGGCGGTGTTGGTGGTGGCGGTTGTGGGGAGGGGGGATAAGGGGATGAGGAACGGAGAGATAATGACAGAAAGAGAGGAGGAAGCGAGAATATAAAGGAGAGACTGCAGGTTGGAGAGAGATGAGGGATGAGAGAAGAGATGGAGACTGAGAGAATTTTCTTTTTCACTGAGAGGCGTTCATAGCTAAGAAAACAGGGTCCTAACAGTATAAACATGCCTTGAATTCTTCTCAACTTGAGGCCTTTAAAGGTCTTCAAAACAATCAATTTAACAAGCTCATGTAGGAAATGACTTGTAGGGACAGTTGTAGCTTGTTATGTAATTTCCAAAAATGTTTAGCTTGATCAATCCTGTAAAATGTATGATATGTTTAAAATGTGTTCATGCATTTTCAGGCTTATGATTATTTGCTGTCATGCTGCGTTTAAGTGCAGCAACTCACCCCTTTATCACTGCAGCGTAATCAGTCGTTATCATTAGACTTACAGTATGTATTTCGCTGATTACTTTGATCGACATTTCTGCGTATTTATTTCTCTCTTCAGTCTGTCCCTCATGCTGTGGGTGGGCGCTTTGTGTTTCTTATGGCAGCAAACCTGCAGTGGTGTTGGAATATAATGTCAAAAAAGTAATCAAAAAATTGTCTGGGCGCTTTTTTACGCAGTTGTTGCTATTGTCACATAAAAACACTTTAAGGTGGTTTATTTTTCAAAGTGTCATGAACCAAAAGATGCCCAGCCCCAAAGACACTACGAACATATCAAAAACAAGAGCAATATCATAATGAGAGGGAAGGAACAAATATTGTCAAACAAAATCAAATGATAAATGAATGGACCTGCACTTGTGTAGCACCTTTCTAATCTTCCAACCAGTCAAAGTGCTTTAACACCACATGCCACACTAATCCATTCACTAGGGGTGGGGGGAAAAAATCCAACACTGTAACGCGATATTTTCGTCGCAATATTGTATTGATACACGGACGGCAAGTATATATATTTTTTTAATTATTTAAATTATTAATATTGCAAATACAATTAAACTTTAAGTAGCATACTAGAACAATAAAATTAATTGCTTTTTCAGTCCACTAGATACATTTTGCCACAATAAAAGTGATTGCAGTGAGATGAACAGACTGGAAACTTGCTCTCACGGGTGTCTTTTAGGCTAAGGACTCCTTAGCTTAAAGACACACAGAGTAGGGACCCCCTACTACATTGAATAAAAGTGAGTTGCACTTGAGATAACTCTTATTTTGTGGTCTTCTCTTTTTTGTGCTTTCCTGTAGCTGCTGTCAGCAGCAGCTGTAACCTGGCTAGGTGCTTTAGCCTCACACTCTGCACTTTCGTCAGTGGTTTCTGAGGTGGACAGTGTGTCAGTCTTTTGCTTGAAAAGTTCCAACAACACAAGAATGTCCCTACACTTGGAAAAATAACACAGCTAATCAGCCAATATGTTTCAATAGTATGTAACTGTTATTATGGATAAGTGCCACAGAGTGATTTAGCGTTAGCTAGCTCACATGATTGCACAAGGATTCATGAGTAACAGTTAGTATAGCATTAATGTTGTGTACTGTAAATTAAATGTTTTCTTTTACATGAATAGGCCTTGTTATCTTTGCTAATAACAAGTTGGATTCATGACAATGTGTATTTTCATACATGTTCTAATTTTTCAAAACAAAATGAAACAAAAACTAAATTAAGACTTGAATTAAATGATGAGACAACAATTTGGCAGTCGCCCTGCAGTTACTCTGAGGACCCCCTAGTCATCGCAGACCCCCTATTAAAGACCCAGGCTTTATCTAGTCAGTCAGTTTGGGGATCAGTATCTTGTCCAAGGATACTTTGCCATGCAGAGGAGGAGGAACGGGGGATTTAACTGCCAACCTCCTCACAAATGGACAGCCCACTTTACCTCCTGAGCCACAGCCGTGCCCTCAAAGCAGATATGAGCACAATCCTGCTCCTCAGACATTTCTGCTATACAACATAACTTAGGCATTTGATCTGAGGCACAGACTGTGCCTTTAACGCATCAAATATAAAGCAGCCTCCGAGGCTGTTAATTGATTTTTAACACAAACTGAGCTCAGTGAAACACTGTCTATAAACAGGTGCTGATGTCTACCTTCATCAGACATAAAAAACAAATGAGGATATTCTGCGAACATTTTAAGGTAAAGCCTATATCTAAGATTGTGATACATAGGACAATACAATAAAAACTGCATTTCATTTACGACCTCTCCCAGATCAGATAGTTTCCACTGCCAGAGGCAAGATTCCACATGTCAGCTTGGCGAGGACAGACCTCAATGCTCTGGTCAGGTTAAGGGTGACATAGTGCTCTGGATGGTATACACCTGATTAGACCATACGTTCTCAAATTAGGTTTGTACAGAACTTCTTCCGACTGTTTGTGTCTAATTTTTTCAAATAGTACTGTTTTAACATGACACTACAGGATAATTTATTTTCATATATATTATTATTTGGAAAAACCCAGCAGAAGGGTTTGGTCTGTTTTCATACAAAATGTGTAAGTCTTATGGTTCAGGAGATGTGTGAAAGCAAGTGTCTGATTTGAACTGCTGCTGTCAGAGCCGCCAAACTTTTTAGGAACACTGTTTCTGATGTATTCTTTACTTAAGTACAGTGTGCGCCTGCCTGACACACCTGCAGTGCAGAGTGGTGTTGATATGAGACGTGTAGGAGTATGGCAGAGGATTCTTTCTCAGACATTGGTCTACTTTTATTCTCCATCAACCAGCTGTAACGTGATCACACTGTCTCGTTAGAATCAATTCGAGTTAAGTGCTTCCTACTGACAGTTTAGAATTGATCAGTTGATCGCTTCAACAATACATACATAAATGACAACCTGCGTCATCTCTCCTGATGGAGGTGGACCACACTGACTGGATAATGTATGAACAGCAGAATGTATTTAACCCAAGCTGCCTGTCACAGTTCTTATATAACTGCAGGTTTAGGATTACGTAGTTCTTGGTGAGTGGAAAGCTTCAATTAGACTGAGAGCCAAAACTTCTAAAAAGCTTGGGATGACGTTATTATATGTAACAGGGCTGCAATTAATTACCATTTCACTGTTTTGTAGTTTTCATTGGTCTGTTTAGTATTTCTCCAATTCATCACAATTTCCACCGTTATCTGACATTTCTAAGACCCATCACAATTTTCATTGCCCACAGTGACACCTTCAGATGGCTTCTCCAAAACCAGAAGGTGTTCAGCTCACCATCACCAGTATTAAGACAAAGAGAAGAAGCAAATCCTCACACTTGAGAGACTGGAGCAAAGTAATGCTTGCCATTAAAAAAAAAAAGAAAAAAAAAAAAAAAGACTTAAATTGTTAATTAGTCATCGAGTTGGTTGCTTTTCTGTCGGTCAACCAATTAATTTATTCACTAATTGTTTCCGCTTTAATATGAAGCCCGACCTTCAAAATCGGTGTATGCAATTCCAAAAGATTTTACATTTAGACATTATACTGATGCAGTCTTGTTCTGCAAAAGCAGCTCGCTGTGGTCCGTTGTTCATTATTCTCAAATATGTGGTTGCTTTCCTTTCTTATTATTGGCAGAGTCTTGTTCCTATTTCAAATTGCTTAGCAGCCTCTTCAGTCGCAGCTGTGATGCAGGTCTTTCCTTTAAGAAAAATAGTGCTGCGCCATAATATGCTACTTCAGCACCATCTTTTCACTTTCCACCATCTTTTGCTTTTTTGTCATGCAACTGTTTTGTAGAGTTTCCAGAATACAGTACAGAATAACAGTAGCACCATCAAAGCCAGAATTTTTATGGTGCCTTAAGATCCCTGCAGTACATCTTCATCACTATAACCATCATCACCAGTATCATGATGACAGCAGCAGTATTAGTGATAGTGATATTAGTTTAGCTGTGACTATTAGTAGGAGTGGTCGTCATAATAATGTCCTGTTTCTTGCTTGTGTGAAATACAACACAGTGCAAAGTGAAAAAAAGTTGAATAACCTCTTCCTCTTTTTCCCACTAGGTCAGTTTCATATACTTTTCTGTTTTAAGTTTCCACATATGATGCATGGTGGTGCTCAGTTTTAAAATAGTATTTCAAGGTTGCAGTGGTAATGAAAGCAAACTAATTGTCATGGCCATGTCTATTTTATCGGCCAGGTCTGGGCAATATATCTATTATATCGATATCGGGATATGAGACTAGATATCGTGCAAGAATTTGGATATCGTAGCATCACTAGTGTTGTTATTTCCTGGTATTAAAGACTGCATTACAGGTGATGTCATTTTCTGAACTTAACAGACAGTTGTAGCTGTTCTGTTATTTGTAGTTACCCACTGAGTTGTTATATTCACGTTTCTGATGATTATTTTTAAGAAGTCTGAAAGTGAAGTGTATCTCGATGTTGATATCAATATTGATAGGTCAAAGATATTGTGATATTATTAGCAGCTATCAGACATAAATAATAACAATTGTCATAAAAATGTGGAATATCATGGCTGGTAATTGGTTGGTCCCTATTTCTGTTGGTCAACTGTTGGTCAGAAAAGCAAGTTGATTGAGGACGTCACCTTTGGCTCCGGGAGCTGAAGGGTATTTTGCAGCTCTGTGATATTAAGAAAAAGTAATATTAAGTAACTGTAGGAATTCTAACAATTGCTCTGTAGTGTAGTTAAATTGGAGGTTTTTCACTTCTGGAGTTGAATGCAAGCATACTGTATGTTCACTTGTTACTTGCATAGGTGAAAACATTTGTATTCTGTCATGTCTATCTCAGGTTTCACTGAGACGGATATGACACATCAATTTCAGAACATCTAAGAGATGTTGCAGAGGATTGATAGAGGATGATCAGCCTGCAGGCCTTAATAGTTAGGTCTTACCATTACCTATTGCACGCCCCCAGTGCACTTTGGGAACTTTATCATCATCATCACATTAGATGTGAAGATGTGAGGGAGGGTCAATAAGTCCAGGGGATTTCAGATCCGTCGAATTTGCTTTGCTTGAGTTTGTCATCCCCAGAGTAATCAATGGGCAGTCGTTAGCTGCTCAAATCCTAAAGGCTGAGGAGAAAAAGCTGATTATTATTGAAGCTGAATATAACAGATCGATATCACGGACTGTGTGGATGGTTCCTCTTGTGTGTGGGTTGATGGTAGGGAACGGTGGCCATGGAGCTGTGATAAGAGCCCATGCAGCGTTGAGGAAAAATGTTTAAAGTGCAAAGTTGATTAAAAGTATTTCCTCCGTGGTGGGTAATTCTCTTCACTCTGATCAATAAGTGGCTCCTCTCCAGTGCGTGACTCTGTGTCAGGTACCTTAGTTTCCCTCGAGAGAGAGCTCACACATCCTCCTCTTCTTCCCCCTTTCTTTCTCTAAATATCCTCCTTTAATGTTTCTCTTCACAAGTCTGTGATTTTCTTATACAAGTATGCCTCTCCCTCCTCTCTCTCCCTCTCCTTCTCTTGCTTTCAGGTCTAATGTATTTTTTGTGCGGCGGGTTATTAGCGTGAGAGCGCCGAGGCTTGCGTCTGTTTAATCAGGCTTGTTGAGCATGCAGGTTTGATGTGTGTTGTCTCTGTGTTTAATCAGCGAGCTGCTTGCTGCAGGTTTGATGTGGACGGAGAGTTAATAAAGCAGTATCTTTGGCGCCTTCATCAGCTGCAGCACTTTGTTCTGCCTCTCCTCGCGCCTCCAAGACAGACAGCTGCAGTCTCTGCGCTGGAGCTCAAGTACTCCTGTACTACCACATCTGTCCTGGCCTCATCTTGATGGTGGACTGGATTTTCCCTTAGTTAAGACGGACTCGTAATTTTATTTTACGACCAATCCTTTATCACTTTGTCCCCAGTTTCAAAATTGTTTTCCTGAAACACTTTGAGAATGACTTTAGCTCCTTTTTAGAATGTTAGCGAAGGAATTTAGTGAACTTGTGCACACAGTCACGTCCTTTCATTGAACACCTCACATTCAGGTCATGGTCTTGAATACTGTTTGAATACCAGGTGCAATGTGTCCACTAGGGCTGCAAATAACAATCACTTTCATGTTTGGAACAACTGATCAATGTGTTGTCCATTATATGTAAGAAAATAGTGAAAAATGTCCATCACTATATGCTAATGCCCAAAATTATCAGTGCTTTTTGGTGTTTGTTTTGTCCGATTAACATTTCAAGACTAATGATATTTACTCTTTCAGAACTGATTGATTATTCAAATAGCTATGGATTATTTTTCTGTGGATTGGCTAATGAATACAATTATGTTTCTGCTCTAGCTCACTGACAAAAAATTCTGTCAGTCAGTCTGTTATCAGTTAATCGTTTCAAGACATGCATTGAGTGAATATAATAAACGTTAGCTAGTTAATACTTTATAAGTACCAAATGATTTGTGTCTGTAGCATTTAGTGTCAAAGACCACCAGGTTCCTAAAGTTGGTGTCATCAGATTGATGATAATGATAAATTGATTAGTTGTCAACTTTCAAATAATTGCCAACTAATTTCTTTTTTTTTTTTTTTTTCAATTTGATTATCAGTAGGTTCAAGTACTTTTTTAAGAAAAAGAAATCATTTGTCTGATCTCATTTTCTTAAATGTGAATATTTTCTGGTTTCTTCCCTCCTCTTTGCTCCACCTGGGGCTTTGGGAGACACAAATCGACATTTTTTACTGTTTTTTGATATTTAATAGACCAAACACCTAGTTGATTAATCCATTAGTTGCCAACTATTAAAAGAATCACCAAACAAAGTTGATAATGGATTTATTTGTTTAAATTATTTTGTAAGAAAAAAAGGCAGTTCTCTGATTTCATTGTCTTAAATGTGAATATTCTGTTTTTTCATGCTCTTCTTTTCTCCATCTTGGGCTGTAGACCCAATTTTTTTTACTGTTTTCTGGCATTTTATAGACCAGACGATTGATTAATCGATTAATCGAGAAAGTAATCGGCAGATTACTTGACAGAGAATAATCGATAGTTGCAGCCCTACCTTTTACTTTATCGGATAATCCCAACTCTAAACCAAGAATTTGCTTTTTTATTTTTAAATGTATTTTATCTTATTGGGGCCCTTTTTGAAAAAACTGAGGTAGTAAGAGGTTTGTCCTATTTTACAAAATAAACGTTTTTTCGTCAAAAAAAGAAAAGTTTATAGTCCTCAACATTTCAGATGACATGCAGCCCATAGTTTCATTGAAATGTTATCTTTTTGGGATTTGGGATTGTTAACCGTTGTTCAGACAAAATAATCAAGAAAAGAAGATATAGAAACTTAATATATGCATTTGCCATTAATTCCCTTTAATTTTATACACTACATGATCAGTTAAAAAAGTAACTGATTATTATTTAATGATGGAAATAGCTATTTGTTGCATCTTCAGTCTTAATATACATTATTGTCTTGAATGAAGCTCTTTGGGCTTGATGAGCTGATTTTAAATCTGTTTTAGTCCAGTAGATGATGAGTGCTGCTCTGCTCTTCACTCCACCACAGCGTCTTTATTTCCTTCTAGGTAAATTTTGTCCACACTGAGGCAGATGTCAAAGCTCTCAGTGTGTCTCAGTTACTTGCAAAGGAGCAATTTGTTCTAGAAACCTCTTTGATAAATCTGAAGCAGTCCAAACAAAACAAAATCTGAATTTGATGGTTCACTGTGTCTGCATGTTCTCGGTCTATAAATGTCTCTGTAAAGGTTTCATCAAAAACGCGAGGCCTTCTCCGTCCAGGAACTGATGTTAAGTATTTCCTGAATTTCATCTCACACATTTCACAAGTTTTATCCCCTCGAGAACCATAAGTTTGGAAACATGAATAAATGTAAGCTTTAGGCTTTTTCCTCTGTCTTTAGTTCACAACCTAGAAAGCTCAGTGGTGCTGTTGGATAAGTCTCAACTTAATTGATGTCCCTCCTACAGAGATACACATGTGGGCTATGTCTTTTTTATTATTTCTCCATCTCTTGAATGAGTTCAGTCCAATTTTCCTGTGGATATCACGCTGTAACAATTAATAAGGCTTTAACTTTTAAACTGGCAAATGAAGTAGAATGTGCCACACTTATCACACAGGCCCCGCTATCCTTTCTGCCAACTATCCGAGACAGGAAGAGAAGGGGAAAGGGAGAATATTTCTCCTTGGATAAAAGAGGGGAGAAAGTGGAGCTGAAACTTTTCCGCGCCATTTGATGTCTGAAAGCAGTGATGCAGCGATTGATTCATTAAACCAGAGCCGTAATGAGGAAAGAAATCATAATTCAAACTTACATTTTAAACAGGAAATATAATTGGAATTTTATACAGAGAAGTCCCTTTGTACAATTATGATTAAAGGAAAATTAATTGTATGAAAATGTCCTTATAGATACTGAAAATTAGATCTAGCAAAGCTCGGGCGACATAGACCTAATTCTAAAAATATTGTGTACAGGATCGATCTTTTTTTTCTTCTTCTTTCTCCTCTACTTTTTTTTATGAAGGTCCAAATCTAGCTGTGTTAATTTTATCTGAAATTAGAGTGAACCATGCAGGCGTGGAAGTTGAAATTAGCCTAAAGATGTTTCATTTACAAAGACAGAAACACTTTGTCAGCCGGCGATTGTTTCCCAGCATTATCTCTGCCTGCTTTTAATTGCTTTGGAAGTGAAATTAACAGAATTAGAAAAATTGCCTCTCCCTTTTTCTACAAGCTTCTTTATTCATGGGTATTGTTGTGTGCTTTGTATAGATTATAGACTCCTTTTGTTCCAGTATTGTAAATATATACGCCCCCAGTCACGGCTTTAGCTCCGAAACAATCCCTCTGTTCGTTCGACACAACCTAATGAAAATTAATTTACAACCTGTCTGGATTGGGGGAGAAAGGCGGGAAATGGAAAAAAAAAAAACAATCCTGGGTTTCTCTCTGTATTAATGTCACTCTGATTTAGTCATTCAGAATGTGCCCACCTGCCTTGACTTTCTAATACATCTACATGTATGTGAGTTGTTTTCTCCCTCCGCAAGCGATTAACCATTTCTGCATCACTCTAGCACTTCCTAATCCTCTTAAAAGAAATGGTTACCCTGAATTAATAATTCTATCATGGTATCCTCTCGGGAACTGACAATGAAGCATGTCATCCGATGCAGATGAACATAATAGACACCGCCTTTATAATCAGCTAGACTTGAATCACTAATAACTAGAACTCAGTCTTTAGATCCAGAGAAACAGTCAATAAATATGACAGTATATTTCAAGGTTTATAGCTCTTAATGTACCGTTAAAGCACCCTGCTATATTCATCCTATAGAAGGAGTATTATTAATGAAGCAATTTAAAAAAGTCACATTAAATCCATATTAACTGACTCCTTTCTTTTTTCTTTTTTTTGGATGTAATCTTCAAACAGGCTAAAATAGATCAAAAGTACTGTATAATTACTATGGTCAGCAGGGATTATGAAACTGTAATTGATACAGATCAGCCCTGCACTAATCACTCTTTTAGCTACAATTTTAGGTATACTGTAATTTGGCTTTAAGGTCCCCCTTGGCTTCTTGCTATTAATCTTCTGGATTAGACCGTTCAATGTGTCCAATTCTTGAAACCGTTTTTTGAATGAGTCCAGTCAAAAAAAAAAAAAAAAAAAAGGATCAGTGTATTTTGGGTATTTCTCCTCTCTTCAACAGTACATATGATCATAAATAGCTTGTTTAACAGCATCACTTTGTTTTATATTTCACCTCTCCTGCACCGGTCTGTTTAGACTCAAGGCCCATGGGAAGACAATTAAATTCAAATCCTTTTCCTTCTGCAGAAATACAGTGTGATATTATTCTGTGTTCTTGTCCACAGGCAGACCTCTATAATTTAGTTCTTTATGGAGCTCCATTCTGGAGATATTCTTATAGAGTTAGGCAATATATTAACATCATGATATGAGACAAGATATTTTCTTAGATGTGTTGTCTTCTCCTGGTTTTCAAGGCTGTATTACAGTCAAGTGATGTACTTTTCTGCCTTACTGAGTCATTATATCCACACTACTGATGATTATTTATCAAAAATCTCACTATGTAAATATTTTGTGACAGCATCAATAGTCAGCCCCACAATATCATCGTGATATCGATATCGATGTCAAGATATTTGGTTATAATATCGCAATATTTGATTTTCTCCATATCGCCCTGCACTTTGTTCTTTTTATTCAGGTGCATTTTGTGTTAAGCCCACCTGATGTAATTGGTGTTTTAAACAAAAAAGTGCAATTTTGCTCTG
Source organism: Epinephelus moara (assembly GCF_006386435.1). Lineage (NCBI taxonomy): Eukaryota > Metazoa > Chordata > Actinopteri > Perciformes > Serranidae > Epinephelus > Epinephelus moara. The sequence continues at coordinate 8,013,072 of NC_065525.1, forward strand.
ATCTGCTATTCTCTTTTTAACTAAAGATATAATAAGTAACTTTCCATATTCAAATGTCTAAACATGACCAGACCACAGTGTTATATATTTTATTGAGTTGTGTTCATGCATTATCCCAAACATTGCAACAACCCAGAGAAATCTGTAAATTGATTAAGGACATGCTCCAGGACATTTGGTTGCCTTCACCTGTCAGTGGCATTATATCCCCATAAACTGACTTTTTATCCAGTTTTAAGCCAAATTTCTTGGTTGTTTTTAACTATATGTTTTAACCGGATGAGAGACTTTAGTCATTAGACGTCTGGATCTTAAGTTATCTGAGAAACAAGCTGAGCATACAGTGCTTTTACCGGTTTAAATCACTGGGTGCATTTGTTTTTGAGAGGAAGAGACCTCTGTGAATATTTCAGCTCCTGGTAAACACTTCATGGACGTCTGGAACTTAAGTTATCAGAGAAATATGGTGTACAAACGTTAGCAGTAACACTGCTCCAGCCCCCGCCATGTGGAACGGTGTTGCAGAAACACTCATTTTTAAAATGAAATTGCTTTATTCAGTGTTTATTTAGGCTTTAATCACCAGGCCCATTTGTTTTAGAGAGGAAGAGACTTCTGTGGATAATTCAGCTACTGGTAAAAGCCTCCTGAACGTCAGTTTTCAAAGAAATAATTGTGAGCACACATTAGCAGGTTCTGGGCTAGCGGCCCTACTGCAACGAGCCAAGCAGTGTTGGAGAAACACTCATTGTAATGTATAACTGCTTTATTCATTGTTTTTACTTGTTCAAATCAACAGGTCCGTTTGTTTTGGAGGCTAATGGAGTAGTCTGTGGATAATTGGGCTCCCACTAAAGACCTCCGACTGCAATGATGACATTGCTCCATCTCTTGTTATTTTTTACATTTGTAATTTTCTGCTGCTGTCATTTAAATAATTAATAATAAATATGTTTAATATTACTGCTTAAAGTGCCTTCATCCATCCGGATGGCTTTTTGTCTTCTTTTTTTGAAATTCCGTAAGAATCAGGTCTAGTTCTTCAAATATGACAGGTATCTCAAAAGACCCAACAGGGAACAAACACATTGGATTTGACTAGATTCAGTTGGTAATTTTCCCTCCTCTTCCTCTTGCAGGTTCCCTCGGGGATGTCGACGGCGACGAGGAAAACACACCGGACAACCTCAGCCTATCAGGAGAGGAGGGAGGAGCCTCGGACCCAGATGATTCAGCAGAGGGGGACAGCTCCAGCCCCCCACCATACACATCGCTGTACAATGAAGGTGAGAAGACGGATAAAGCCTGATGTAGAAGTGAAAAAAATCCAACTACAACAGAACATATTAGCACAGGGGTCAATTTAAAAAAAAAGCTGTACGTCTACTACATATTCCACAGACCTTAAAGGGGCAATAAGCGAAATCGTTTCACCGCTAGGTTCGCTGTTGTGCACTGCCTGTAGAGCAAAACAAAGTGTGTCATGAGCCACTCCTCCCTCTACCTCTGCTCTCCAACACATTGTAACATTAAATTTAATTGAATCGACATAGCGACATGTCCCTAACGTTACTGTAACACTAATTAAAACAGACATTTGATTTATGTTGTACCTGTCCAGGAGAAGAAGAGCTAGCTCCGAGTCAGATTGTAGCCCCTTTAGCTCTCACAGTGCTCTCCACCATGGAAATGCAAGGCCAATGTTAATCCGAGTTCTGTCCCTTTCTTTATCCGACAACTTCTTCGCCAACAACCGTTGTTTCTTTAGAGGTAATGTCAGATCCTGGTCGTCTTCAGGTGGACGTTCCGCTCTCTGCCATTTAATTTCGAAAATACGCGCTGCCATTGCTCACTGGCTGTAGCCTTTTATAGGGAGGGAGGGCCAAGGGCTCCGAGAGGAGGAGGAGGAGGAGGAGGGGGGATTCACATGAACGTACATGAACGCGCAGCCGGACTGGCTTGTAAACAATGGGCTGGAGATCAACACAGAGAGAGGGTGTGTGAGGTCATGCTATACTCCAGATGAAATTACACCTCTAGTTCTTCACATAGCAATTTTTTAATTCCTTCAATCTAGAAATGATGAATTTCGCTTATTGCTCCTTTAAATGGGAGAAGTTTTCACTGTCAAGGAAATAGTCCCTTACTTTTGACAGTGTGTGGGTAACACATCTACTGTGTGCTTACAATCACACCACCCTTGTTTTTTTGTGTTTTCATTATTAGACTACCACACTGACTAAACTGGTAGAAATGCACTGACAGCATGCACCTCTTCATGAATGATAATCTAGATATCTAGTTTACCGGCAGTTATTAGTGGTTATTAGCAGATTTATCTCCTCATCAAGACTCAGTCTTTTCTTTCATCAACAGACATGAACCTGTTTTCTGTCAGGAGGCCGTTAACGTCACCCACTGACAATCAAAAAAACACTGAAGAACCATTTTGAGGTTGCAGCTTTCCACACGTATCACTCTTTTAACTCTATTGTGCCTAAACTAATAATAAAAAATATTCTCTGGGTTCAGTCTTGGCTTCAGCGAATCTGCCCCCCCTCCCCTTCATGCACCTCTTATCCCGAGCCTCCCCCTTGTACCGTGTGATAGCAGAGTTTTCAGTCATATTCTTTTGACTTATTCAAGATTTCACTAGCTGTGTTTTTTTAATCTCAAAAATTCCTGCTCTTGTGAAATTTTGGGGCTGGAAGTGATAAGCGTCTGTTGGTTGGCTTGGTTTGATAAACCCATGGAAATTCTGTCAGGTGCTAATCGAGACAAGATTAGAGATTAGCTATGTGTGTGTGTGTGTGTGTGTGTGTGTGTGTAAGAGAGAGAGAGACTGTGTGTGTTTGAGGTGAGGAGTGGGCTATGTGTGTATTAGATAGAGGAAGATGAGAGAACTCAGGCAGACTGCACATGTGAGCAAGTTTGTCTGTCGATAGCAAACTGACTTGGCGTCTTTGTTTCTTTATTTGTGTGCATGTGTGTGTTAGCCTTTAGCCCCCCCTCCTCCCAACACACATACACACCACCCTCCCCATCACACTGTTGATTTACTCCTCTCTCTCTCTTCTCTGGGGTTCCTCGGTTGCCCAGCGCTGCCATTATCAGTTCTCTGTAAATCAGCCATGTTTGACGAACCTGCTCTTTCAACCTGGGATCAATACCAGGTCTTTATCTGGCCAGAGCTGGCTAATAAAGGCAAGGCCTCTTATCCACCATCTGGAAGAGAGAGAGAGAAAGACACACACACACACACACACACACACACACACAGGCGATAACCACCCTTGATAACTTTAGGAAAAAAACGCATTCTACCAGTAACAGGACCAAGCACTCTGTTCTCTCCATCACACCCAGAGAAAGCCAGTATATTACTGCTGATACAATGAATCGACACACACACATGCCCATGCACACAACTTTCCTGAAGAAGACTTGAGCATCTGTTCAGTAGGTCTCTCTCTCTGTTGTGGTGTTTTTTTTTCTCTCTCCTCTCTTCTCAGAATTGCTCTACAGTTGCAGCAACCAGCCGAAACAAGCAAAAGTCCTTTTTTCATAACAAGGCAATCGCACTTATACATCACAGGAAACCTGATAAAATCCACTTCTGGCCTGATTAGTCAGTATGTTACCTCCTTTTGACCTCTAATTGTCCTGCCCTCATTTGGACCAATCAGAATGCTTTTTGTGAACTGACAGTTTTGTTTTTTTCATGAGAATCTGATCATAGAGGAAGTGTGTGTGATGCATTGAGAGACAAATGACAGAGGAGGTAATCTCTTCTGGTATCGTTATGATGGACAGTTATTGACTGTATGCATGCAGCAGTGCTGAAATGATTGGTGAACATTTCATGAAAAAAATTCTAATACTTGAGCAAATGTTTAGATAAATGATAAGGGTAAAAAAAGAAACAGTTGCTCATTTTAGTTTCTCCAGTGTAAAAAATTTGCTGCTTTTTCTGTTTCATGTCATTGAAAATTTAACAGGTTTGTGTTTTAACTGTTTGTTGGACAAAATGAGCAATTCGAGAATGTGACTTTTGGCTCTGGGATATTGTGATTTTCCTTTTGGGGGTGTATTTATTCTTTTGTTACACACAGTTGAGACAATGCAATGGGGGTGATAGTGAGAGGGAGAGTTGCAACAAAGGTCCGTGGACGGATTCAGACCAGGGATGTTGTGCTTCATGGTCGGTGCTTTAAGAGCTTAGCCACATAGGCACCCCAGTGGTAGCCTTTTTTTTTCAGACTTGAAAATTAATGTGGTTCACCCTGGGCTCTTGGTGTTTTTCATTTTTTCTGACTTTTTATTGAGAAAACCATCAGCACAAAAACAGTCAACTGATGTAATAGTTTCCGCTCTAGAGTGCTAGCCTGGAAATCCAGACCCACATCTAGAAAGATTTAGGGTCTGGCTATGAGTAATGCAAATGGCCCAACTCGAGGGGCGGTACCAAGCATGCATTTGTAAATATCACTGCACGCAATTGGATAACACTACGACCAGTCAGAACAATACACGGGGTGACGTATCCAGAGCGCTACCAGTGGAGCTAACTGGTAGATTAGACTCTTGCCGTATCCCGTCGGCAAAACAGCAAAAACGTCCTTCTTGTTAAGGAAAGATTCGAGCGCCGTCTTCTGTTCCTCTTTTAGAGAAAAAGCCAAGTCTAACTCGTTCATTGTAGCGGCCAAAGCCGTTTCAAACAACTGGTGTTCATCCGTAGCCATCTTGCAGTGTTTACTGACTGATTCCGGACTTTGTCGTCACAGCGCTGTCGTCATCTGTTTAGCTCACCTCTGACCCGCCTATATCAGATACACCGATGTGATTGGTGCAGCTCGGCTCCAACAGCATGGGTAATGAGCATCATTACTGATTGCCAGAGTGACTCGCTGAGCAAATTCAAACTCTGCTCTCGCGAGAACTCTGGATTTCCAGGGTACTAGAGTGCAGGGGTGAGGCTAGAAATTCTGGTGCGCCGTCCAACAGGTTTGGGGCAGGGGCTAACATGTTTGTAATAATTCAAGTATTTATTATTGTTATTTAATGGGGACAGTGTGAATTGTTAAAGGATGCAGTATATATATGCCAGAGTTATCCAAAATTATATTTGTATCAGTAGCTTACGGACATATGATACTTTTTCTCCCTGAAAAGAATCCAAAGCCCTCCTCAGACAAAGAATTCATAACTAATCTATTTGTTAAAGCAATGCTTCACCCCCAAAATGATCATTTGTATACCAATGACTCACCCCATGTTATGCTGAAATCGTGAGAAAACTGTTTTTCTTGTATACCTTCACGGTCAACAAAGACCCCAGAAACGGAGAAGTGAGTGTGATACAACTATATCAGAACATCTGTTTTTTGCAATTAATGAGAGCAGCCCTAATTATTATTGCATAGATTTGAATGTTGCAGATTTGTCTGCTCAACATTCATTCTGTGAACTCCAGCACAGTATAACAAAAGTAGGTTTCAAGATTAGTAATGCTGTTTATGCCTCAATCCTAACCCACCTGTGTTATATAATTTAAAAATATGGATGTTCGACTATTCATTCCTTTTCTCAGCAGGAGACAGTGATGTTCAGGTAATACAGTAAATAAGCCAAATTCCTACCCTGCCTATGTTATGTAACTTAAAAGTAGACAGAGTTTTAGGCAATATATTATCTCCAATAGATAGAAAAATAATGCCATAAATGTGAAAGACCCAAGGTTTGGGCTGAGCGCAAATTTTTCCAATGTCTGGCTCCGCCCCTGATCATAATATCCCACAGTAATGGAAAAAATATTCTCTTGGATATTGTGATAAGGTCCAACCATCGCAGTATCATTGCCAACACTACTTGTAGGTGTAATAGGTTGTTATGTGAACTACCTGTCTACATCTGTGTCAGTCATGTTTTTCAGTCGGCCGTCACATGGGCGTCTCACAGAACAGACGCTTTTTTTTTTTTTTTATAAATCAATATGTGTAAAAACCTTGTGCTTTATGCCTGCTTTTTGTATGACCCTACGTGTATTTTGTGCTTCTGCTTAAATCTCTTCTGACTAACTGTACGTACATGACTACATTAATTTTGTGTTGGATGGTAAGGTTTGCCAAATTGCTTGTCAGTGTGCAGCAGTACTTTGGCTGTATGGATGCAGTGTAGATACTGACAGACGACTGCAGCTGCTACCCACATGCTGCTTGCTCCAACCAGTGTGTACAAAGTGGAAGGCTCCATACCTTGGTTTTGTCCATTTCCTTTTTAGCTTCATCTGTGCCACCAAACTGACCAACACAGGCATACAGTATGCTGAACCTGAAATGTCAGGGAACAGACGAAATGAAAAAATGCAAAAGACAAGACGCAGCGTTAAAATCACAAAGAAGAAAGACAGAAACGTATAGAGGGTTGTAGAAGTTGTAGAAGAAGGCGAGATTGTTGGGTGACTTTGCCCTGCAGGTGTGACAGGGGAAGTTCAGCTTATCAGATTGATGGAGACTGTCTCGCTATAGAGGGGGAGGGAAGGTGGGAGACAGAGGGAGAGGGAGGAGGGGGGTTTGGCAGAAAAGTGTCTGTCGACTCCTCCTGATACCTGCCTCCATGTCTGAGATGATATGGGAGATAATATTGATAATATTAAACGCAATAACTGTGTCTCCAGCTCCCCTCCCTCGCTTCAGCCCCTGCAGGATAAAATCAATGTGCCATTCAATGTGATTTATAGCTGAAAATAATGGCACTGTTTAGGCAGGGGGGGAGGTGTATGTGGTATGTGTGTGTGTGTGTGTGTGTGTGTGTGTGTGTGTGTAGGTAGGTCTGCTTGCTTTAGTGTGTGTACAGTATGTCGCCGTGTATGAGTGTTTGCATGAAGATGAGGTTGAAAGGTGGACGTGACGTGAAGATGGATGGTGTGTGTGTGTGTGTGTGTGTGTGTATACATCTGCTACTCTTTCTGTGTGTGTGTGTGTGTGTGTGTGTGTTTGTTGATTTATTTGACGATGCAGATGCAATCTCTTAACTGTTACATTAATAACGGCGGAGTGTGAGGGCGTCACGTGGTCGTGGGGCGTTTATGGCTGGTATCGATTGGGCGCTATTGCTGTTTATCGGAGCGGGAATGCAAGGGTAAACACAGCCTTTGTGCAGACAGCTGAGGTGTTATCGGGGTGGAAGCTGAAGACGGGGTGGGATTTGGGGAAGGGGAGAGAGAGCATGAAACAGGACGAGAGAGGACAGAGCTGGGAAGGAGGAAGTGAAGAGAAGGGCAAAAGTTAGGAAGAGGAGGAGGGGAGGGACCTTTTGGACAAAGCACAGAAGAAATGTTACCCAAACCAGAAATTTTCTGCAGCCATGGGTACTCATGTTGGTTGATATTAATTTTTTACATAAACGCAAACATTTTTGAAAAGGATCCCTTAAAAAAAAATTGTCAGAGAATTCTGACAAAGATAAGTACCTAGCTGGACATTTTACAGTAGAAAAAAAAGAACAGCGCTCTCTGGTGAACAAACTGTAAAGGAGACAATTCTTTCTTCCTCAAAGATATCTTCTGAGTTTCTGTGCTTGTGAGTCAACATATACACCAATACTAAATGGTCCATGGTTTTTGATCAGGTGGACCACCCACAAGTGGGTTAAGGTTGCCTTTATGTACTTTTACCGACTTAATGCGAAATATAACATCATCATACTGCAGAATTTTACCAAAATCTAACTTATGTAAAACAAGAATGGTTAGGCAAATATACATGCCATTTGGTGAGTGTTTTTTTTTTTTTTCCCCAGTGAAAGATCTCTTTGACAGCATTGGTGCTTTTTATCCTGCAACATGTTTGTTTGTACCAGAATTTTGTAAGTCAAATTGGATTTAGTTCAGTACATATACTCTATTATTCATTCCTTTTTTTTAGTGGGAGACAGCAATCTTCACGTAATATAGTAAATAAGCCAAATACCCTGCCTATGTTATGTAACTTCAAAATAGTAACATTAGACAATTTTTTGCCTCTTTTAGGGTTTAAGGAATGATATTTGATCATCCTCAACATTTGTTGAGTTGTGGTTTCAGAATGATAAAGATGGTTAGGGAACAAATAGATACAAAACAAGATGTAGGCGCTACAGGATTATTTGTTTTCCTTGGCAACTTCCCAGATTCTATACAGATTTTAAGGCATTCTGTTATCTGAAATGGTTTGAAAAATTGAGCATATAGCTACTGTAAATGTGAAAAAAATCCTCTGGCTCCGCCCCTGATCATGATATCTATTTATAATGGAAAAAATATTCTTTTCAATATTGTGATTAATTCCAACCAGATTGGCCTATCACAGTATTATTAGCATCACTGCCAGTAGGTGTAATAGGTGGGTTCAGTGGGACGTGCAGGGTTACTGCAGCATTCATATAATATAGTAAATAAGTCAAGTTAACCCTCCAAGTTATAGCGTGCTAACTAGACTATCAACAGATCAGAAATGTACAAAAAAAAAAATGCCGGCGCTACATATCAGACAAAACCCAGAGACTGTATTGTACTGAGTTGCTGTGAACTGTAAATTTACCACTTGCTATACGTAAGCAGAAGATAATGTTATCTTTCAAAATGACTGGGCAAAGGCCTCTCTTCCTCTGGGCAGTTGCGTCTGTCTCACTGGACTCACCCAGGGTCTGTGTCCGCAGCTGCCTGTACTGTTTGCAGACATGGTTACCGAGCAGCCGGGTTGACTTGCATTTGACTCTGCTTTTACGCAGAGCTTGCGCTATAGGGCCATGACAAAGTCCCTTCTCACCACCACCTTTGCATTTTTACACAGAACCAAACAAAGGTGGCATCATGCTGCCCCAATGTGTGATTTTAGGCAGCATGCTGGCATAGCAGAATCAAAAGAGGTGAAGGGCATGACATGTAACACAACAGCGTCGGCCTGAGGTGTGACATATAACATACAAGTCGGCAGCGCTTGTAAAGAATAACGATGGCATAACATGGCAATAATAATCATTTACCATCCCTGTTATATGGCAGTTGACCTCATCTTCTGCTTGGAGGGAAAGGAGCTCCCGGACCTCATTGTTTTCTCTATTTGCAGACATTTTCGGCCACTGTTCTTCCTTTTGAGTTCGCTGCTAACTGCTGCTAGCTGCTTTTTAAATCTCCATGCAGTTTGTTGCACACATGACATGTTGTCAAATGGTCACACCCATGCTGTCCATGGTCCCATCCTGCTGACTGTCCCTTTTACAAAAAAGTTGATTCAGCGCTGTTACTACCTCCGCTGCAAGCTAAAAGGTGAGACAACTGTGTCCCCCCATTCTTCGATTATACCTTTTATGAGGAAGGCCAGACGGGATAACGGTGTGACATACCCGCCCTGAGTGGCTGTGGAATGGCAATGTAAAAGGAGCTACTGACTGACAACAAATAAAACGGCTGCTGGACTTGAAGCATCTCAGTTGACTGATGGGTCTCCAACTGATGAGTTGAATCTTTGACTTTTAGGGGGCAGCCTATGTTTGGGAAGGTTACTTTTAATCATGAAATTCATTACACAACACTCTCTGCATGGCCTATTTGTAACCTGTAATAGAATTAATTGTGCGAAAGTTTCAAACACTTTCCAATTTTTAAAAATAGTTCCCTCATGTATCAACTGATATGTCAACCCTTAAGATCTGGGTCACTTTATTTTGCCGTAACTACAGTGAAAATTGTTAGTGACATGCAGTAGTGAAATGCATTCTGTTTTTGACTCACCCTAACCTTTGGCCTGATGATGATGCAAGACCAGAGAACAAGAAGAGACAGATCTTCAGCTCAGATTGCATGAGGTGCAGTGATGTAACTATTAATCTAATCTAACTAATCATGAGTCCCGCTAATAGGGAGGGAACCAGCAGAGTGATGAACCGGCTGATACCAGCTGCACAGGCAAAGTTCAGGGTTCTCAGATGTGCATGCAGGATAAACACATCCAGACATTCAGATTCACACACAGTGACACACACACAGGTCCAGCCACGTGCAGAAGCACACACAGATCTCTTTGATCAGCGAGCAGGAGGCTCTGTAATCAGCTTGATCAATGGCAGGGATATCAATGCTGATTAGAGGAACACAGGCAGCCTCAGTCTCCGCTGAAGGTGACAGGCCGAGGGGAGGAAGGGGGAGGAGATGGAAAGATAGAGCAGAACAGAAAGACTGAGGAGAAGACGAGACCTACCTACAGCGAAGAGAGAGAAGGATGTTGGGCAGTGATGAAGAGAGAGTGATAAACTGGTGGAAGACAGATAGAAGGAGACAAACAAGAGACAAAACTAAAGGTAGGGAGTGAAGATGTTGGTTTTGATGAGTCTTTGATTCTCCAGAGTTGCAATGAGAATCAAAGGGTCCATCTCTGCGTGGCGAGGTGTTGTGTTACACAGCTCAGGGAGTCATTCCACCGCCACCTTTGATCAACAGACAGGAACAGCCACTGCCCAGACGCACACACATACACAGACGCATATACACACACATTTTGATGCACACACAGGTTTCAGAGAGTTTTTGGAGGCTGATATTAAAGTTTGGGATAGAAGCTGCCAGGAGTTAGTAGTATGTTTGAATGTGTTTAAATGTGTCTGTTTGTGTTGTGCATCCAGAGCCCAGGACGCAGGACTCTCGCGGAGGCCCTGATGATGAAGATGAAGATGGGGAGGAGGAGGGTCTGGCACACAGCGGTGGGGAGGAGGAAAAAGAAGGGGAGGAAGAGGAGGAGGCGGTACACTGGAGGGGTCCAGGTCAGTGCACTCACAGGGGCTCCTTACAGCCAGTAAACATGTTATTTGGTATTTGGAACCAACGAAAACAGTTGTACTGATGCGAAACAAGAGAACTGAATTTATTCTAATATAAGCATTTACTCGAAGGTTGTGGAAAAGTTTAGGTCTTTGTATCTGTACAGGAAGCACTGATCAGGTGGTGTTCTCATTCTGTGTTAAAGGGATAGTTCGGATCTTTTGAAGTTTTTTCACCACTTCACCTTGCCATTAGGCAGCCCTTTCTGACAGGGAAGCTGTTAACAGCTTCAGTTCTTGTCTATGCTCTTGTCAAAGCCACCAGACTGCCATCAGTCAGTGTTTTGACATTAAAAGCAGCATTTTAAAGCTATTTATTTTTAAAATATCTGCACACAGCATGGCCTTCTTAAGATATGGTCATGGTTAAAGGATAAGTTAAATATTTTCCAACCTGTACCCTATTTCTCCATATTTGTGTGAAGTGACCAATAAGATAAACGATATCCTAAGAAACTGGTCCAGAATTGAGTGAGACTGCAGTGGTGAAACAGGCTGTAATGTAATCCCTGTGGGGCAATTGAGCATTGTCAATTTACGTCCACCAGAAGTGCTTGTTTTTGCTACTGACAGGCTCAGATTGTTATTTAAAGTGTCTGACAACAGTACAGGAGGGATCCCTAGAGAGGTCAACCATTCTGTCAAAGAGTAAGATCGTTAGTGTTTAACCAGAAACAGCCCAAAATGTGTCGTATTCAAACAAACCAGACTCCATGTAAATAAACTGTAATTTAAGCTTGTATAGAGCCAGCATATTTTCACATTTAACTGGGTGAAGTAGGGGTATATTTCAAGCAAACCAGAATTGGTGATTGTTAAAACAGTTTAAAGATGAACGAAGACAGCTTTCATGAGTTTTATTTTATTTTTGTCGACTTTGAATGAAGTGTGTGTTTTACTCTGATAAAGTTGCTGTTTATTTAAATGAAGTCTGGTTTGTTTGACAATCGCAATTTCTGAGCTGTTTCTGGTTAACAAAAAGGATCTTACTCTTTAACAAAGGGTCTGTCTCTGTAGGAATCTTTTTGATAATGTTGTCAGACACTTAGAATAAAAATCTGATCTGTCAGTGGCAAAAAGAAACATTTTAGGTGGACATAAACTGATGTAGCTCAAGTGCCCCACGGATTACATCGCAGCCTGTTTTGCTGCTGCCAGCTGCAGCCCTCTCTCTCAGTACTGGACCATTTTCAGAAATTGGTGTTCTGATTAGTCACTTAGACACAAAAACATGGTAAAAAGGATCCAGTTTGAAAAGAACCAAATTACCCTATAAGAAACAAAACACTTGACAGAACATTGTTGAGGTTAACAGAAACAAAAAAACATTCATTGTTAAAACTTGACAGTCACAAACTTGAGTCTCTGTCATGAAAGTTGGACTTTCCACCAGCCCCATTTCCACAGCCTAACTTTCAACATAACTCAGTAAAGAGCACCAAGTGTTACCATTAGATGTAAATGGTCTACTGCAGAATAGTAAAAAATGACTGTATTAACTGGGATACTCCAGCCAACAGATTATCATTTCAACTCTTAATATGCTCTTAAGTGGATCTAACCACCCCTACATGTATGTCTGTGTGTCCATGTGTGTGTCTTGGAGATGCTCCTCTGTGTCGCCTCTTCCGAGTGTCTTTCAGGGTCCGTCTTGTTGTCCTACTGTCCCCCCGTAGGAGATGTGAATGTGACAGGCCGGGGGAAAATTTATTCAAGTCGTAACAAAAACACACACACACACACACACACACACACACACACACACACACGGCTAAGAGGAGATAACAAGTAAATCGCCATAATTTTATTATTTATTTCCTCTCTTATCGAGGTTTGTTTGGTTATTTATTTCTCTCTGTCTGTTGTCTTCAATGAGTTAAACAATGCAAGAAGATTACCGCACTATCTCGCATTATTTCCTTTTCAAGCTGCGCACGTTTTATGTACGTCTGTGCATGTGTGTGTACGTAGCGTTGAGTGTGTGGATGTTTATGTGTGTGTGTACGTGTATTTTAATTCCTATGGTGGGGAAGAGAGGATGTGTTCATTATCGTCCTGTCCCAGCCTTGTCCCTTTAACAGTAATTGGAGCGATATTAATTGCTGCGCAGTGGCTGGTTGATGGTAGCACCATGATGCTGCACTGATAGGGCCCTGAGGTTTTTTTTTTCCTCCTTCCTCTCCTCCTCACAAACTAACTGCTGGGTGAGCGAGGCAGAGGGATGGAGGGGAAGGGAGGGAGGGAGGGAGGAGGGGGGGGAGAGAGAGTAAGGGAGAGAGATAGCCCCTCTATCAGCTCCGGAGCAGGCGCTGTCTTTATCAGGAGCACGATTGGCAAAAAGGAAACTTTGACCGGTCTGAATTTTTCTCTTATCGTCAAGCCCCCCCTCCTCCACCTCCCCTTCCTCCCTCCCCCTCCCTCCATCCATCCACCTTCTCCTCCTCTGGTCTCTCCATCACCACTAACAACCCCACTAACAGCCCTCCCTCCTCTCCACTTTCCATCCCCCCTAACAGCATATACATCTCTTCCTCTTTTTCTCTCTTTTTATTGTTTCTTCTTTCTTCTTCTTCGTCCTGCATGTCACAGTGGGACCGGAGTCACTGGCTAATGTGCTCTTGTTCATACAAAATGTTCACCATGTATCAGACATTTCCCATAAACAGATGGGAGGAGTGGTGTGTATTAGCTGGTATGGAAATAAACAGGGTTTTATCTCCTCTGGGAGTGTTGGCATTCCACTCGTTTCTCTCTGTTGTTGCCTTTTAGACACTCCTGCTCCTGGGACCGCAAGTTTCGAGCTTTTAATCTCATGGGGTTTGGTTGCCACTGGTCCAGTCACGTCACTACAAACATCATGCACAACACCTTGCTTGTGTTACGTGCTATAGTTTGTTTCATATTTTTGTCTTTGCATAGCAATGTTGGATTTGTTTTTGGTCTCTTCTTTTTCTTTTTGTCTAATGTTGTTTGTTTCGTGAACATTTGAAAGTTTTTTTAATTACGAAAAAGGGCTGGGCGATTAATCAAATTTTATTTTCAATTACATTTTTGGCTTCCAACAATTATGAAAACAAAACTATTGAGATAAAAATGATTATTGTGCTGCACTCAGTTTACAATGATGCTCTGGATTTGTCGTGTGATATATATCAAGCACACCCCTTTCCTTCACAGCAGTGAGCTTTCGCCCCTCCCTTATATCCCAAACTCACTCGCAGCCAGGCTGTGGCATGTTAAGTTCATCTCGGGGACAAGATGATGGAAAGAGGCCTTTTATCAATGTGTAATTGTTGTAAATAATCATGATCTAAATACTGACCAAAATAATCGTGATATTTGTATTTGCCATAATCGAGCAGCCTTATGACAGAATCAAATCTACATGCTTGCCTCACTGAAACCTTGTTTTGTGTGTCTGTTACAGCAAAGAGAAAAACTTTTACTTTTACTTCACTCTTACACTGATATCTATCACTGGCTTTCAACATTCACATGGAGTTCGTAACAGCAGCGTCGAAACAACCAACCAATTATTGAAACGAATAAAAGTATTGATCAGCAGCAAATTTGATCATCAATTTACTGCTGATTATTTCCTGGTACTAATGTGAGGATTTGCTTCATGTTTGACGGCACTGAAAATCTCTGAAGTGAGAACTGTCACTTGGACAAAGTGAGCAATTTCAAGTCACTCCAGCCTGTATGAATTTTCACTGGAAATTTTTCACAATTTTCTAAAGTAGAAAAATCAACTATTTTATTAACCTGAAAAAATCACGAGTGTCATCGCTAATAGAATAAGAAAAAGGAATGATTTTTGGTATGTGATAATTGGAGAAATTAGGAAGCAACTAATATTTTCATCACCTACAGACTGTTTTTTCATTAACTGATTAATTGTTTAGTCTAACAAATTGGAAAATATTGCAGAATGAAGAGGGGCACAAGTGGGCGCACATTCAGGCAGAAATACTGCAAGACATATAAATATGTCACTATATGGCACAAAGGAGACATGGACACTGTCAGGTTCCAAATAAAAATGTTGTATTTTTCTCTTTTTGAAAGCAATTTTCAAGTGTCAGATCAAACTTGCCTTAAGATAGAGAAAAATGTCTTTAAAAAAATGAATATAAATGTGGCAAAATGCTGATTACAAATTCTGAGAGCTCAATGTGATTATTCAAATACTTATTTTATCTGACCAGTAGTCCAAAGCTCAAACATATTTAATTTACTTTCATGTGTGACATTGAAAAAACATCAAATCCATTCCTCACATTCGAGAACGCAATATGAAACAGTTCTTAGGCAACTCGAGGAAAAAAATCAGTATTTCTATATTATTATATATTATTGTATTCATGAAATGATGAAAAACATGTTGTTTTTCTTTCGTGTTACCACACGCTGTACAATGCAGCGGTCAGCAAATGGTCACAGTGTTTCCCTTCCCTTCCTCTTGTTGTAACAGAAGTGTTGCTCTGACACTGACTCTATATGCCACCAAGCCTCTCTAAACTCGCTCATTTAAAGAAGACACTCTCAAGCTTGTGTTTCAGTCATACAGTGCATTCATTTTCACATTTCAATTTTGCTTGTGACCCTCTTTTTCACTTGCAATGTATTCTCTTTTACTCATCTTTCTCAGCGTACTTCTACACCTCTTCTACATCTGTTTCTCCTTCCTGTCTCTTCACCTGTAGCAAGTCATGATGCCTCTTGTACTACTCCCTGTATACATATGTTTCTAGCTGTTCTGTATCTTAGTAGAGAAATGTTTTATTTTATATATATGCACAAATCTTTTATCTATAAATTCTATGCAGTATATAGAAAGTGTAAATTAATTGAATAATAATCTGCTAATTATATTTCAAAAGTAAAGAAATGTGATTTTAGACTGAAATACAATAATTCCTAGATATGAAAATTTTAATTTCCCTCTCCGTGCACAGTTTGTGTTCTAACCTTACGATAATAATCTCTTAATTTATTCAAATAATTTATTCAAATAATTCTTTGTGACAGTCATTATTGTTCAGACGGACTGATATTAACATAAAACAGAGAAAAACAACAACAGAACATTTTAATTCATCCTCTCCCTTCCTGCTTAAAGATAATACAATTCATTACTGGACACAACATTTTTCAATCGACGTGTTTAGCAGTGCCTGCTCAGTGTGTAATGAGTTGTTTATATGTCAATCTCAATAAATTCCTTAGTCATAGATGATAGTCGAGGCATTTCTTTTTGTGTTTTTCTCTTTTTTTCGACCGTTTTCTGCCGACAGCGGCTATCAAAACATTGGCTTTGTGGCTTCCATTGATATGGGGAAAAAAATATTAAAATTAAAGAGATGATAAACTTGGAATGGATTAGAGGCTTCAGCAATTTTCACTTTCTTTTCTCCAATGTGTAGTTCGTCTTAAAACAATCAAGATGACGTTGGTGTGTGTGTGTGTGTGTGTGTGTGTGTATGTGTGTGTGTGTGTGTGTGTGTGTGTGTGTGTGTGTCCTCAGTCAGTTTGACAAGGGTGTGGTGCTGGCACGGTGTCTAGGAGAAGTCTAGGTAGGAGCTGGTCCCTATCAGGGATGGCATGATATGCTAAAGCCACCATTTTAATCTACAGTGTGTCCATACTGCATGATATGCAAAATAAATTATGAAGAGAAGAAAAAAAAAACTATCTTTTGAATGACCTTGCAGGCTGGAGGGTTCGATATTTTCCCCCTCACTGCTTAAAATTCTTGATATGCAAATGGATGTCACAGTAATCCCTTGTCATTCGCTGGCTGGCTGGCAGTCCCCACACATTCTCTCCTTCCAGTACTGTGTAGAAATCCATTGTCACTGGCCATCAGTATACAGCCAAAGTGTTCCATCCACCAATATATGAATATGAATCAGCTAATATACGTACAAGAGCTTTCTTTATGGAGGAAAACCTTCAAATCTACAAGAAAGATTTGGTGGTGTTCAGATCTGCTGACTGTAATCATAGAGGAGAGTGTGTGATGGCATTATCATGTAGGAAACATCAGGACAGGACAGTACATGTGCCCAAGGGTGCTCATGTTCCTGTAAAAAAAGACATATTCATTGACTGGTTTCCTCCCCCGTGTTACACAAACTGTCATAGATCACTGTAGTGGATTTATGACAGTTATACACTCAGTATAAAAGTGAACGTGATTGGACAGTCTTGTGCTCACAATTAGTTAATGAACTGATTAATTAGTCACTGGACAGACAATGAATCTGCAACGACTGCTTCTGTAGGTCTTCTTTCAGACCAGTGAAAAGAAAAATACACATTATGCACAACGTTTTTTTAGTTCAGATTTCTGTTCTGGAAATTTATGCAAAAAGCACATATTTGGATATATAAACAATCATATCAGCAATCGACAATTTGAGGTGAAATCTATTAGTTTAAAATTTTTACTCTCCACCTGTAGTGTCTTATTTTTGCTCTAAAAATGTGTAGAATTTCATAATATATACACAAAACATGTTTAAAGTCCGTCTCTCAGAATTATTTTTTTCTTCAAATCTTCACTTCAATAACAGTAAAATACACCAGACTTTTCAGTTGTCTTCCTGTCTATATTCTGAAGGCTTTTACAGAGGAATCTGTTTATGTATCATTCATAGCCTGATTTATATCACATTTTATTCCTCAAAACGTGGCAAAAAATTATTCTTTTGTGGCTGTTGACAGTATTTTCTGATTTATAAAGTGATAATAAGAGATATCAAAAAACTCCCTCTGTAAAAACTTTTGACCCTGATATGACAACAAAATGAAAGGAGAATTCAAACTTGGCTTTATTCACTGTGCAGTTCATTGTGAGACAGTGCACCTTTTGCATATTTAAACACACAATTAAAAAAAAAAAAGTATACAAAAAATAATAGTCTTACTGTAAATAATCAACTGAGGAAGTCTCATGGTGATATCTGTTAGTGTAACCATATTCATTTTTTTTTTAAAGAAAAAAATTCCTTGAGTGAGAATTTGCTGCTTTATCTTTGTCATATGTAATAGCAAATGTTTAATTTTTAGATTTCAGGTGGATAAAAAAAGCTATTTGAAGAGCTGGACTTGGTAAACATGATCCTTAGGAAATCGTAACAGAGACTTTCAATTTTTTATGATATTATATCGACAAGACAAGTTGTCAGTTTATCAAGAAAACAAATGGCAGATTAAAAGACAACTGGAATTTACTGGCAGCCCTACTCTTAACAACAGGTTATGAATCTTATGAATCTGTGCACTTTCCTTTAAATACTAAAAAATATTTCCTTAAACTTAAGCTTTTCATTTCTGTTAAGTGTCGTATCCCTGTGGTCTTGTTATCTGTAATCTTTTGCCTTAAGATTTTTCAAGCCAATAATTACTTCTGTTATCAATTAATCTTCTGATTATTTTCTTGATGAATTATTTGGTCTATGAAATGTCAGAAAATAGTGAAAATAACCATCTTGGTTTCCTAAAGCCCCAGCTGGCATCTTCAAATTCCCGTTTTTTTGTCACACAGACAAGAAAAGCAGTAAATCCCTTCAATTTAGAACCTGGAACAAGGGATTTTTTTCATTACATTTTGTTGCAATAAGATTTTGATTTTATAACTGAAAAGCATATTCATGTGTTGGATATTTATAATCTTCCACCATTATTTCTTTAGCCTTTTCAGAGTATCCATGCGTACCAGCAGCAGTAATAACACTGTGGTAGCAGTGGAGCACCCTGGTGAATTCCACCCCTTCAAAGAATTTTCCAGGTCCTTCTTCTTTCCATGCTTCTAGTGTGTGACATGGATGGCAAAGAAGGTCCTCTTTAGGCTGTCCAATCACAACATGTGACACCTTGTCTACTGCAGGGTCCCGGGAAGCCAGCCGAGCGAGGCGAGTGTTTTCCTGCTTGCCCAGCACTCCTCGCTCCTTATCCTCCCAAACAGAGTTATTTAAATTAGCTCAAATAAAGCATCGTAATGGCAGGCGTAATAATGGTTATTATTATTTACTAGGCGCTGTGTGTGTGTGTGTGTGTGTGTGTGTGTGTGTGTGTGTGTGTGTGTGTGTGTGTGTGTGTAGTGGGTGGGTGGGTGTCGGGTTATCATACAGTAGTTAATTATAATAGAGCATGAAGGCACACTATGTGCGCACACTATCACCACTGAGAGTCTAATTTATTTGGGTTGAGGAATGAGAGATGTTGGCGGTGTCACATTAGCATACTGTGCACGGCAACTTTTCCCCCATTGAAATCATCGCGAGCGGCACAAGGTGCACCCTCATCACTTTGTCCACATGTGATAAGACCTTTGTTTCTCACTTTGATCCATCTAGTCATGGATGGCTGAATGTAGCAACTGAAGGATAAGATGTTTGTGTAAAAGCTTCCAGTTTTTCTGTACTGTTTGCTCATCTCCTTGTGGAGCTATTCATACAAATCCAGGACCTTCAGTATCTCTAAAATGTTACCATCCCAGGAATACAGCACTACAGACTTTTTCTTTTAATTACTGCTTGGCGACCAGTTTATCCAGAAAGTTTTAAAGGTTTTAATCAATATTCAAGGTGGATTTTTCTTCACTCATATGCAGTGTTAAAGCATAAAAATCTGTTTGTTGCATTTCTCTGGTAAACCAGGAGAAGAGACGGTTAAATGAAGCGTTTAGATGAGATGTCATCTGGTCAAGATTAAACGGACTGAACTTGGGATATAGGAATAAAGAGTTGAAAGGCCTTAAGGAGGAGAGTAAGAGAATAGTATTATGGAGGTGGAGAGAGAATAAAGGGATGGGTGTGAAGAAGGTGGCAGAGAGAGGAAGCCTAAGAGAAGTGGTTTGGAATAAAGAAGTACAATATTGAGTTTAGAGTGCGAGATAACTAATGAAGGGTAAAAGAGGGGTGAAGGTTTAAGGATCAATGAGAAAGAGAGAGATGAGGGGTGAGAGATTTTAAGAGGTGCAATTCAGATAGTGAAATTAGAGGTGAGGGAATGGGAAGTGGGTGAGGTTAAGAGATGATGAGGATGAGGGAGATAAAATATAAAGAAATGACTGTTGGGCCATCCCGTGTGGGCTGAAGGACTCAGAGCACGACAGGTTAGAGTTTGGTGAAAAACATTTTCTTTATGCTTCCCTTAAACAGTCATTTCATTGTATAAAAAGTTGGGTTTCTTGGGCTTACATACCGTAATTGGCAGCAACCTATACATTTCTGACAGTTTGAGAATGATGGCTAAAACAATGGAATTAAAGTGCCAAATTATGTTAAATACAGCCAGTTTTTAGTCATAGTTAGGGGGCATGTGAGAGCGCAGTTGGCATGGGGGAGAACATTCCTTTCCCCCAGCCTGTAAAAGTGGTCACTATTACAAGCCCCTTTTACACAGAGATCATGCTATAGGGCCATATGGAGTCCGTTCTGTATGCTGCCTCTGCATTTTTATAAATTTTTATTTTTTTATTTATTTATTTTTTTGGCTTTTGCCTTTATTAGATAGGACAGACTTCAGCGTGAAAGGGGGAGAGAGAGGAGATGACATGCAGCAAAGGGCCACAGGCTGGAATCGAACCCACAGACGCTGCATGCCTTTGCTGTTTTATGAAACGATGGCATCATGTCGCTCCAGTGTATGATTTAAGACAGCATGCTGGCATCATGGAAGCAAAGAGGCATAACTGGCATGACATGTAACATGTCAGCGTCGGTCTCTAGTGTGACATGTAGCAGATGTGTCGGCACGGTTTACTAAACAATAACAATGGCAATAATATGGCAACAACAATTATTTACGGTTCCTGTTAAATGGCAGCTGAGCTTGTCCTCTGCTCAGTGGTTAAGGAGCTCATGAACCTCATTGTTTTCCCAATGAGGGACATTTTTGGTTGCTATTTTTCCTCTGTTCCTGCTATTTTGTGAGATAGCTGCTAACTGTCCTCAAAATGTCATAGCTACCTGTGCCGCCCACGATCACATCTTGCCGGCTGCCTTTTTACATAGAAGTCCTTTCGGTGCTTTTGCTACCTCTGATGCTGCCTTAAAGGCAAGACACTTATAATATCAGGACCATACAGACATTAATGCTATGATGTATTGGACTAGATGTTTTAGTGAATTCCATGCATGATTTGAGACAGCATAGCAACACTTACGTTACTCAATGCTATCAGCCTATGTTTTGATGATGTGCTGTACCATTATCATGCAGGGATTGGCATTCTCAGGGTTCTTTTTAACCAGTAGATAAGCAAACTAACAATGTTTGGACAAAGCAGTAGATCCTTTTTGTGTAACCAGAAAAAGGCCTATAAATTGCCATTGCCAAACCCACCAGTCTAAATATAAATAAACGGTAATTTAAATGTGTATAAAGCTCCATATTTTCACATCTAACTGGGTGAATTTAGGCCAGATTGGCTGATTGTTGAAGACAAACCAAGATAGTTTCTGTGAGGGTTTTTTTTGTTTGTTTGATTCTGTCGACTCTATCATGTTTCACGATGATAAAATTACTGTTTATTTAAATGGAATCTGGTAGGTTTGAAGGCAGCAATTGCGGGGCTGTTTCCGGTTGAAAGAAAAGGATCTTACTTTTTAATAAAGGTCTGTCTCTGTAGGGATTGTTTCAAAAATCTTTTCTGATACTCATGATAACAATCTGAGCCTATCAGTGACAAAAACAAGCACTTCTAGTGGATGAACATCAATGGTTTGAACTTTATCTGAATGTTTACATTGCAGTCTGGCCTAATGTCAAAGTTGAAAAGTACCCTTTAACTCAGGATTTTTTGTTGGACTTGCAGAAGGCCACACAGCAACTCCTCAGCATGGCAGCAAATGTTTTGTTTTCCACCTTGGTTTAAACGGATGTGACATTTTGTGGGTGTTCCCATAAATGCTGCTGTATCTTTAAACTGGTAGTATGCTTGAAAAAGAATAAGTGATACAGGTGTAAATAGGCTTTGACACTGGAGGAGGATGAGTTTGAAGGTAAGTGGAAAGGGTCAGATATGTGTTGTGGGAGGGTAAGGTTAACAACATGAGAATTGTGTTTTGAAATTAAATCGGGTGACACTCATTATCCAGTAGCTAATTACAACTACTTAATATTGGCCATATCCAATCCCTCATTTTGAGCTATACAATTGTAATATATTGTTATACATCACCTGTGAGCTCTTTTAGAGCACGGCTGACCCACATCCACCCACCCCTCACACACTTAGACCTGCTGTACTCTCACACTCTTCTCTGTAACCTTCCTCCGTATCTCCAGCCAGCAGACTGCCATGTCTTTCAGGAGGAGGGTGTCCCTGCAAGCACCCTGTCAATTCCACCTGTCAATCAAACTGCTTTGGGATGATGATTGGTTGTCATGTGTCCAGAGGGCTTGTCTTGTCAGTGAGACTGAGATACCTCAAAGTGCAGTCTGCAGTATGAAATGAACTCAGTGGAAGCTTGTTTTTGTCCCATGGACACATAGAAGAAAACTTTTGTATGTGGGAAGTCATGTTGTGGATCTGTACCTATCCAAGACAAAGAATGACTACCTTTATTAACATGTGATTACAGCGATCACAATTCCCCCAGTATATTACACTTGCCGTCAGATAGGTCTAAAGTAGAGTTGATATTCACAATGAAAAGAGAAGCCCGAAAGAAAACCGTGTGTGGATGAAGGTCACTCCAGCTATTTTTAGTCTGGTTTACACCTGGAAAGTTGAATAAATGTTGTAAAGTGTAGGAGTAACTAGTTACACATAATGGTGTTACGTTATTAAATCTCAAAGTTAATGCAATTGTAATCTGTTAACAGTTACTGAGAAAAAAAGTAATTATATTAGAATGACTAATTCAACTGTAGGTTATAACAAAATGTTACGGATTGAAATACATTACTTAAGAATAATAATAATTATTTTGCCGTATTTGGGATGAATTTCCAAGGTAGTGATCAGGTGCCCGACCGTTAGCAGCAAGCATCCAAGAGGAAGCAGAAAATCCCATACACAGCGCCCAAAGCATGTAAATATAGCGAGGCAAATGCAGAGCAGACAAAGCTCATTCTAAAAAAAAAAAGAGTGAATCTGGGAGTTGCTGGGTTTCACTTTCACTTTCCCTGGCAATACTGTTCACAAACAAAAGTCAACAATTTTGGCATAGTATATCTTGAAGGAGTGGAATATTATTCATTCATTTACTCATTCATGATTTGTAACCACTTACCCTGGTGCAGGGTTGCGAGGGGTTGTCCCAGCTGACAATGGCCAAGAGGCGGGTACACTCTGGACAGGTTGCCAGACAATCACAGGGCTGACACATAGAGACAGACAACCATTCTCGCTCACATTCACACCTACAGCCACTTTAGAGTCACCAGTTAGCCTAACCTGAATGTCTGTAGACTGTGGGAGGAATCCAACGAACCTGTAGAAAACCCACACTGACATGGGTAGAACATGCAAACTCCTCACAGAAGAAGTGGAATATTAGAGCATGTAAATTCATCTATTAGTTATTAGGAGTACTTAATAATACTGTAGAAATCTGGTTATATTTTATAGCCCATTCATACCATAAGAGCAACTTTTGGCACAGGAGTCATTTATGTTGGGATGAGAATAAGAACTACCTTAAAACATGTGTGCAGCGAAAAGTTGTTACTTAAATACTTGGAAGTTGAAGCTCATGAGGAGCACTCGAAACTAGCATCGCCCTCTGCCTCCATCACCCACCCTTGATCAACACCCCATTCTGACTGACACAAACACTCTGTCACACACACTCTCCCCTCCTCTACCATCTCCTCTCTCCAGCCTGTCTGTGATGTGTCACTCCCCTCCTCCATCCCTGATGATTGATAGGCACGAGGCCCTAATCTAAAGGAACATTTCTCCGTGCTGTCCGGCTCCTATCAGCCCAGCAGCTCCCAGTATGTGAGCCCGTGGCAGGCCAGGCGCTGGTGGCGGGACTGGACATTGGCACGCTGATTACCAGCCTATCAGATTCCTGGCTTCTCCTGCAGCCACCGCACCACACCCTGCATACCTTCCTTTCACACAAAGATACACTCAAGCATGTCCGTATTTAACTTCTCAGGGTTCTCCATTACGTACATCCACTCCCCAACCCTTTACTGTTATAATGAAATGTACTGCTGCAAAAAAATTGTGTAAAAGTGCAACTTCTGGTGTTGGGTCTTCTTGATGCAGTTGAAACTTGGAGTAAAATTCTAAACTGCAATGAGCAGCATTCAGCCCAGTTGCCAGAAGAAAAATGTTGGCATTGTACATTTCTGCAAACCAAGAATATGTTACATTTGTATGTTTAATGCATATATCTAAAGTGACAGTTTAGATAGCCTATATGAGCTTACTTTGGTGGAGGGGATGGTGGATGGCATATCACCTAGGCGAGATGTTTGCCAAGCTGTAGACCACTGTTTGAGACCAACAAACAATGAAACTGATTGTGACTTAGCGAGTCATTGCTGTGTTTACTGCAACTTTAGGGATGGTAAAGGCATTTTGAGCCTAAACGTGATCTTTTCATTACCATAACCAAGTGGATTTTGTGCCTAAGCCTGGTGATAAATTCAAGACCTGACCCCAAAATGTATCCACTGTAGCAGGGAGGAGGCTTTTCTAAATGTCCTGTCATTAATGAGGACAGAACATCAGCAAGACATAATAAACACACTTGTGTCCTGCTTTCTGCTCATTTTTAACATTGCCATATCTCTTTCTTATCATGTTCTGTCTCTTTCTGACTGTGTCCTCTACAGTATCTCACACTCACCAGTTTCCTTCCTTTATTTGACAACAATCTCTTGTTTTCCCAACTCATAAGGGGTGTATGTGTCTACAACAACACTAGTATTTTGCCAAATGTGCCAATTTCATTTTGGCTATAAAGTGAACTGTTAAGCATGTTTTCGTTCAGCTCTGTTTTCAGGCTTTAGAAAATCTAACCCATGAAAGGGGACTTTGCCAATAGCAGGTCATTTCAGAGAAAGGGCATTTCTACTGGCTGTTCTACAAATTCAGATGTGTGTGCACATCCCTTTTGTGAAAGCCTGAGTCAATGACAGAGAACCCTGCCACCAAAGTGGCTATTCCAGCATTAGCAACAACTGCCTCCATTGCAAAGCAACCCAAAAATGGAGGATGCCCATATCCAAAAGAGAGTCTAAAAGCAAGTGTGACAATAAATAAAACAAAACATGCATCACTTACATCGAAGCGCTTCAGAGATGGAGAGAAAATGTTGTGAATAGTTTATCCTTCTGCTAACCAGAGCCGCAGGACCACAGCTGTAGCTTGAAGTTCAGTATATGGTGCTAACATTAGCTAGAGCCTCGAATAACAATGTGTCCTCCGCCTCACTCCCCGCTGCTACAGACCACCTCGCTGGGAGGAGAGCAGGCAGCAGCCCTGGAAATGAACCTCCAGTTAGTGGCTGCAGCACCCCAAATCAAGCCAGTGCAAACCACAGCCCCTGGGAACCAGACAGCTCCAACTTCCCACTGGATTAGCAAACTTTCTGTTGTTGTCGCTACACAGGTTACACTGCTGTTGCTGGCCACCGGCCAGTTGTGACACCAAATGCTGGGGGGGGGGTTGGGGGGGGTTTGAGCTGCTACAGCCGCCAACTGAAGGTCTATCTCCGGAGTTGCTGCCGGCTCTCCTCCCAGCGAGGTGGTCAGTAGCAGCGGGGACAAAGGTGAAGAGACTGTCGGGTGGCTTGTCTCATTCATGGTCTGAAAAACAGAAAGAACAGAGAGAAAGTGGGGGCAAGGAGGAGCTAAGCAGATGGGCTGCGGGCAACTTGACAATGAAATAACATTAAATAAATCAATGTATGGGAAACACTGGGTTACTGTATGAAGTATTTGCCAATGCCCGTGGGAGGAGGGTGTATTTTCAACTTGTGCCATTTTTTTGTTTTTCCAGATTTCTGCCTACTCCAGGTTTAAATGGACTGTAAGTCAGCAGAGAAAATAAATTCTTGTGTTACAGCAGGTGTTTAGAAATAGGAATGCAAACCCCCTGTGTATTTTAAATGTATCGATCAGTTGTAATGTTTTAGACATGCTAATAGATGGAGTGTTTTGAAAATTATTGAGAACAGCATGGCATCCTTTGGTGTACTTTATAGAATTCAGCAGCAGGGAAAATAAACCCAGATATGTGTCGTAGGATGAAATAGAAATGAAAGAAGCTGAATCATAAAATCAGCTTTCTCGTCAAAGCTTTCTTCTTTTTCCCTTCAGCTGTTAGCATTAAACAGATGTATTACAGGGAGATGCTTTAGTGAACAGTTTTTGTGTACTCTTTCTAGATATGGACACTGACTACAGAGTTGGAAAAAAAAGAATCTTTGTGTTTTACAGCCCTTCTCATGTTCTTTCTGTTTGTTCGCTTCACTCACTGCTCTCTTCTTGCTCTTGTCTGTTTAATTGATGAACCTCTAAATGACCCTGAGTGTGTCGAGCAAGCCTATCACTCTTTAACTTTTCCATGTCTCCTTTCCCGGCCCGCGCTGCCGATACCGGCCTGATTGAAATGTCCTTTTTCGCGGGAGCCAGAAGGAGTTGTTAAAGCAGACATGAATTAATGATTGAATTAATTATCGGAGTCACATACCGTACAATTAATTTTGTGGCTTTGCCTCAGTCTTTTTTCCTCTCCCAGTCTGTGCGTAGAGAATGTCAAGAAACATTTTCTAATTAATTTATGTGTGATTATCAGGGATAGTTTCTGGAAGGTCTCCACTTTCAATTTGTGACAGGCTACAGCAGAGGAGAGAGGGAAGGCTGGGAGAGATGGAGGTGGGAGTGTGAGTAAAGGGAGCAGCTGTGCTCGTGAAGTACGTGCCCTCTCACACACATATACACTCACTGAGGTGCGCACACTCATCTACTTGGATTTTCTTTTTCTCTCAGACATGTAATTTCACATTAGAATTACTCCCAAGTATTCCCTCTTTCTCCTCGAGTCATGACTCTCCAGTCAGCTATATTTTGCTTTGAAGCTAAATGTTGGAATTGTTGAGGTATTGGGCTGTTTTCTTCAAAATACAAAGAAAGAGAATACAGACTTATATTTCTATACTGTAGTTTGAAATTTGTGGAATTCATAGCACTTATTTGAGCGACAGAGTTGGGAATGTCTAGGATCAGACCCATGGTACAAAAAGATCAAATGCAGGTATTGTTTGACAGGAGACATTTTGATACTACTTGGTACCTGGTTGTTTCCATCAATAATTTAAAGATATTGAGTACCAATACCCAGAAAATGTGAAATTTGTCCTGACGTTAGCCCTAAAAAAGGAAGTTTGAGGTAAGATCACAGTGTGCTACTGCTCTAGGGACCAATAACAAGCCAGGTCTAAGACCTCACAATCACCACCCATATCTGATATGTAACTCACCTGTTTACTTTTTATTAAGGCTTAAAGTTATGCATAATTAAGGATGTGGCCCTTTGAACAAAAGGCTGTCTGCTGAGTGTTGCCAGCGTCTAAGAGATACATCATATATGTACTGATTGATCCGATTAGTCTACATCAAAATTGTGTAAGCACAATATCAACTAACATGATAAGGGCCTTAAGGTGGGTTCTCCGTCATTACCTAAAATTAGAGTTTTTGTTAAGATGGTTTCTGTGTCAAAATCTGGTTTCAAGACTTTAATTATTTTAGGGTTTATAGACATATGTGCACCAAATAAACATGGACATGAAATAGGTTTATCCCCTTGGGACAGTGCTCGACACATTTCATGACACTGTATATACTGTATGAGACCATGACATATCATGTCTATTAAGTTGATATTTTGACCTGGGGGTGGCACACATACAGTAGAACCTCTCTCTGGCTCCAACACTGACCGATGCAACTACTCTACATCAGTTTAAAACAGCATGCTCACATTTCCCCTCCATCTGTCTTGTGACTGGTTGGATAATGCTGGACTCTCTTTCTCACACACATGCATACAGAAGCGCACTTTTTATCAGCAATAAATATAACTCCCCACCATCGGTCAGGTGATTGAACCGCAAAATGAAGTTTTGCATGTGAATGTCAGCATTCTTTGCATTTGTTTGTCTTCAATGTGGAGGAGGCGGAGGAGGAGGAGGAGGAGGAGTGGGAAAAGGAGGGGGGCTCATCTCATCAGCAGTAGCCCTGTCACTTGTTCTGTTTTCACCCCCTTCGTCCTCTGAACAGAAAAAAAATGCTTTTAGTTTTCTCCCCCTCATTTTATCTTTCTTCGCATATTTGTGAATTTGCATGTTTGCTTCTTGCTCTTTTCTGGTGGTGTATGTATTTTGTAGATAAAAGTTCAGCAGTGCAGTTAAGAGAAATTAGTTGGGTAAACAGTGGTAAATGTCAATGATAAAGTTCTGTTGAAGCTCATCTGATTAGCAGGGCTACGCAGGTGTCTTATCTTGCCTGTGCAACAGAGGGTAAAATGGAAATGATTGCGTGGTCCTGAGCAGTAGATGCCTATCCCAGAAATGTCTATCTGCCGCTGAGCCGAGCCTGCCGGACTCCGGGGACCCAGGGGTGCTGCATGGAAGATCATGGAGAGAGAGACGAGAAAGAGAAAAGGAGGCGCAATCAGGTCTTGGTTGTTTTTAGATTGAGGCCTTTTATCAGTGAGCCTTATAAATGATGTGACTTGTCATTAATGTGAAAAGCTGGATAGGATTTGTAAATGCAAATGTAAGACTTCAAGAGCTTTACCAAAATAACGAGACATTGGTGATAAATTGATTCACCAAAGTATTTTAGTGTTATGAGAAAAGGCAGAAGGATGCATAATTTGTATGAATGCTGAAATGTGCCAGACGTTTCAAAGATTTGCGGATGCTTGATATACAAAATATGGCTGAGAATATGTGTATCTGAACAGCAAAGATAATCACTTAAAATTCACAAAGATTCCACTTAAAGCTGCATTAATCAATATTTTTAAAGGCATAGTTTGGATTTTTTGAAGTGGAGCTCTATGAGGGATTTCACCATTGTCAGTGTATTATCTAAAGTAGATGGCAGTCTGCGCACTCCCATTTGGAGAAGCAGGCAGGTGTACCACCATGGAAGCTCAGCAATGCACTCCTGTGGACAGTGGTTAGCAGTAAAATATCAATATCAATATTTTCGCCGCTTTACCTTGCCATCAGAAAGCCTTTTCCTTTGGCACTATATTTTCTCAACTGTAGACCTTCTGTATTCCCACGCATAAGTGCGCCACTTGCTGTATTATGCCACAGGTCAGCTGTTTGGGTCAGAAAGTGCTGTTGCATTATCTACCTGAAACGAAAATTCACTTTTCTAAAGATTTTTAAGATGCTGTGTGCTTGTATTTTTTAAACTGTTAGAACAAAGACATGAAAACAGCTGTGGCTAGTTACATTGAATATAGACATTAACACTCCCAACGCCAAGACTGAGACAACTTAACGTTTGCAGTAAATATTTTGCTCAAGAGGATAATGTAAAACCACCGCCAAAAAAGCATGCTCTCTCCACAAAAGTTCTTCTTCAGTATAGTCTGGTTTAAATAGTTATCCTTTTGTCTTTACAGTGAACAGCATTTCGTCATTGCTGTCATAATCACTCATTCTTTTATTTTCTGGTATTTGTTGTCTCTTCCACTTTCTGCTATAAGGTATGATCCGAACAGCTGACCTGCAGTGTAGTCCACAGCACAGTTGGAATACAGAAGTTCAATGGTTGAGAAAATGTAGTGTTAAAGGAACTGGCTGTCTGACTGCAAGGTGAGGCGGTGAAATTATCCTCAATACAGTGTCTATTTAGACTGATTTCTTCAGGTAGACCTTTATTAAGTAGCTAAAATATGTTCTGCTGCTAACCCCAGTTCACAGTAATGCATTGCTTGGCTTCCGTGGTGCTACTCCTGTGTGCTTTTCCAAACTAGGAGGGTGCTGACCGCCATCTTACTGTAGATAATACACTGACGATAGATAAGAACCTCATACAGCCCCACTTCAAAAAATCTGAACTATCCCTTTAATATTGACATTAAATCAATTACTATGTGTGAAATGCTCATAGTGACAAACCAACCCTTCGACCAAATGACATCACCTTATTCCAATTTAGCCACACCCACTTCAAACCTGTTAGAAGAGCAAACAGGAAAAGAAAGTATAGAAATCTCTCATTTAAAACAACCAAAACTGCTTTAACCTTGGTAGAAGGTAGTGTGGTTATGAAGGATCACATCACCCAAAGCCAGAAGCTGGTAAAATAGGTTTCATGACCTTTATGGTTGTAGATTATTAATTTCAGATCAATCTAAGAAAGCAGTGTACAAAGTTCACAAAGTGCACAAAAATGTTAACCGGCAGATACCTACCTATCTCTGTAATAATACTATGATATATGTTTATATATACCGCGGTATTAGCCTATAAAGTAATTCATACAATACAGACAATTGAGACTATAAGCAGAACTGTTAGTGGTTTTATACACATATAAGAAGAAAGCCTTTAAATATTTGGTAGATATAATAGGAATTGACATTATGTGTAGATATAGAACATAGAGGCTGACATTAAAAGAACTACAGTATTTGTGCTGTGTCTCCCAAGAGGACTAGTGAGAGGATTGCAACTGGAGGCGTTGGGATTTGTCATTCAGCAGAGGTTAAACCCCACCTATTAGTGTGGGGTCGGAGTAGCACGCAGATAAAGATTTCCTGTTCTGTGGTGTCAAAAAATCAATAGCTCCGCCGCGATGTGCTCATTTGATATCAACAATAGTCTTTTTAAAAATCAATTAGGCCGGATAGAGGAGAACATCAGTGTTGGGTTACACCTTTCTTTTTTTCCCTTTATTCTTCATTGATATCCAATCAGGCAGGCGCTTTGTTGAGGGTGCTTGTTCCTATTGGATGACCAGGTACGATGTCTTTATTCATAGTTTTTACATATGTGACTCCTTGCACACCAGGCACAGTTGGTCTACGCAATATTAGACTTTAGTTCTAATAGTGACACACAGAATGTTTACAGACTTAACTCCAAAAATGAAAAGATAAGAATATACCTCAAAAATGGGCCTAGTGAGACATGGTGGCCTGTTCTTAGACAACATTATGTGTATAACATATGATGGAGACTGGATATTTACTTTTAAATAATTGAATTTAAGATAGTACTTTTTATAAAGCATGGTATAGAGCCAAAATGCATTTCTGATCTGCTGCTGCGTTATGAGACATTTGAACCTCTCAGCTGGTCTGGAACAGGTCTGTTTTCCCAGAGTCAAAGCTAAACATGGAGAGGCAGCATTCAGTTTTTATGCACCACATACTGTATCTGGAGCAAGCTCCCAGAAAACTGTCTGCTCCAACTCTTTTTTAAAAAAAAAATCAGGGCTTAAGACTAATGTTGCCTTTTATTAAATTAAATTTGCACTGTAATGTAACTGCACTGTAGTATTTATTGCCCTGCTTTATCTAG
This sequence comes from Epinephelus moara, assembly GCF_006386435.1. Lineage (NCBI taxonomy): Eukaryota > Metazoa > Chordata > Actinopteri > Perciformes > Serranidae > Epinephelus > Epinephelus moara. Next base: position 8,044,460 of record NC_065525.1, read on the forward strand.
TTTGTCCTGTCAAAGCTTTTTTCTATCTTCTATTTTTTTTCTTTGAAATCCTTATTGTCCCTTTATATTGTCTTTTTTTATTGCCATTGTTTCTTTTCTAAATGCTTTTATGTTACATCAAAGGTCCAGGTCCAATGTTTAGGATTGAGGTGAATATATAGTGGCAGAAATGGAATTAATATTCATAACTTCTTTTTCATTAGTTAATAATCACTGGAAACTGAGAATTGTTGTGTTTTTATTACCTTGAAATGAGACATTTATGTCTATATAGGGAGTGGATCCTCTTCCATTATGGATGTATTAAGAGACCTAGATACAGCATTAGCGGCGGGGCCCTGTTTATTCCTATGAAAGTTGCTCAGTGGTACATGATGCCAAAAACACTCTATTTCTTTGGTATGAAATTACCCAGATAATTGGTGCTGCCTCTGATCATTGGGCCCGTAGAGCAAGCGCACTAGAGACTTAAAGCTGCTGAGCATGGCCAAATGGCCTACTTCTGCCCGCCAAGTGGCTGACTTCCGGTTTACCACTTTGCTAACTTGAATGGGGACAAAATAATTCAAACTTGCGACATTTTTAAACTTCTCAAAATGTTATCGGACTGACTGGCTAAAATCTTGACCATAGAATGAGTCATTTCAGGGGTTGTGATACTCAAAAATATTAATTCACTGATTGATTGTCTCTTTCCCAATGTAAGTGTATGGGAAAAAAGTATTTTTGGGCCCAATGGCATCATTTAATGGACCCCTAAAATTGCAGAACCACTACTTTGCCACTACAAAAATTGGCTTCAAAGCCCGGTGCACTTCCTGGGGGCCTGTCTTCCACAGTTGTTTCTAATGGAGCCCAGAACAGACAAACCAAGCACTGGCTTAAGATAGGGCTTTTTGCATTTTTGCGTCAGCCACCGTAATTCTTCTACATGCTCGATACACAAAGAGTTTTCAGTTGGTTACATTCTGCAACCTCTCCACGAGATGCCACTAAATCCCACAAACTAAGCACATTGAATTTCCTTGCTGTCCAACTTGCCTTGCCTTGCCTTGCCTTACATTTTACAGACCATTGTCTGTTCTTATCATGCAGTTTTGACTAAGACAAAATCATTATCTACTTTGACGCCCAATCATTTATACTGTTTGAAACATGTTCCAATGGTGCTATACTTTTATGAGATCATTCTTACTATGAAAAAACAATACATACATACAGTAAGTATAACAACATCAAAGACATTGTAAATCATTTTAAAAACAGAAAATGAAAGTGGACCCAAGCTGCCTCCATGTGGGACTCCGAATACTGTAACATATTTTTGATTTTAATATTTTTGACAAATAATTATTGGCTCCTTCTAGAAAGATTACCTTTTATACAATCAATAGCGAATGTTGACAAACAACTGTTTTTAAAATAATAAAGAAATGGATGGAAACAAACTTCTGAAGTGTCTTGATAAGCACTTCCAGTTCCATAACAAGCCCACAGCTAGAGCCAGAGAAATCTACTTTTCTATCTTTGGTTAAGTGTAATGGTTTTGGACTCTTCCCAAAGTTGTGGACAGTTTTCACAAAGTAAGCATTTATTAATAATATGACATATCAGTTAAGATAACAGCTCACCTGCAGGTTTAATTAATTTTGCTTCCAAGTGACTACACCTGGAGATGTATCATCTGAGAACGCAATAATTAATCTGCCTGATTAGGTATAGAAATAGCACTTTTGTCCCTCATATTATTTCCAGTAGGGCTACATGTTAAGTAGACATCTTAAATCATTCTTTTTGTTGGTGAAAATAAATCAGGAGCAGTGTCATGAGGCTTGGTGATGGCTTCATTATATTATCACTTAATATGTCTGACATTTTCAGGTTGTTTTTAATGTAAATTAACTTTGTAACCCCATTTTATTTTTAAGTTGAAATTGGTAGTATCTTTCTGGAAGTCTTCATGATGTGTGTGTTTTATGTGTTTTAAGCTGTATGTCTTTGAAAAAAGAAGATGAACTAATCGTTTAGCCATGATGCAGTGTTAAACTCAGTGACCTTTGCAGACTTGAGCATGTCTGACCAATAATTTCATCAAGACATCCATAAACATTACAGTTGTTTCATTATTATCTATATAAGCGTCACACTCATTAACAAAGACGGTCTCCAATACTTTATTAAATAAATAAAAATAATAAAAATCGATCCAAAAATCCCAGAAAAAAAACAAAAACCATCAACTCGACTCTGGTCTCTTCTAACGGCTGTCTGCCACCTTCAGCTCTGTACTCCCCCCTCCCCGCTCATCGGTTAATTGCGTTAGTCATTTCATTAATGGCGAACTGATTGTTTTATTGTGTTGGCTCGTCAAAGAGGCCTGGACGCCCCAGTGGCTGCTGAAGCGTCCGTATTGATAAGCCTTTGTGTGTGTGTGTGTGTGTGTGTGTGTGTGTGTGTATTGGTGTGATGGTGTGATGGTGTGAACAGGCTAGTTGTGTGTGGGCACAGCATGTGTGTTGGCTGCTGAGTGTCAATGTGTCATCTTGCGGACCTGTGGATATTGTGTGTTCGAGTGTTTGTGTGTGTGTGAGACAGAGAGAATAATTGTAAAATAGTTGTGTATCAGAACTAAATGTGTGAGGCAGTTTGGATACTGTGGAGCTGGTTGATATTGACAGCAAGCCAGACAGAATGATGTGTGTGTATGTGTGTGTGTATAACAGTGATGAGGGTAGTATCATACAGAGCAGTGAGGGTAGTAGCAACCAGTGCAGCTGTATTGATAAGGAACGCTGGGTTATTATGCAGGTCTGTGGTGGGCAGGAGGGGTAATTAACAGGGATTAGGATTGTTGGAGGCCTCATGTTACTGCAGTGAACACAGCTAACCTGCTGGGATTAGCAAGCAGCACTCATTAGTGGAGGTGCACAGATAGCACTTTCTTTTTACCAATTTGAAAAGGCAGAGACATATTGAACAGACTACCTGACAACTACTCAATCTACAGTACGTGTATCACCCAATAATAAAAAATAATGTGGAAAATGTAATACAATTTTCTCTTAAAGGAATACTTCACCCTTTAAGTGACCATATCAGTTACTCACCCCTTGTTATGTTGAATTTTAGAGGGAAACTTTTTCTCACATTCCTCCTTTAAACAAAGAATCCAAAAACAAAGAAAATTCTCGATCAGAGAAAACAGAAAGTGTTTGATGAGCTGAAGTCATAGGCAATCACGTGTTACAACAGCAAAACTATATCAAAACATTTGTTTACAAACTGTCATACAACTTTCCAGCTGTGTGCTCAGTACTTCCCAAACAGACAGCTCTTTCTGAAAAGGAACAGAAAGTGCTCTCTACTAAGCTAGATTCCATGGAAAAAAAATAGTTATTTTGGCTCATTGAACACGGGAGCTGCTGATTTACCACTGCCTCAATCAGTAGTTTGTTTGTGTTAACTTGTGACTTTGGTGAATGCAAACCAACTTTAAAACAACAAAGTCACACAATAGCACAAACAAACTACTGACCGAGGCAGTTGTATAGCAGCAGTTCCTGTATCAAGTAAAATTACTCATTTTGTCAATGGAGTCTGGCTTTGAAGAGAGCATATAGGTTTCACTTTCAATTCCCAGTTGGAAAGGGCTGCCTGTTTGGGAAAAACTGAGCATACATCTGGATTAATGGTACTTGGGTTATACTGCACGAGTTGTGTAAGAGTTGTACAGGAACATTTTGATGTAGTTTTGCTGTTGTTAAACATGGCCCTTATTACCTTCAACTCGTCAAAAATGTCCTCCGTTTTTGGATTCTCCGTTCACAGTGGAGGCATGTGAGAAAAACAAAGATTTCTTTGGAAATTAAGTGTACAGGGTGAGAAATGCTGTATTCCTTTAACTTGGACGAAAATGTGATAAAACCCAATAATCTAACATCTTTGACCATTAATGTAATAAAATGTCTGATTTTGTAGTAACATTTTACAGATACAGACACACCTTTTAGGTGGGTCTTTTTTTTTCTTCTTCTTTTTTTTTCAGAATTGATGATGTAATAATTTTGAAAGATATAAAATTATGTAAAAAAAAAATAAATAAAAGTATGCTTTTTGGGCAGTTACAAAATGTATACTATCGTCAGTGTCATGTTAGCCCACTGAAAACGCTAACATTAACACTGATTTTATGTTCGGGAATGTTATATTTAGGCTTTATGTACAATGAAATTTGATGAAATGAATGAAATTTACAACAGATGGCAAGTGGTGCACTGTTATCAGGCAAAGATGCATTAAGCTAAAATCCCTATGGGAAATGAATCTGCCCATACCAGTGCTGGTTGGTCATTGTGAAAGGATCGTGCATTAGACCCGATAGGATCTTAGATTTTTGCACTAGCATGACGCTTTGTCACTCTGGTGATGGTGAGAATTGTTCACTGTCTCCTACAGCAATTGATTTTAGTGTTAGTCCAGTTTATGTACACCTAGTGCAGCTCAGAGGACGCATTTGGATATTTAGGTTGACCTCAACCCTGCCACAACAACTAGTGGCCTGTTTGGTTTACCCTAAGTCATGCCTGCATGAATGGATATTAAGCAACAGGTCATGAAAGGAAGGACAACACATGTTCAGCCCTTTTTTTGACAAACTAATGCTTGTGTAGGGCTTGTTTATAAGTTAATATCTGTGTTGGCTCACTGAGGTCAAATCCTCACACCGTTTCACAATGAGGGTCAATTGAGCTGGTCAGGCTGATAAGAGTCCCATGTGGTGAAGATTGGCCAATGGCACAGAGGCAGACTGGTCATTGATGGAGTGCTGAGATAAGGAGGGTCAGAGTGGCCAAACTGAGGCCCCATGAGACAGGAGATAGGATACTGGCTGGACAGACACTGGACTTCAGACTCTGTAGCCAGCAGGTTAGACTGTCTGAGGAGTCATGTTTGGGTTGGCGCTTGACCTGGGACTGAAATCTGACACTGACCCGACTTGAACCTGCAACATTTGTGTCCAAACTCCAACAGAATTCGACAACTATCATGTATCAGGGAGCCACACCCCAACAAACCAGATATTTCCTCTTAAATGTGGTGTATTCTAATCAAAGAAGTGAGGTGGTTATCAAAAATATTTGTGAAATCGAGCTCCACCCAAAACCTGAGTCATTCAATAAAAAATTCAGCCCAACCTGACCCAAGCACAACAGGTCAGGTCAGCTCTTGTTGCGTCTGGCATCAGTGTCATGCTCTCATGTGCACTGGGGCAAGAGAATGAAAAAGTAGGGCTGGTTACAGTGTGACATATACCATGACTGGTAAACAAAGTGGGCTGACACCTGTTTGAAAAAGCAAAACAAGTGGAAGCACTTGACAAAGCACAGAAAGTCTTATTTTTTCTGAGAGCACAGTTAGTGTGGATCCTAATAAAACAGATACTATCAGATCAACTAGTTCTGCAAAATTTGATCATTGTGTGACATGTGTGTTATTCATTAGAGTGTGCAGAGTGTCATTGTTATGTCACGCTGTGAATTAAGAAAAACATACCACTTCCTGTATGACTTTGCCACAACAGTCTTTCCAACAGTGAAACAATATTTTTTGCAGCTATTTGGCTGTAAGGACTCATTTTATTGAATTAACGTCTACTTCTCACTGCCTCGTATCCCTTCTAAGGTACTTTCTTCCCTCAAACCACACTCCTTCCTGTTCCCTCCTCCCCACCATAACCCCACCCCTCCCCAACACCACCCCCACCCCCTCACCACCCACCCCCACCGGCTGTGGGAAAGCCATTTTATCAGCGTCTGTCCGTTGTTCTCTGGTGGGGATAGATACAGAGAAGATAGATGAGTGTTTTGACATGGAGAGTGTTAGACAAACACTCTTATCAGGCCCGCCACTTTAGACCGACCCCCCGAAACAGTCGCCTGAACCATGGACGAGATGGGGGGGGGGGGGTTCGGGAGGAGAGGAGGCAGATTTTTTGTTTGCGTTTTGATCAGAGAGAGAGAGGTGGACGATCATAACGAAAAAGCTCCCCACTGCAACGATCACTGCTGTTGCTCAAACTTGTTCATTTATCCTCAGATGTGCAGAGGCCTCTCTAAACTACAGCCTGCTGCTCCTCCTGCACTCTGAGCTGTCTTAAGTTTTTAAATAGATGGATCAGTCCTCTGTGCCTCCCGGCTAACTGGCTCTATCTGGGCTGCAGCAGGCTCAGACCACAGCCGTCACTGCCATCCTTCTACAGTTATCAATTTGAGGAAGTACACAAGAAGTTTCCCCTGTTTGAATCGGCCAGGACAGAAAGTGCTCAGCTTGTTTTAAACTCCCCCTGCTGTTGAGCTGTTGACAGTTCTTGCTGTATGAGCTGAACTCCTGCAAGGGTTCAGGTCAAGTTCAAGCCAAGTGCTGCTTTTGTGACAGTTTTTAAAAAAAAAAAATTCTAAATCCTGTCATGGGTGATGTTTGAACCAGTTAGGTTTATTTAAGGCTGAAACTGATATATTGATTAGATACCATAGTTTGATTATTGTTCACTAAAAGGATGTTCATTACAAGCATTTCCTCTCTGTGATAAAATAAACATATTTGTTTCTCAACAAAATGTAGAGTAAAGTGATTCCAGTATGTTGTACCATGCCTAGTTTCTTTATTGTATTTTTCATTGATGGCACTGCCTGGTTGATCCCAGTTTTTAAATGATAAGGTTTATAGCACTTTGTCAAATTAACATGTCTGTATATTTGTCCAACCTACAGTTGGCTTATATCAGCTCCCCTGATGTTAACTGCTCCTCTCTTCTCTCCTTCCTCTAGATGACTTGGAGTTAAGTGAAGAGGGCAGTGACAGCAGAGTGGTGGCAGGCAGGGACCTCCAACCAGACACAACGTGGGGACCCTACCCAGGAATCCTCCAATCAGAGGGCAGCACAGATGATCAGGAGACAGAGGTAAGAGTTTGGATGCGATCAGCTAGTCTAGTAACAACTTGACTCTGTTGTGGTTACTGGGACTGAGATATTCAAACTTATTAAATCTTATAGAGGAGCTCTTAAGTAGAAATGACACACATCATTGTGCGGTAACATCAGTGTGTTGTGAGCATGATAAAATGACAATTATAAAAAAGGGTTGAATTCTGATTCAATTTGAAGTATCTTTTTATGTTTGTCAAATTATTAATTTACAGTAATTAGATTCCAAGTAGTTGTTAAATTTCTGAATTTGAGATGTTTGTCTTTGCTTTTGGTTGCCTTTTCTTTCATCGCAATTCATGTCAAGTATTACATGTAAATCACTACAAATTTTAAAACATAGTAATTTACATTTTTTTCCTGTTATGAACCCAGTGTGTTTTGAGTTGTCATTAATACAATACATTCATTTAAAAAAAAAAATGACAACCTCACAATTGCATAGGGATGCACCGAAATGAAAATTTGTGGCCGAAGCTGAAGCCGAATAACACCGAAATGAAAATTTGTGGCCGAAGCTGAAGCCGAATAATATTAAATGCTTGGCCGAATACCGAATACCGAGTACTGAATACCGAATATCATTGTTTAGTTTTTCATTAGTTTTTGCAGATGAACCCCCTCCAGATTAGTGTTGTCAGGGTACCAAAACTGGGACCCACTGTACAATACCAATGAAAATATCATGGTTCTGAGTAGTATCAGGATATCACAGCGAAAATGAGGCAGATGTGCCTTTTGTCATTTATGAAAAGATAAATCACTTTTCTATAATACATCAGTGATATTTCAATGGAATAAATTACTTATTGACTTATTCATACTTCAAAAACAGCATCAATAAGTGATTAACATAGGGGGGATCAAAATAAAATAAATAAATAAAATAAGAATCAACCAGCCACCCTCCTCCCCTGACAAGTAAAGAACAGTCCCTAAAGTGCGGTGAGGTTTGTGGGCCGTGAACGGCTCGTTTCTCCTCTGACACGTCACATACCTGTGTTCGGCTGGCTCGGCTGTAAAGGTACTTTTGGGCAGTCATGACGCCAAGAAGATGATATTACTGGAGCCGAATTCTCCGTCGCAGTAAGCCGATGGCCGGCGTATTTGACAGGAATGCATTACTGTCTGTGTCTGTGACCCCCGTTCAACCCACAACCGGTGGGATTCGCCTTTCGTTTCTGCTGCTGGTTGAAATCTGTAGGCTGCTCGCACAGCGTGCTGAATGATTTAAGTCTATTTTGCTCGCTCAAAACTATTTTAGTCGCAAATGCCAGTGCCGTGACGGGCGGATCGCCATTGCCGATGTTTTACTCCACCCGTCACGGCACGCTGTTTGATTGCGTTAAACACGCCGCTATTATTCGGCCTTGCTTTTAACTTATTCCACTGAATACCGAATGTGTGTTTCTTTTTGCAATATTCGGCCGAATATATTCGGTTACCGAATATTCGGTGCATCCCTACAATTGCACTAAATTCCATGAAAGTTTAGCTTGCTCTGGACTACTAGTGTATTAGTTGATTCGCAGAAAATAATCAACAACAATTTTGTTTCTCATGAAGCAAAAAAGTGAAACATTTTCTGGTTCCAGCTTCTCGAATGTACTGTAATGACTTACTTCTTTTCTTAAGATTTACTGCTTTTACTGTTTCATATCATTGTAAATTGATTATCTTTGGGATTTGGACTGTTGGTTGACAAAACTAGCAAACTGAGGGTGTCATCTTTGACTCTGGGGAATTCACTGCTATTTTAAAACTTAACTTACATTTTTTAGACCAAACTAAATTTGATTGATCAAAACATAGTTGTCAGAATAATTAATAAAGAAAATTGCTGTGCGCTGTGGGCCTATTTATGACTCTGTCATGTTATAAAATGAACACTTGCTTTTTGGGCAATTAATAAGACAGAAATTTGTATAAAGAGTTAATTAGCCAATAAGAAAAATAAACACTTTGGTACATTTTTTGATGTGGGATGTGAATAGTTAACGGTTAATCTGTTAACTGCAGAGATAATTTTTGACTGGTTAGGCACGTCAGTCTATAGGTTAATTTTGTTACGCCTCAGTTTACTGCATTGTGCACCAACTAGCTAGCAGCACAGCTTATTTGGCGATAACATGTTGTCCAACAGCCATGCTGTGACATTGTGCCCAACCTGCAGCAGGCTGAAGAGAGACCTCCACCTAACTAGAGAGATTTCAATTGGAAAGGTCAAAGGTCAGAGGTCAGGTGGTCAACTAACAAAAAGAGACAAAGAATAAACACCTTATCACGTATGTGTGTGACAGTAGTTGGAAATGAAAACAGTTGTTAGTATCTTTGTGTGTGTGCTCATTGGGAACAGTGTGTGGGACCGGATGGAGCTCTATCAGAGGCTGGGTATGTGCATCATGTGCAAGTCCATCTAATCATATGATACTGATGCTGGGAGGGGCTTCCTGGCATGGAGCACAAACACACACACACACACACACACACGGAGGGCCACCATTATTCCTTACCTAATTTTTGCAGTTGACCTACCTCACTATACCTAGCTTCCTTGTCTTATCTCAAGCTATATTAAGGTGTCTTGGCTGCAGGTGTCAAATGTAGCTCAGTAATATTTACTCCAACTCAGCCCAGTTTGACCAGTCCGTATCTGGGTTCAAACCAGTACACATTTGACAAAAATGTCCACCCAGTTCATATAAATCCAGTGGGGTTTATACCACACACTGAAGCCTTTTCTCTTCAGTACTTCCTGTCCTCTCCTGTCCTCTCCTGTCCTCTCCTGTCCTCTCCTCTCCTCTCCTCTCCTCTCCTCTCCTCTCCTCTCCTCTCCTCTCCTCTCCTCTCCTCTCCCGTCCTCTCCTCCTCTCTCCCCTCTGCTCCCCTCCTCTCCCCTTCTGTCCTCTCCTCCCAGCCCTCCCCAGACGTCCGCCTGTCTTTTATCTCCACATGGCGCCATCCTCCTGGACAACAAACCCCAGTGATTGATTCCTGCTTGATAGGCTCTCATTTCTAAGATTTCGTTTATTATCAGTGAGGTTCTGAGTGTACAGATAGATGTCTGTGTGTGTGTGTGTGTGTGTGTGTGTGTGTGTGTGTGTGTGTGTGTGTGCGCGCATGAGCACTCACTCACACACACACTCACTCACTCACCCATCACCTTTTGTTCTTCCCCTCCCTTCCGCTGCCCATACCGTCCTATTCCTCCTCTAAACTGTAAAGTCAGATTCTGTTCTTTTGAGGGCTTTGCATTCATATGGAAAGCATCTCATTCTGATTCTTAATACCCATTTTCTCTCTTCTTCCTCATTTTGTGCCCCCCCCCCCCCCCCCCCCCCTCCTATCTGTGGACTGAAGAAGTGAGGAGACGGACCTTCAGTATCTGCTGTAGATAGTGGCCGTAATCTCACATTCCTCCTGTGTTTCTCCCCCTGTCACTCCACATCCTCCCCCTCCACCATCCATCCCTCCATCCCTCCCTGACTCCCTCCCTCGTGGGTCAGCAGGGGTCAGGGCTATCCTCCTCAGTGTGTTGGAGAGGAGAAATCTGCTCATCTCCTGCTGCGCCGCTGAAGCCTGAGCCATCACACTGCATTGGTTATTTGAAGGATTTTATTCCAAAAACAATGGATGTAAAGCATAAACTCACTTTACATACCTTTTTATATGAATACAAAATAATATTCAGTGTCAAAAATCACTGTCCTGTGGTAAAAGACAAAGAAGTTACATCCAGAAAGAAGTACTTTAGCAAAACATACATATAGTTGCACAGTTTCACACCTGTAAACTGCCCACTGCCGCCACAGTCTGATCTACTGGGGCCGTATAGGAGTGGGTGGGGTTCGGGTTTGGGTTAGGATGGGGATTAAGTTCCTCTGTTCCATAATGCACACTGACTGTATACAGCACAGTACATATATTTCAACCCTATTGCCAGACAAGAACATACATTTTCTGCTAAACCAACTTTGTATTTACAGATCATTACTGCTGCATTAAAGTTGGATGAATGACTGTACATCCTTCCATCACTCCAACTTCAATATATACAGTATAGGGCACCCTACATCCTGCATTGGGACTAAGTGTTGGCACTTAAACCAAATGGTTAACACCTGGAGCACAGCGTAGCTTAACTGTCATTACTAGTTTCACACCAGTGCAGTTGTAATTTTCACAGCCAGCACCCACATTGTAAGTAGCAATTGTAGGTGCACCCATCTGCACACCTATGTATATGTAGATTTTAAAATGAGGTGCTCCTGCTCATAGCTGGCATATTGCTATTTTTAGGCAGCAGAAAGTGATTGCGCCCAATGGCTGAGTATTTTCTTCCTGCTTAAAGGGCGGATTAATTAGATAGTAAGATTCACCTACATAGGCAGATGCACAACATGCGTACATGTTTCTTGCTGCTTCTAACACACAATCATGCATGGATTGGTTGCAGGTGGTTGAAATAATACATCATTAATGAGGAAATAAAAATTATATTCTGTAAAATGTGAACGTAGCAGAGAACAGAGCAGAGCTGCTGTCACAAGCCAAAGGTTAAGCTCTGTTTTCCTCTGTCAAGTTTAGAACTACAGGTTTTATTTTTGCTGTCCCATGATATTTGTTGCAGTGACATTACTGCTCTAATTGCATTACTCTCAGCAGAAAACCGCCCGCTTCTTGAATTTACTGAATCCGCCATGTAAATAGCAGTGGGCCAGGGGCAGGCGCATCTGGCTTTTAAAGAAAACAGGAGATGATTCTCCGATTGGTTGAATTCATGTTATGCCCAAAACACATGATGAATCAAAGGATTTAACACGACTCCTTCCCCCCCTGCACCTCACTTTTTGCCCAGATTATCTAGCGTATAACTAGCAAAAGTGGAACTGGACACACCTTTAATGCACTTGCACCTCGGACTTTAGACCATGCGCTACAGATGTTTAAATAGGGCTGTATGTCTGCACACACTCATCTGACAGAGCTGGTTGGAAATGCTTGAAGGGGCAATTCTCATTCCTTCTGTATTTCTCATCAGGTGTTTAGCATAATAAAGTTTAAACTCGTGGTGGTGCAGACAGTGTATTTTCATTTCCAGGCGACAGTATGTAATGCATGTAGGGGTAACAGTTTGTCATGTTCATTTATACCTTATCTAAGTAGAAAGATTTTTTGTTGAATTTGAAATCGTTCATCTCCTCGCTTTAGACATGCTTTCACCATCTGCTCACCTCTATATATGTGCTCCCCCCCCCAACAAATCTTTCCCAGTTGTCTATCCTTCCTCACTTCTATCTTCCTTATGCCACCTGTCTTCCTCAGTCCTCAACCTCGCTGGGCTCTGTGAAGCCCCCAGGCTTTGCCCTCCATCTCTGGGTGAGATTGGCATGGCCCACTCTGCAGTCCTGCCCCTTCCAGCATCGCCCTCTCTCTCTCTCAACTTCTCTCTCAACAAATTTGCTTCTTATTTGGCCGGGACAGATAAGCTATCAGTTTAATACGAGGCCTACCCAGCAACACAACTACATCAGGAAGCATTTTGGATGTGTGTGTGTGCGCACTCAAGCAACACATACACATGTACACAAAGACATGTAATAAGAGCAATGAGTCTTTTATTTTATCTGAAACAATATAAAATTAAATGTCTTTGATGTTGTCTTGACTTGTGTGTGTGTTATCGTATGGGTGGGGGTGAGTTGTCAGTTCTGAGAAATCAGGGTGGAACAGAGAGAGAGAGAGAGAGAGAGAGAGGGAGAGAGAGAGAGAGAGAGAGAGAGAGAGAGAGAGATCCAGTCCTCGCTCTCCCTCCAACAGATCTCCTTCATTAGATTAGTGGCGTGTTAACTGGCCTGTATCATATGGAAATCCTGCCATTTGCATCTCTTGAGAAAGAGGCGTAAAACCATTTATCTATTTAAATATATTCTGGCTGATATGGCTGTTGGACTTTAGAACAGGGTATAATAATGTTTACTGATCAACAGATCAGCTGGCTGCTGATTCCTCACTGTTTTTGGTTGAGTGAACAACCAGGTCCTCCTCGGCGAGCCTCCCATGGCAACCCAGGAGCGAGCACACTACTTCTGCTATTCTGATTGGATCGCACATAACAAATCTGATATTATATCTCCTCTCCTTCTGATTGGATCCTGCTTTAATTAACTGATAGTGCAAGTGCGTGTGATTGGACCGAAGTTGCAGGATTGTTGTGAAATTTCCACTCAGATGAAGTGAAAGAGTGATGGTGCCAAAGTGTAGGCAAACCTAGAGTTTGTTGCGTCTGTCGCATCTTCCCATAGGACAGATGTCCGAAGTGAAGCCTCCACAGTGTACCACAGGAGAAACTCCACTTACAACACTGTCCCTATTGTTCTTCCTCTTTTAGCAGCACCCAGCAGCTCACCCCACCCCAATCCTGTCTTTCGTGGAAAGGCAGCCTGAAGGCACGATCCTAGAAGGAGCAGAGTAGGGGAGTTCAAAGCGTTATCACGCGCCGAACGTCTTTTCATCATGTTTTAGAAACAAGCGTTCGCACTAATCCCCCAATAATCTCTCCAGGAGAACTGGGGCGATAAGGCGCGCCACCCACGGCTTTTCAAACACTTTTTGGGTAGTCTCTTCTCACTCTCTATCTCTCCTCCCCTCTACCTCCTCTTCTCTCCTCTCCACTTCCTCCTTCCCTCGCTCCCCTGGAAGGACGAGTGAAGGTGATCACAGTCTCCTCCTTATTCTCTCTGGAGCTGTTTTCTCTCTTCTTCTTTTTTTTCTTTTTTTTTGCGTTGACTCTGAGCTGGTTTGTTTACATCCTGATTCTGATCTTTTTTTATCTGGACTCATCAACAGTGTTTCTCTGCCTCTCTGTTTCTCTCTCTCCTCCGCCCATCAAATTAGAATGTTAATTAAAATGGTGCTCCTTCAGAAGATGACAAATCGATGATTACGGCAAGTGTTGAGACACCTTCTGCGATGCCCCCCAGAAGAACTCAACACATAAGGAACATTCTTAAAAAGGAACTAGAGAGCACGAACGAGAGTTTCCATCTTTAAAGACAGAGTATTGTAAAATAAAAAGAACATCTGTTGGTCCTTATACACTGTACCTGTTTTTTGAGTATTTAAATATCAAAGTCCCTCTTCAGTCTTTCTGTAGAATGTTTTTTTATTTTTATTTTTTTTAGATTTTTAGTGACTTGCACTCTGAAGCATGTAAATGAATAAAGTCATAGGTGATTTGGAGCAACCTAACCTGTTTCATCATATCAGACCACACTCTTTATTGGCTCGTGGGTTGCAGTTGCTAGCACAGCAATACTGTGGATCGGCAATGTGTGTTTGAATAATGTTTGGCAAAATGATTCCATTGCTAAAAGTGCATATTTGCAATATAATTCATTTCTTCCTTGTCCTCAACTCTCTTTTTTGATAACGCAGGTGAAAGATAGGTGGGTGGAGGCAACAATGTCAAAGCCAAGGGATAGCAGGAGGTAGATTTAGGAAACTTTTTTCTTGCAGTCTTGACATGTTTGAATAGACACATGTTAAACTGAGGTTTTTGCATGTGCATAACACCATCCCAATATAATCTTAGTCATCTGAACCACATCTGAAGGCACGGTGAAAAGCTGGCCATCATACAGACTGGCAAGACTGGAAAATTGCTCAAATATGGGGATAACAGTGCACACTTTTTGGACTATCTAGACAGAAGTGAGAAGACTGAAAAAGAGAGCTTGAAAGAGAACCTTGAAAACTTGTAACTTGAGTTTGTAGGGACCTTTTAATGCCTCTGTGTTAGATGTTTGATGCTGCTGCTGTGTTAGCATGTACTAAGTAGGCAGACTTTAAACTGTTAGCTGGAGGGACAGCGGTTCTGGAGAAAGCAGCAACAGGAAGTTGCTGATCTGGCGGCGAGCTGGAAGACAAAAAATGATGGACCAAAATTTGTACATATCTCACATAATCATAAGCCAGTAATTTGTTTATAACCTACTAATTGGGTAAGGTTGCAATTACGTAACTAATGCGCTGACAAGAGTAACCACACAACATTTTTTCCCTCTGTAAAGGGATTTTTTGAGGGTTTTTGATTTGTGATGTTGGGCTTTATAAATAAAATTGATTGATTGATTGACAACACAGGACTTTTCTCTGGGACTTTACCTAGGAGACTGTTGTTTTTAAGCATATGAACTTTGAGTGAACTTAAAGTCATTTCAAGGTACATCTTCACCATGTTTCTTTCCCTAAACCTAACCACAGTAACTTTACTTGCCTTAAGCTAACCTCTGTAACTTTACATCAAGTACATAACGTCATTAGTGGTGTGCTCATTCATAGAATATCATAAGAACTGCTGTGATTGCATTTTCGTAGGATATCATGTAAACAGTAGTATGAGGATACGTTGGATATGCACTTAGTCTTACCACTGTCACTTTTAATGTCATAGCAGTATTCAAGATTGTTTTAGCTTTTGGGGTTGTTTTTAATAAAAGGAATAAGGAATAAGTTTTGACTCGTCACATTAGTTAAAGCGCAAGTATGAATAATAAAATTATTTATCATATTCAATCTGTCCTGAAATGATCCCTCTCCCATACTTGTGTTGGTTGAAAATACCTTATATTACAAAAGACACTTTAAAGACCGTAGCTGCCATCTCAGTAGGACGATAAACATGGAGTAAGTCAGACCCATCATCCCTTGAGTGATGGACATATTTCCTCAAATAGTTGACCCTGTGCATCATGGTCCTATGCTAGTTGGCCTGAGCTGCCTTTTATCTGTTGTGATTGTGCTCCACATGGGCTACCTGTCGTATGACTTGCCCACATCATGACAGTAGCTGTCTGTTTCTCAGTCTGTCAACTTGGCCCTGACAGAAGAGCCTATCACCCTGAGAAAGGGAGAAGGAGAGGGATGATTGGAGAGAAAACCGCCAAATAAGATAAAATACTGATAGACAGAAATGAAGTCAGCCAGGCCAGAGAGGAAGAGGAACAAAAGAGACCCAAAGAGAAAGGAGGGAAAGGTCCATCGACTAAAACAAAACACTAGAGACAAAAGGAAATATGAGAGAAAAGGAGAACTGGAAGAAAGGTGAGGCGCACGTGAAAGAGGAGGGTTAAACGAGACGGAGGGAGGAGGTGTTCATCACTCAGTGGCAATGACTGGCTGGTATCTGCATCTCCCTGTCATCTGCACCGGCTTCTGCAGGGTGGAGGAAGAAGGAAAGAGGAGGAGGAGGAGGAGGTGTAAGAGAGGAGAAGAGGAGAGGGAAAACCTCTATCCTCTCTATCTCTGAGCCTCATCTCCAGCAGTTCAGGAGCCTGCTTTCCAAGAGTGCCTCATTTTCAAATCTCTTATCTCGGCCCCCGTTTTAAGTATCGCAGTTTTATATTTTTACATGTCATTTGCATGCAGCTCATCAAACCTGGCTCCCTCTATTTTTTTCTCTCTTTTTCTGCTTCTCGGAGGTGAGCGTCGATATGAGCACAAGGGAATAAGCTTTTACTCCGCTGCTGAGCCGTAGCAATGTACTGTATTGACGATATTTGTACCTCGTGAGAAGAATATACAGTGGAGAAAAAAAGTATCTTGTGTCTCTGTTGAATGTTAGAGAAATGCTTTGCATGAGTGCAACAGAGGTAAAGTGTATGTGTGTGTGTTTGTATGAGAGAGGCGGATGAGAGTAGGTTTCTGATTTTTATCTGCCTTCCTTTTCTTCTTTGTATTTTTGGAGGATTCACACAGTGACCTCTTTGTTTGGGACAGTGAGTACACCCCTCCAACCCCCTGGATCGGGAAAGAAACCATTTCCTGTAGCCGAGAGATAGAACAAGAGACAGAGAGAGAAAAGAGGGAGAGATAGGATGGGGAAGGAGGGGCAGGCAGACAGAAGGGTAGGAATGAGAGTTGTGGAGAGGAAGAGAATCGGAGATTAAGAAAGAAAGAAAGAAAGAAAGAAAGTGGTGTATAAAAGGAAGGAGGCAGTGCAGGAGAGACAGTGAAAGAGGAGAAGGGAGGAAGAGGGTGAATTGGATGATTGAATGAATGATTTTGTGAGAGGAGTGACTGAACGAACGATGGTTGAAAAGGTCATGAGAGGAGCAGGGTGGCTTATTAAATTCCCAGCTAGAGGAGAACAAAACGGATTTTTTGGAGCCTTTTTTAAAATGTGTCATGAACTGTAAAATCTCCAGGCTTATGTCTTTCACTAGCTGTACAATTATTATGTAGTCACTACATAATAATACTACATTGTAGTGCATTTTTTAGAGGGAGATAGGGTTCGACAAATGTAACAAAACGTCAGTATTCACTATCAGGGAATGAAAATGGGTTAGCATGTCTGCTGGAGTGAATAGAATCGAACACTTCATATTATAATGATATTGACAGACAAACTGTATTTAATATGGATTGATCGTATTCAGCCAATACCTGATCCGAAGGAAAAATAAACTGTTGTCAGAACATAAAAAAGTCCATTAAAATTATTTTACAGCCTAAGGCACTGAATGTTTTAATATCACTGCTATCATTGACCTGACAGGAGTGCTGTTAAAGCATATAACCAATTTTTGGGGAGAAATTCATACCCTTTCATTTTAAAAGTTTCCCATAGTATAGTGCTGTTAAGTTTTACAAACAAGTCCTGGATTCCGATCAAAAGCCAAACTGTTGTATCCGTCCGACTGTCCTCCTGCAGTCCTATCCGTCCTCCTCCTCCTGACTTGTATGTTTTACATTTAATGATAATGAGACTCTCCTGTTCAGACTGTTACACAGCAGTGTAAACCATATTAGACAATGTGAAACAGTATACACTATTGAGACATACAGTACATGTGCTAGATCTACCAGTAATGATTTGCATATACAAACATACTTATTCCCCAGTGGTAGCAGTAAAACTGTGGCCGTTGACAGCTGTACAGAGAAATCTTAATCTGCTCATCTGCAGGGTAGGGTGGTGGTGGTGGTGGTGGTGGTGGTGGTGGTGGCGGTGGCGAGAGGGGGGGCTCAGTATATTTTTTTCTCTGTTTCCTCCCCTTTAATTGAAGTGCATATATAGCACCAGGCGATGCAAGATGGGGTTAGACATTGGGGTTAGTTCAGGGAAAGTTCTGCGCTTCCTGTCCCCATCATCATCTTCATCATCATCATCATCATCATCATCATCATCATCATACTCACCACGTTTGGCTCCCCAGAGAGAGAGAGAGAGAGAGAGAAAGAGAGAGAGAGAGGGTGAGCGAGGAGCCATTCTGATACTGAACGAGGGAATGGAGGAAGAAAATGAAGAAATGAAATCAGCCTGGCATCATTTGCATTCAAGTTTTATCGGTGTTGAGGAGGGCGTTTTTGGGCCTGATAAGGAGAGGGCGTCGCAGGCTGTGCTGGAGGTGGAGGGGGGTTGGTGGATAGAAGAGAGAGAGAGGTGTGTGTGTGTGTGTGTGTGTGTGTGTGTGTATGAATGTTTTATGTGAACTGACTTTGGCAAAAGAAGGTGGCTCCAGAGTTCAGTTGGTGTCTGTTTGTGCTAACACACTCATATGTGAATGTTACAGCAGCTATAGTGAGGACAGGGCATTGGGGGTGGGAATGGTGTATGTGTGGTGGGGGTGTGGGAGCGGGGGGTTAATATCAGACCAAATAATTAGATTCGCTATCGTCTCGGCGGCAGCAGTGCGGGGATCAGGCAGATTAAAGCCGGGCTCGGGGCTGGTTAATATTCATGAGGGGACCGGGGTCCGGGCGAGGGGCTTAGACTGCAGCTCAAAGACTCTCCTCCGGCTGATGGGGCTTAAGGCAGCGCTCTCAACCAAGATGGAGCTCTGCCGGGGAGGCCTGACATCCCACTGATAGATGAGGGCTGGGCGGATAGTTAGGGTTAGACGAGAGGAAGAGAGGGTGACAAGGTACAGCAAGGTGTTGCATCTATGTGATCATGTTGTCTTTGTGACATGCTGGGAACCTGTCAGTCTTGATGTCAAAAATGTATCATCCTGTTCCTTTTCTCTTTCAGTCCTCCCTCTGTCTTTTCTATTTTCCTCCTTTGATCTTCTCCAAACTGTCACTGCTCACTTCAAACAGTCCTCACACTTGTAGCGCTCATCTTCTCCTTAGACTCTTTGTAAGGAGGAAACACACACTACATGAGTACATTTCCACGCTGGGGAAGAGTGAAAACATAATCAATACTGGAGCAATACAGACTGGTTGATATGGCTAAATGTGTTATCAGGATAAAAAAAAATCATATCAGTCGATATTGATAATTATCCTAAAAAAAGTGAAAATCATCATTTCTTTCAAATTTTAGGCTGATTTTGCTCCTGAGGGAAAGCTGAAGATACTAGACAGTTAATTGTGGATTAAACTATTATTAATTGCCAGAAAATGACAAACACTTGCTAAACAGCAGAACATTTCACAAATCTGAAGTAGATTCAAAGTAATTACAATTAAAATGCCTTCAATAAATTAAACAATAGATAGACAAAGAAATCTTAATTCTGGTCAGGACCCTGTCAAACTCTTTGTGCCAACATTTTAAAACATTTTGTAAATGTTTTAGCTGACTATGGAAACAGATTTAATAGACAAAACAAAAATCTCAACTGTGGTCAGTACTTTCTGTACAAGTTTTATACCCACCGTATGTAATTTCTGCTGTTTCTCGATCAAAATGATTACAAAAATCTGATTTTAATGACGTCATGAAGTAGCGCTGAATCATTCATTGTAGCTGAAAATCTGACATGACTGAGGTAGAAGTTTAGTCATGCTATGTCATATCATTCTAATGAAATAGCCAGTTAGTCAGTCAGGTTAATTTGCTAACTTACTATAAGCATTAGATAAGTGAATGATACAGTGCTAATGTAGCTAACGTTATGTGGTGAATTCAATCATGGAGTAGTGCTGCGCTGTTATCCCTGGTCAAAACCAGTCATACTGATAATAACTGTATGAATGTGTTGAATGTTAAAACATTACAACGTTACTGTACACAATAGTGGCCAGTCTCCTCTTGTCCTTCTTCTGCTGCTGTTGCTGCCTCTTCTTCTAAGTAATGGCAGGTAGAGACTGGCGTTTAAGGTGCATTTGATACTCTGTGCTATGGACACATTTTGTTTGTTTGGTACCAAACATATATCTAAATTCAATAGCTTTACCGTTAGATAGAGGCTGCATTTGTGCTGCACAGCTCTCTGTGGGATGCATCTTTGTGGTCACAGCTCAGTCAATGAGGCCACAGCAGATGTTGCTGATCTGTTTTTATCATTATTGATGGGGGTGTGGCCAGCTCCAGCAGTGAACACAACTCATGCATGAAGAAATGTGCTTGAGTTTGTTGAGTTCATTCTCTTGTTGAAACTTTTGGGCGCAGCCTCAGTTGACTCTTTGTGGGTCCAGACACGTTCCTCAGCTGTTGGCTCTTTGAGTCAATGAGATCGGCGTCAGACCAAGAGAAGTGAAAAGGGTTTTGATACCATCCGGTGGCCTCTCCGTTCTCCTTAACTCATCCCCACATCTTTGGCATCTGCTCTCTCTACTGGCCTGGTTAATTACACACACACACACACACACACACACACACACACACACACACACACACACTCAAAGTGTGATCTGGCCCTGTGCCTCTCTGATTCTCATTATCTCACGTGAAGCTGTGTTGTGTGTGTACTCGTGGCTGTAAAGTGTCTAAAGTAGTAGTTTTTCCTTGTTGCAGTTTGACATTGTAGATAATCTATTATTTTAATCAGTGGTTATGTTGCATTTTAGTTTCCTAAGTAAAAGAGACAGTTCACCCCAAAATCAAAACTGCATATTTTTGCTTTTACCTGTAACGTTGTTTATCAGTCTAGATTTTTTGGTGTGAGTAGCAGAGTGTTTGAGATATTAGCTATGAAGATGTCTGCCTTCTCTCTAATATAATAAAACTAGATGGCACTCAGTTTGTGGTGCTCAAAACAATACATTTGTAATGGCAATGTCTCTTTACAAAAATCGCAATCTGGTTACTCAAGATAATCCACAGACCTAGGAGATATTTACTTTCAACCTAATTACACCTGTCAACCATAGCACGCAGAATGATGGGTGCATTTAGTGCTAGCACCCCTGCACAACTGAGCTAGCTAATGTTACAGCACAACCAAGGAAGACCCTGTTAAATGTTACATCTCATGCTGTCATGAGCATGAGCTTCTTGTCTTTGAGTAGATGCAACGCTTACTTCTGCGCAGTGATACTGTTGGCAGGTGTGGTTTTGTAGAAAGAAAATAGTTCCTACATGAAACTGCTCACAACAAGGTCTGTGTAACCAGAGTAACCAGGTCATGATCTCTGGAAAGGGACATTGCTGTTGAGTTAAAAAAAATGAATAAATAAATAAATTCCGCTTTGAGCACCACAAGCCGAGTGCCATCTAGTTCCATTATACTGGAACTCTTCAACACTTGGCAAGTCATTCTAATCCAATTTAGATTTGATACATAGCACTTGGAGGAAAAATATGTTGCTTTGATTTTGGGGTGAACTGTCCCTTTAAACCCTTGACTTTTGCTTTCTCAAAGTAAAACCAGCAGCATCTGCATAGGAACAATCCATTGTATCTCCTTTAAAAGCCAGCTGTAGTCATAGTAAGGACATGGTGTTTGAATGCCCAATAGATTTTCAAGTGATTTTCCTCAGCACGTATATTTAAGTGCATAGATTTGCATTCTCCTGTAGCTCCTGCAGTGTTTCCTGAATCCCAATGAGTCCACAGGCAGGCCCCCTAAATAAAAATATTTGTCTTCAGGCTTCCTGTCTTCTCAACAGATCTTGAGCTATATTTGGCTGGAGTGTCTCATTCTACTTGACACTGCTTGTTTATGTGAAGGCCAACATGGGATTAGAGAGGTTTCTGGAGGGAAATTAGATCTTGAAATAGGTTCTAATGTCACAGTTTTGAGCATTTCCTCCAGACGTGGCTTATTTTCAGGATAGAAGTACCTCTATAAAAGATCTAGCTGCCACGTCTCACTGAAATGAATGAAACATCAGATATGAAAAAAAAACTGATGATGTTACGTAACTTGATCAATAACTTTCCCAAGATACTGTGCATTATGTTTCGTTTGTTGTAGAGGACAGTAGAAGTCTGACATTACCATGAATAAAAACATGTTGATAGCTGTGGTCAGAGAGGAAATTCCATCAGGGAGTGGACAACATTGACTTCTAATAAAGGTGTTATTAATTCTCAAATAAGAAAATATGGGAGGGTATCATGCTCTCAGTGAGTAATCACCCAATATTTCTTGAAGAACAAGCCTGTGTGTGTGTGTTTCTCATTTCCCCCTCGCTTTGTATATGTGTGTGTGTTTTCCACTTGTGCGCTACCGAGCTCTCCCCATTGCCCTATCATGGCGAATTCCAAAGCCGTGGCCGTGATGAATTAGTCTGAAACAAATTAGCAGTACTTACAGCTCAGACGGCTCCAGCATTGGGTTACAAATTAAAACAAAAGAAGCAGTATCTCCACATCAGCGCTAGTTCCCCATGAAATCCAATACGCTCTGCCTCAATCTTCAACGCACAACAGACTGAGAGGCTTCCTTCATTCTGTCCTTCCCTTCACTTCTCACTGTCTTCCCAAGCTGTCCCACTGACAACTTCCTCTGCAGGTATTTCAAGATTTAACTCAGGCCGTACCGTATGATATGTCTGATTGTACTGTACATTAATGCAGTTTAGGGTTTTGTTTTATTTTACCTTGGTAAACAGACACCTTATGGAGTGGCATGGTACAGATCGTGAATATGACACATGGATCAATGCAATCCTTTTTTTTTTTCATTTATCTACACCATATTGTGTTTTTGACCCCATTTGTGTGTTTTCTATTTGTTATTTAGCAGAATTTCTCAAAGACCATTAACTTACTGTAATGAATTTTGGTGGGAGGTTTGACCATATGAGGAACAATGTTTTTTGTATGTTTTAGCCCATTTTTTCTCACCTCTCTGGATTATAAGCCAAGAAATGTCATACTTATACTAGTGCACTTGTGTCTAATGCAGATACAGATTCAAATTTTCAAACCATTTTCTATTAATACAATGAATATATTTTGGATTGTGTGTCGTCTCTGAGTGCATTGTAGTTCTCTAATGAAGGAAGGAACCAGGTTTTTGGCAGTTTATTACAGATGGAAAGAATAGAGGTCAGATACATGTGCAATGAGAATTCTCATCAGTTCGGGCAATCCGTTTTTGGCCAAATGCATGAAATGTGCCAGTTTGTATGAACCACACCTCCTGTTCTGGGCTGTCACTGGCTGTCCACCACATCACACTGTCCGCTGCTCTGAGAAAGCCAGTGATAGATCCCTTTGTCACTCACTGGGAGGTTCAGCCTGTCTTTAAAAGCAGTAGTATTGACAACAAAATGGAGAAATAATCACATAAATTGCAATTATACAAAGCAATAACAGCAGAACTAAGATGTGGTGACAAAGTGCTGATAAGCTTTTAAATATATTTAACAAGTGTCGAGTGCTCAGGCCATTTCTAGAATATTTATTTCTGAGATTTTTGTTTCCAGACAGGGAATATGCTTTGTTTTAGGAATCAGCATAGATGAGGTTTGGAAGTCAGTATTTTAAAAAAATGCATAATATTACAAAATTTGGAATATATAACACTTTTGGGCAAGAAAAAGCTGTGATTTTGAATTGAAATACATGAAAAAGTCATGTAATATAACGCAGTGGGAGCCTTGGTATTAAAGGAAACTTTTGAGTGCCACGGTAGAAACTCTTAACAAGCAGGAGACACCATTATGTCAACTTTGACATTTACAGACTTTAACTGCTCAGTCAGTCTGCTGTGAGGACTCTCATGTCCAGTGCTGAGGGAATGCTGCCTCCTGGTGGAGAGGGAACAGTAATGCATCACCAACTGACAACAGTACTGCGCTGCCCTGACGCTGTGGGTTTGATAAGAGTGTCCATTACATGGAGATCATACTTTAAGTCTACATTCCCTTGTGAAATGTTGAACTACTTGTACTTTATTTAAGTTAGGGGGGAAACAACAGAATAGCTGAGTTATATCACATGTGAAAAAGCAAACTCTTCCCTTTTATCTTAGCAACAACAATAGCACAAACAAACAGTACAGCACCTGTGCATGTACCATGCTGGTAGCTATTTCAGTTAAAAGCTGGTAAAATTGCCTTTTGTCACTAGTTTTTATCTGCAGGGCAGTTACAGTAGATGAAACCTTTACCCAGCCGTGTCATTAAAAAAATGATAAATTTGGGGTTTGTTGTATACTTTCAAAATGTGGATTAACCATGCGCTTAGTGTTGTCAAAAATATCCATTTATTGATACACATTGTTTCTGAACATTTGAAACAGTTTCAATGCTCATTTTCCACAGTATTGTAACATCGGCACCAGCTGTGCTTTCTCTCTTTCTCATATTGTTCATGTTTACTACAGTCATTATATTGCTACTACCCAAGAAAAGAAAAGTCGCCGTCATCAAAAATGGCGTCAAATATCAATGTTTTTCAAGGTACTGTATCAAAGTAAGAAATTCCAATATCATGACAACACTACACGAGATTATTTACAGCAGTTTGTTCACCTGTAAACATCACATCAGGTCACTGTGAAACTGTGCTAATGAAGAGATTATAAGACAAGCTGATGTCTAATGGTGTTTGTTGAGTATGACAAGACATTGAAGTTAATGCAGTTTTGCAGTAAAATCATTTGCTACGGCATGACGGTGGAAGAGTGTGGAGCTGAGGAAAAAAAAGTGTGTCTGTGTGTGTGTGTTTCATGGAGACATGGGATAAGCCTGTGTCCTGGGAGTGATTGTCAGAGGGAATGCTCCTGGTGCCTCATACGAACAAAGACAAGATTGTACGGAGGACACACAGGTATGTGTGTATCTGTGTGTGTTTTACGTGTTCTATCTCTCTCTCCTACCCTCCCTGTCTCACTCTCTCATACCTCCACACATACAGACACTGGATGTTGACTCTCCACTCTTTGTCCAGTGTATTCACTGTGGATCTAATTATGGCAGCCGTCTGAATAGCAGCCTGTCGACCTCATCAGATCTTCTTTCTCTTCCCTTTCTTCTCTCCCTCTCTCCCGGGGTCTCTCTTCCTCTTTTATTCTTTTTCTCCTCTTTTCTTCTCTCTTCTCCTTGATTTTCTATACGGCTTTGTTCAGCCCGTACTCCCCTCATTTCCTCATTTCCTTCTTGGGTTGTAATCATCCTCTGCTCGCTGGCGGGTGTTTACCACTGGCCACGCACTGGACAGTACCGCGTGACTGTGTATTCCCAATTGACAGCAATTAATGCTTGGATTTTTGTGATTATCTCATGCTCCACGTACTACACAGCAGCACAGTTAAAGAATGGACACTTGAAAGTGACAATGGCATGTATTTTAAGAGTATCTCTCTTATTTCATTTGATTTGTTTCCTTTTGAAACATTGTTAAAGGAAGGCATGAGAGAAACACATGAAAGAATTGAGACTTTATAATGTTCCAGCTGTGGGACACTAGCACTACACTGTATGTACTTTATTGCCAGTACAGTATGCAAATGTTCCATAAATACAAACATGTAAAGTATCTATCATCAGGTAAGACCCTTGTCTTTGTGGCAGGAGGCTACACAATGGAAGGAATAATGTAATTTGTTAGAGGGTAACTTTTTCAATCTGGATGCTATTTTCCTATGTTTGTGTGTCTAAGACACTAAAGGGATCGACGGTTTCTGAATATGGTCCATATTGAGTTAGATAGCTGCAGCCAGCAGCAGCAAAACAGGCTGCAATGTACATGTAATCTATGCAGGCATTTGAGCACCGTCAATGTACATCCACTTAAATTTTTTTTGACTCAGATTGTTTTTTTTAAGTGTCTGACAGCATTATGGAAAGGATCCCTACAGAGATAGATTCTTTTTAAAGAGTAGGATTCTTTTTGTTTAACCAGAAACAGACCCAAAATGGCCATCACTAAAACACCAGACTCCATTTGAATAAACAGTCATTTAAGCATGTATAGAGGAAGCATATTTTCACATCTAACTGGGTGAATTAAACATTTATTTCAAACCAGAGTTAGTGATTGTTGCAACAATGGAAAGATGAACCAATGTGGTTTTTGTGAGTTTTATTTTGTTTCTGTCAACTTAAATGAAGTGTGTTTTAGGATAACAAAGTTACAGTTTACTTAAATGGAGTCTGGTGGGTTTGCCAGTAGTGATTTTGGGGCTGTTTCTGGTTAAACTAAAAGGATCTTACTCTTGAACTAAAAGGTCTATCTCTGCAGGGTCCTTCCATAATGTTGTCAGACAGTTACAATAAAAATCTGAGCCTTTGATAAGTGGCAGAAACAAGCATTTTCAGTGGATCTACAATGACGGTGCAAGAATGCCCTGAATGGTTACATTGCAGCTTGTTTTGCAGCTGTGTCTCTCAGTACTGGAGCAGGTTCAAAAATGGCTGTGCTGATTAGTCACATAAACACAAAAAAACTGGGTAAGACAGGACCAAGTTGAAAAATACCCTTTAATACCTCAACTGTCTAAATTAAGGCATGGGTGGATTTTAAAGGGTTGATTTATTAAATATCATCACAGTGTCCTGGAGCTCAAGACAGCAACTTGGAATTGTTTATGTCTGACCAACAGTCCAAAGATATATTACAATTTACAGTGATATATAAGAGAAGCATGAACCAACACATTTTTACATTTTTTACTCAACTCTTAGTTATTGTTGATTTTCTTTTTGACTGATCAATAAATCAACTATTTGTTTAAGCACTAATAGTCCCATAACAAGACCTTCAGTACAGTCTGCATATGTGACATTATAATGTAAAATCATGTAAAACAAAACAAAAACAAACAAACAAACAATAATACAATTAAGAAATGATTTTCAAATTGAGCAGTACACTTTAATATCACTGTGCAGTGTATTACACACATTTGTGTACACATTCTACTTCAATATATAGAGTACTGTGTAATTCAGCAGTGACTGTGATGAGTCTGATCAATGAAAAGGTTCTGTTCAGTTCTCATCACCTTTCTGTGTGTGTGTGTGTGTGTGTGTGTGTGTGTGCAGAGCTCCAGGCTGACTCTTGTATGTGAAGATCCAGACTGTTGGATTAGTCTGCTCCCTCTGATCCCTGTCGTCTCCGCTGCCAACTGTACCATCTACAGCCAAGGTGAGTTTATGTGACAAAGGAGAACACTTCAAGCATCGTGTCCACCTGAATACAGCTGTTTGTGATGCATAGTCTATCCGTGTGATCCACTCATAATGTGTGCTGACTGCCTTGAACGTCTGAATCAGCATTCCTATTGCCCAGTCTAAACCCAGTCTGTCACTGGAAGCCTCTAAGCGACTTCAATTCACTATCTCAGGAGTTAATGCCTTGCTCAAAGTCATTGTGTGGTTTTGGGAAAGTGTTCCTTTTTCCGTTTTCTATTAACATCTTACTTTATCTCCCTTAGTGAACATTTACAAGCAGTATACCTTTAAAGGTATACTTTGCCTGCAAAATGACCCTTTGTATATCAGTTTCTCACCGCGGGTTAACTTCAGTTCATGAAAAAAACTTTGCCTCCACAGTGAACATAGAATTCAAAAAGGCAAACATTCTTCATGAATTGAAGTAAACAGGACCTCGTTTAACAGCAGCAGAACTATATCAAAACATTCCTTGACAAACTCTCACACAACTCGCACAGTTTAATCCAAGCCTCATTTATCTAGTTGTATGCTCATTACTTCTTAAACACATGCATTTTAACTGAAACATTACTACTGACGGATGTTTTGATATCATTTTGCTGTTGTTAAAGTTGACACCTCTCCATTTAATGCATGTATAGGTCCTGTTCGTGCATGCGTGTGTATTTCGGGCCTGTGTGTTTATATATATGACAACGGAGTGAAAACATTGAATTTCCTCCCTTGGGATTAATAAAGTATTTAAGTATATTAAAAACATGGACTCCAATGACTTCATTCGTGAAGAAGGTCTGCCTTTGTTGGATTCTCTGTTCACTGTAAAGATATGCAAGACAAACCAAGTTTTCTTCAAGAATTCAATATAACTCAGAGTGAGTAACTGATGTACAAATGGTCATTTGGGGGGTGAAGTATTCCTTTAAAAAAACTAGCCCCTAAATAGAATAAATTCAACTGGTATGAAAACAAAAAACTAATTGTTATCATGTCATACAAAACGAGGGATTGACCCTGCTAGTCTCAATTTGTGACCTAAGTTTGTGTGTTTCCAGGTGAGGAATTGTTCTGTAAGGTGACCAGAGAGGTTGCAGCTGGTGAAAAGCTCCTGGCTTTCCTGTCGCCTCCTGGAGCCTCATCTTCCTCCTCCCCGCTGGTCCAGCTCTCTCCTCCGCTCAGCCTTGTCACCCAAAAACAACCTGTGGTAAAGGAGGAGTCACTGTATCCGGCGGCTCTGCGGTCAGACATCCAGCTCCTCCCACAGCAAGCTGGCATGGCCGCAATCTTGGCTACTGCCGTTGTCAATAGTGAGTGTCATATTTAAGGCATGAAAATATATCTGTCTTACTTGTTGGTAGTATAGCTGCTTTTTTTAGGCAATAGAGTATATATTATAAATAGTATAAACATGGAAGTGGGTTCTAATTTGTCCAAGTCATTGATTAGAATCAGATGGACTGGAATTTTAACCGTTATTGGTACAACGTTATTGGTATTAGAAATATGAGATATGTGGCCTAAAGAATATAACATCCAGTACAGTACCCCCTTCTAATTTATTATGCTTTATATTTTTGTGTTGGCAGCCTTTACATATTTCATCCAGTGATTTTTATTCTGATCACTGCAACACAAGCTGGTGCCTGCAGGCCATTATGATCTACTGTAATTTACCATATGTCTGAAAGCAGCAATGATCTCTTTGGCCACAAGATGACACTGCAGCTCTTTCAGTGTCCTCACAGTGCCACACAACAAAGTTTCCTACTGGCCTTCTGCTGTGCTGATGTGTGTGGCTGATGTCCAAACACACACACATTTGCTGTGACCATTGATAATCATCCTAGATGATAACACGTTCATCTGGTAACACTGCAGCAAATGATTTTGATGTTGTTAAAAAATAACCTAGAAGTTAAGACGTATGATAATTATTGTTCTCATGACCTTAGTTTCTTGTCGCCTTGGATACTCATAGCAATGAAATGTGCATGTGTGGCAAACGTGAGTGCTTGCTCAATCTATTGGAGCTGTAGATTGACTTCTGAAAAATGTTTTCAGTCACATATGCACATACTTTAGGTATATTTAATAAGGGTAGATGTAAAGACAGGTAGATAAAAATGAAACCCAAATTCAGCACTTGCTTGCTTTTCATGATGTTGCTCAAACCACAGATTTGTGTCTCTGTTCAGGCAGTTAATCCTAAACATATGTTCTGCTGTCTATCAGAGGACATTTTCCCATGCAAGGACTGTGGAATCTGGTACCGCAGTGAGAGGAACCTGCAGGCCCACCTTATGTACTACTGTGCCAGCCGTCAGAAGCAGCCGGCCGCAGCTTCATCCCCACCACAAGACAAACCCAAGGAGTCCTACCCAAATGAACGCATCTGTCCCTTTCCACAGTGCAACAAGAGCTGCCCTAGTGCCAGCTCACTGGAGATCCACATGCGTACACACAGTGGTGAGAGCAAGATTTATATATATGCCAAACACACAAAGGGTCAGAACGTTTAGACCTACTTTGTAGATATTTGACTAGTGTGCCTTCATCAATCAGTTCATTACATTGTCTGGGAGATGATTGTTTGTCCATCTAAGCTATTGTCCCTCTTTGTCCTTCAATAGGTGAGCGTCCTTTTGTCTGCCTCATCTGTCTGTCAGCCTTCACCACCAAAGCAAACTGCGAGCGCCACCTTAAGGTACACACAGACACACTCAACGGGGTGTGTCATGGCTGTGGCTTCGTCTCCACCACAAGGGACATCCTCTACAGCCATCTGGTCACCAGCCACATGGTTTGCCAGCCTGGATCTCGCAGTGAGGTCTACTCCCCAGGGCCAGGACTTCCCAAGCTACCCCTGTCCACTGGTAGGTCATACCATCGTTGTATAAACTGATTGTCAAGACTGCAGATCAATTTGGACCAGACACATTGTTCTAAATCCATTCAGATATAACATACTGTTGCAGTTCATTAATCTCGACTCTCTTCTTCAGGTCTCAGTCCAGGGGACTCTGGTGTGGTGCTGAAGTGTCAAGTGTGTGGCCACAACTCTGACTCCCCTGCCCAGCTTCAGCAGCATGTACGAACCCATCTAGAGGTCAGGGTCCCAGCCGAAAGGAGCCCCACCCCTCGCCAAAGTACCCCGTCATCAATTGACCACCCCCAGCTCCAGCCATCTCCCCAGGAGAGGGAGCCCCTAGCCTGTGTCCCAACACCAGACTCATCCAGCCCTGGTGCAAACGGCAGCTCAGCCACGCCTCGAGACTACAGTCCTCCCAATGCCCCAACCACTGACCTAAAGATCAAAGAGGAGCCTCATTCCGACTCAGAGACAGAAGAGCAGCAAATGGAGATAAAGGAGGACAGAGAGGAAGAAGAGATTGGTGGAGGGGAGGGAGATCAAGAAGCAGGAAGGGAGACAAAGGAGGGTCAAATTGTCACAGTCTCATGCCAGACATCAACCTCTCCGAAGAGTCCAGCCACAGCAACTGTGAAGGCAGAACCAACTAGTCCCACCCCTGGTTCTAGCCCTGCACATGTGGGAGGTGCAGGGTCAGTCCTTCCTGGAGGAGCGATGTTCTTGCCTCAGTACATGTTTAATCCCGAGGCAGCCATTTTGCCTCAGGCCTCAGAGATACTGGCTAAAATGTCAGAGATGGTCCACAGCCGTCTGAAACAGGGCCAGACAGTTCCTCAGAGCAACCCAGCGGCCTTTTTCCCCTCTGGACCGACTGCGCCTACAGCCACAGCCACTCCACCTCACAAAGGAGCCACCTGCTTTGAGTGCGATATCACCTTCAACAACATCAACAACTTCTATGCACATAAGAGGCTGTACTGCTCCAGCAGGCACCACGGAGAAGGTGCAACCTCAGCTTCAGGCCCTGGATCAACAAGGGATGCAGCTCCAGCCACGATGCCCTCCAGTGGGGCACATGGCTCGTCCGCATCTCCTCAGGCTGGAGCAGCAAGTAGAGCAGCCTCTGCATCTCCTACTAACTCTGACCCTCCTGCAGGGAGTGGAGCAACAGAATCCAGGAGGGTTGTGGAAGTGAAGACAGAAACCATTGTGGGGAGAGAGGGAATATCATCCTCCTCTGAAGGGGAAGGCGGAGGTGGAAGCTTGGGAGGAGGAGGTGGAGGTGGAAGAGCAAGCGAAGGCAGCCAGAGTCCTGCTAGTGGTTCTGCAGAGGACCAAGAAGATGATCCCAATAGGACCTTCTGCGAGGCCTGCAACATCCGCTTCAGTCGTCATGAAAACTACACTGTTCACAAACGCTTCTACTGTGCGTCACGCCATGACCCATCCAATCAGCGAGCCATACACATGGCCAAGGCAACCACCGCAGCAGCCTTCCTTCCCCAACCTATCCGCAAACGCAAGAGGAAGAAGATGTACGAGATTCACATGGCCAGAACTGAAGCCTTAGCCAATGCTGCTGCCGCTGCTGCTGCTGCTGCCACTGCTGCTGCTGCTGCCTCTGCACCGTCTCCATCTGTTCTGGGCTTGGCAGTGAAGCAAGAAGTTTCTCCCAGTGGGGCAGGAAGCTCCAGCCCTGAAGGAGATGGCCCGATTGACCTGAGCAAGAGGCCCCGTCTGAGTGATGTTCCACGGCACAGCAGTAGCAGTATTCTCCCTGCCCTGCCTCTTACTGACTACCACAAGTGCACCGCCTGCAGTATCAGCTTCAACAGCATTGAGAACTACCTGGCTCATAAAACCTACTATTGCCCTGCCACCACCCTCCAGCCCCATACCTTGGAGCAGCTCCACAGGCTCAAGAGATCAGCCTCTACCTCTCCCAAAAGCAGGCCTCAGCAGGAGCGCCCGGATCTCCTGCACCCTATGGAGGCTAAAGCTCTGCCCGCTGAGTGGGTGGCCCAGGTTCAAGGCACATCGTCCAGTCCTCACCCCTCTGCCTTACCGGCCTCCGATGCCACATCTCCTCCCCATACAACCACCACACTAGCAGCCACCCCAGGAGCTGGAGCCAAAGGTGTAAACATCGGTTCCTCTCAGGTGGTCTGCCCATACTGCCCTAACAGGCTCATCACCTGTGACCTGATGGAGCACTTCAAGACTACCCATGGCCTGGTTGTAACCATTCAGCCACCACAGTCAGGCAGTGCAGTCAGCCGCAGCCCCAGCCTCAGTCCCAGGGATGGAGCTGCTGCAACAACCTCCACCACCCCGACCAGCCAGCCTCGACTGGTCACACGAGTTCACAGAGACAGTGTCAACGGGCAGGCCAGGAGCGGTACAACTTCTCCCGTCTCCCCACTGGTAAACGGCAGCCCTTCAGCTGGGGGCGGATCACCATCAGCCGGCTCACCCCTGCCCATGTCTCCCCCTAGGGCTCCCTCTCTGACTTTGTCACCTGTGCCTGAGGTCCTGAGGGAGACAGTGGGGTCATCCCACCTTCCAGACACAGCTGTCCCAACCGCGGCCTCCCATCCTGTCTCCACGCCCCAGCCCGCTGCCACCGTCGGCCCCAAAAATACAGTGATCTCCCCTGTCCTGAACGGTAACTCCCGCTTCTGTCGGCTCTGCAACATCAAGTTCAGCAGCCTCTCCACATTCATAGCTCATAAGAAATACTACTGCTCTTCCCACAGTGCCGAACATGTCAAGTGAGCTGAGTATTTCACTCCTTCCTTCCCCCCCTTCCTTTAACTTTCTGAGTGGAGGCTTTCCTTCACTAGGTTCCAAGAAGCTCAGATGTCCCCTCTCCTCTGCCAGTCCTCCCACATGGGTGCCAAAATGGCACTCAGCTGGCATGACCATGAATCACAATGAATGACTGTTACTCACCTGGCAGGGCCTGATGCCCAACTGCTCCAGAACAGAACTTGCAGGTGGTGTTACTAACATACATTAACTGATATTCCTCCTCCGATGGGTCAAAGTTTGTAGTACACTAAGAGTTGAGACAGATGCTACCTGCACACACTGGTGTGCCCTTGTCCCCTAGATCACTCTCTGTCTTTGTACCCCAGTCACCAGTTCAACATCTACCACTCCCAGGCCTCACAGTATGTTGAATTGCGGGACGTTAAAAACATTTATGTCAACAGCCTCTTTTCTGTCTCTCTGTTGAACCGTCAGTAATTAGATTCTGGCTGTTAGAGGCATTTCTGACTGATAATGATCCAGTAATGATGATGCTGATTATGATGAATCTCCAGTCTTTTCCTGAGCTCTTAATGTCCCCGACCTAACCAGAGGAATCATTTCTCTTGTGTGGAAAAGACTTGATTATTGTTAATGTTTTTATTCTCTGTGCATAGTGTATGATGTCTGAAAAAAAAAAAGAATTATATAATGCTTTTGGTTTCAACACTGGCTCTTTTTTGCTTACTAGAGAAGCTAAAGCGTTTTTAGCTGAAAAACAAATATGTGGTATCACAATGTTACTAATTGCTGAAGGATAATATTTCAAATGGACAGTTTTTTCTTTTCTTTCATACACACAAATTTTTATTTTCTCTTTCAAATGCAAGGGAGAAAAAATGTGAACTATTTATCTTTTAGTCCTCACTGATTTCATGTCAACAGAAAACTACCTACCTGGTGTCTGAGAGTACTTGTATTTTTTATTTGTATATTTTTCATACTGTTGGAAGGAACTGTTTGGATCTGGGTGTGTTGAAGTGTATTTTCTAAGTGTAGATATGTAATATTTTTCTCACAGTAATCACTGGGATCACACTGAACTTTGTTATCACGTTAGCATTTGGTGTTTCTGTTCATGTCATCTTTAATTGATGGTGAAGTCTGAAAACCAGCGCTGTTTATTTTTATCCCCTCTTGTACCTCGCTGATGAGCAACACGATTAGATCAGAGCAGCTTCCTCACTTACAGCTTTTCACATGAGAAAGTTGAAGGGAGCGCTTCTGGCCGTTGTGCTTGTACTTTGGTGAGAATATTGTGGCCTGCCAGAGGTTACACAAAATCCAAATTTTCAATCAAAAGTCTATCTTTATCTTTAGTTACTAGCCTCCATACCATGCGAGGTAGGGCCATTACAGACACACAGCTTTACATTATTTGTTGCACATTCCCATTTCATACTAAGAGATACACAAAGTAAAATGTTTTGTGTCTAATGCGCATTATTTTTATTTTTATTTTAAATTATTGTGTTTCTGTCCGGCAATGAAGGCATAGCAGGGAGCAGTCACGACTTAGTACAACGTCTCACACAGCAGAGTAAGCACATATGTACTAATCACTTATTGTGGCCTGTGGTGTGAGTGAGTGCTTTTACTCTTTTCTCTTTAATGCTCTCTTACTCATGCTTACATACTCACACAGTTTACGCCATGTTCCCATGCTGCTGTTGCAGATGCAATACAGTGTTAGTTAGAACTGTGAAATGCTTTTTCTTTTCAATATTGATACAAACTTTACAATGTAAGGGTCATTTTAAAGGTCCAGTGTGTAGGAATTAGGCAGAAATGGAGTATAATATTATAAATATGTTTTCTATAGTGTATAATCACCTGAAAGTAAGAATTGTTGTTTTTTTGCTTTCCTTGGAATGAGCTGTTTATATCTACACAGGGAGCAGGTCTTCACCTACGGAGATAGCCACATTGCACCTCCACGTTTCTATAGTAGCCCAGAATGGACAAACCCAACACTGGCTCTAGATATGGTCATTCGTGTTTTTGCATTGGCCACCGTTTTTAGAAACCCCCTGCATGACTGGCGATGTTGGAAAACACAGATTATTTTTGTGTTTTTACCCGTTTAAATCACTGGATCTGTTTGTTTTGGAGAGAAAGAGACCTCTGCAAATAATTCAGCTCATGATACACATCACCTAAATGTGTGGATCTTAAGCTTTCAGAGAGGAAGGTGAGCACACGCTAGCAGGTGCTACGCTAATTGCGCATCTCCAATATGCCAAACAGCGTCGGAGAAACACTGATTAGATCTAGGTCTTAAGTTATCAGAGGAAAAGGTGGGCACAGATTAGCAGATACTAGGCTAGCCGCCCATCTGCAACATGCCAAACAGCATTGAAAAAAACTGATTTGTAACCTGTATAACCTTGTATTCAGTATTTTTAACAATTTAAATCACCTGGTCCATTAGTTTTGGTGAGGAGGAGACCTCTGCATTAAAAACCTCCTAAACAATGAACACTTAAGGAATTCTAGGAGAAGGAGACGTTTCAGCTGGTTGCAATTAGCAATCCTCTCCTCTAGATGCCACTACATTTCCCTAAATCTTAAACACTGGACCTTGAAGATTTTTAGGGGCCCGGACATTATGTTTTTTAATGGAAACTGCCAATAATGCATCCAAATTTGTGACGGATTTTCTCTCCCCCGGATTCTAAAAAAAAAAAAAAAAGCAATACACATACTTACTCTTGTCAATGTACAAGAGCCTTTGAAACAGTATTTGGACCTTAATGATACACCAAACCTACAGAGTTGTGACACAGTATTAGGTGATAGCAAGTTCTGAGATCAGTCCTCACTACTGAAGGGATTTTTCTGGTCAGCAGGGGAGCACATTAACCAACTATTAGACCTTTTTTCTAAAATGCGGATATCAGTCAAACTGTAAACCTACAGACACAGGACAGATCTGGACCTTCATCGACTACTACTGATCTGTTTATTCAGTAGAAGCATCAAAACAGCCACACATAGGCCTAATCATTTCTTGGGAGAAATATTGTCATGCCTGGTGAAGTTTTTTTTTTGTTTTGTCATTAAGGGACAATAGAATAAGCTGAAAACACAACATTGACATCTTTCCATAACCATTTGAAGTTTTCTAGCAAATTTGACAACATGAGCTCCTCAATTAATGTTGACCCCATCTGTTCGTCCCCTAAACTGGAAACCAAATGTAAAAGGTTTTTTTTTTTTTTTTTTTGGTACCATAATTCAAATCTGTTAGATTTTTTAATGCTCTGTTGTGGTTTGGAGCAGCACTGTACCAGGCACATCTTACTGCTAAGTGTTTACAATTGTGCTGGTCTATATCTCTCAGTTCAAAAGGAGAGAGAAAAAAAAAAAGCAGAGGAAAGTCAGTCATGTCAACTCATCACAGTTTGAGTAACTGAGTGCTGGAAAATCATTCTTGGAACTTACCCCTTTTAATTGCACTGTGTTGTATAAAAATGTGCTGAATGTTTTAGTTTTAGGGACTTTTTTGTAATGTATTTATGTTATACAGAACTTTTCCCCGTCCAAACCTTGAAGGACTTCCTGAAAGATTTAAAACCCTTTTTTTTTTAAACTTAGTTTTAAACATGTTTTGCTAATGATTCCTCTGATGTCCATAATGGAGAAAATCACAATGAATGTCAAAACTTTTATTTCCATATTTTCATTTCAGTTCCATTACACTCTTGTCCAAACTATGCATGGGAAATAAAAAAGTTCTGAGAGACACAGATAGAGAATGTTCTTCTTTCTAGTGGCTTCAGTCTGTTTCATGTGAACGCCTACGCACAACTCTCGTCACTGAGTGGGAGTCCTTGACTTTTGTAGGTGCTCCATTCACCGTCACTTATGAGTACTCACTCAAAAATCACTTCCTTCCATAAGAAAGCTCCCAGTGCGTTCTTTCTGTTTAATGTTTGCTCGTGAATAAAGGCTGAGTGAATCATCAGCTTTCCTTTCAAAATAATGTGCATGAGTAATGGTAGAAGAAAAGAGTGCCCAATCAGAGCCCCAAGGCTGCTTCAATCAATGGCAAAGTGCACCCATAAAAACTCTGCTACCTTAAGCCTGCACAGAAAAAATGAATAGATGCATATTTCCAAGTGACTTTCTCACCCTGTGTTTATCCTTCAATTATGGAATGTTAATTTTACATCTCCCTGTAGGACAGTGAGTGGTGGATTTATCTGCAGAGGCTCCAACCCTCTGCCTTTTTTTCTTATTATGCCTGCACACCAGCAATAGCTGTGGCCAAAGGCATTTTATTTTGGTTTTCCGTCTGTCCCATTTTCGTGAACATGACATCTCAAGAACGCCCTATGGGAATATTTTAAAATTTGGCACAAATGTCCACTTGGAATTAATAATGAACCTGGTTAGAATTTGGTGGTGAAATGTCTCTGTGAACCTGTCCTCCCAAGTTTGTTTGCCCCCTAAGTGCAATTTGTTTGGGCAGGTGTAAACACAGCAATCACACTCGGGCGCACACCAAAACAACCAGACCGAGACCTTCTTGAAGAGGTGGTCTCAGTCCAGTTTCCAATGAACTCTGGCGCAGTTTGCTTGTGGTGTGTTGTGTGTTCTGTCCTCGATCTGAACCAACTGCAGTCGCATTAGGCATTGTTTGGGTTAAACAAGCATGAGCATGGGGCGTCGGTGGCTTAGTGGTAGAGCAGGCGCCCCATGTACAGCAGCGCAGCGGCCCGGGTTCGAATCCAGCCTGTGGCCCTTTGCTGCATGTCATCCCC
Organism: Epinephelus moara; assembly: GCF_006386435.1. Taxonomy (NCBI): domain Eukaryota; kingdom Metazoa; phylum Chordata; class Actinopteri; order Perciformes; family Serranidae; genus Epinephelus; species Epinephelus moara. The sequence continues at coordinate 8,082,195 of NC_065525.1, forward strand.
CCTCTCTCTCTCTCTCTCTCTCTCTCTCTCTCTCCCCCCTTCACACTTACCTGTCCTGTCCAATAAAGGCAAAACACCCTAAAAAAAATATCTTAAAAAAAACAAACAAGCATGAGCATGTTACAGTCCCAGAGGATTATTGATGTGCGCCTCCTCCTGTTCTGCCTTAATATGTGCATTCGGTGCATCCGAAGGTCCGCAACATTGTTTTCGAGTTGGAGCCGCACCTCTATATAGTTTGCCAAATTGAACAATGCAAGCAATATAGTACATGATCACCAGCGCGAAAGTCAACCAATGTATATGTCCCTCCATTGTGACATTAGAAAGTGTTGCATGGATTATTTATACCTGTGCGGCAAGTGTACGCTTCTTCAAGGTTTTGTTTACTTTCTGGATTTTTCTCGCATGGAAACTCTGAACAATCAAGATCTTGTCTGCTTGTAGATGCTGCCATGAGAACATGAACCAACTCCATTAGTCCCTCATTTTGACCAAAGCAAGCAAACCCTAGGTCTGAAAGTCCCCTTAAAAACAGCTTAAGGAAATTTCCTTACATTTGGCACAAAAGTTCACTTGGACTCAGGGATGAACTGCTTATAATTTGGTGGTCATACGTCAAAGGTCACTGTAACCTTGTCCATCTCACTCTCGTGAATGCGATATCTCAGGAAAGCCTTGAGGGATATTCCTCGAGTTTGGCACCATCGTCCACTTGGAATTGACGAACTGATAAGAATTTGGTGGTCAAAGGTCAAGGTCACTGTGATCTCACAAAACATGTTTTTGCACTAGTTATGACAAAATTTCACACAAATGACTAATTGGATAAAATGATGAAATGATGACATTATATATCCAAAAGGTCAAAGGTCAACTTCACTGTGACATTGTATTGTTCTACAGAAACACTTTTCTGGCCATTATTCAAAATCAAATTTTAGGAACAGAAGGGAAGACATTTGGTCAGATACTGAATTGGTTACACTAATATTGGGTGTCCACCTTCAATCTGTGCTGATTGCATAGATCTTCTGTGCTGCTGGGGGGAAGATGTGTGTGAAGCATCCATGTTTTTAAAGACATGGATGACAACTTCACTGGTGTGTGGAGGCATACAACTGCAAGGCATTCATTCTGGTTTTCCTCTTATTTTGCTGTGTTTGGGGCGTTCTTGGGCACAGCATGCAGGTGAGATCGGGACTGTATAAAAAGATAGCAACCAGGTGCCACATCACAAGCAGCATGCTTCCAAAAGGAAGCTATAAAAATCGCGGACACAGCACAGAAAAAAATGTCAGTGTAGCGAACAGTGAATCTGGGGTTGGCTTTCATCTTGATTTTTAATTTCACTGGCAATCCTGTTCACAAACAGTAACTGACAATTCTTGCACAGTTTACCTTTGAGATTGTTTTGTCACACAGAAAAGTGTAATTTGTTCAAAGGGCTGCCTGGGCTTCATGAATGTCTTCTGCACATTTCATGGCATCTACTTTTGTCACAATCGCCCCTAAGCGCCAGCCTGCTGGTGGTGGCCCAGTGATGATTATGAAAAAAATGCATCATTTAGGACATTTAAATGAATCCAATAAAGAGGCATATATGACAGTAAATGTAGCAGCATCAATTATCTTAGGGTAATGATGTCTGTGGAGCCAAGTTATGAAATCCAAGACTACCACTGTTTGTATCTAGAGAAACAAGGACGAAACTCTCTTATTTAAGCTACTCTTACCTTTCTTGCATTTCACACAGCACTTAGAAAAAATTTGAACATCCACAACTCCCTCCAAAGTCCCATCCCCCTTCTCCTGCAACTCTCCCTCCCTCCGAAGGCCTACTCCCCCCTCCTCCATTACGTCCTCATTACGTCTATGACAGACGTAGGCGTTGGCAAGGTAACTTTAGATACACGGAAGAGGAGAGCGAGTGTAACGTTACAACCAAGACAGTCAAACGCAACCCCAGAGTTTTAAAACTCAACCGGAGTCAGTCATGACAGATGAGTTTTAGAATAAGGTTACAGTGCTAACGTTAGATAGTAGTGTTAACGTTACTAGTAAGTGGAAACGCACAAGGAAGATAATGTTAATGTTTCAGAGGCTATGCTACAGTAGGCTAACGTTAACCATTAGTAACTGGATGCTGTTGTCATACATAACATTATGAACTGAACTGAACTTATTAATTTGTCATTTTAATTTGCAGCACAAAAACGAAATGACATTTTGCATACCCCAAGCAAAAAGAAACAAAACATTTAAAAACAATTTGTGCAACATATAAGAAAGAACATATAGTGCAATAGTAAAGCGAGAAGTATACTTGCTGCGTGGCCAAACGTACGCATACACGGTGTGCTGCACCTGTGTGTATACTTGCTGCAGCACAGACATTCGTCGATGCAGCCAAAACGCCTGATACTGGTGGTCTCCGCTAGAGGTAGACCGCAGTACTCAGACACAGAGGTCGCGAAAAGCGAAGGAGGCAGTGACAGTGTATTTCCGGATAAACACAAACATGGACACTCTCGATGAAGAGGAGATCATAATTTTATAGCTGTTAAGATCTCGGCAGAGGAAAAGGCGTCGTCTCCGCCACCATTGGAGATGGTATGTGCAGCCCCTTAACCAATCACATGGGGAGTTTGTTTCCCTTGTTTTACCCATGCGAGCAATCGATGAGGAAAAGCACAGGGAATATTTCCACTAGGGCTGCTCGATTAATCGAATTTTAATCTAGATTATGATTTGGGCTTTCAACGATTATGAAAACAAAATAATCGACATAAAACGATTATGCGCTTCTTGTCAGTTTACTCTCGTTGTCTTGTGTTGCAAATCAAACGCACCCGGAAGCCGCGCATGCGCAATACTGCCCCCTCCCCTCCTCTCTTCTATTCACTCAATAAGCAAGTCAAGTAGGTGAACTACGAATAATGCGAGGGGCAGGTGATCGCGGAAGATTTCAAAAACAGCATGTGGAAAATGGCAGAGGGTGAGCGAGAGAGTTTGGTCTGTGTGTGTGTGTGTGTGTGTGTGTGTGTGTGTGTGTGCGCGTGCACGTGCTAGTGTTCATGTCAATATTGCATCTCGCATATGCGTCACGCTACCTCACAGCAAAGTGTGCGGTCTACGTGCCAAACGACCGCAAAATATGCGTGGCAGCTAAACGTGCATGAAAAGTGCATGCGCATGCGTTTTGTGCAGCAAGTACACTTCAGCCATAAGATGAAAAGGGTCGACATTCCACAGTCAAAGACTCCACATCCTGAGAGCAGAGCTGGGAGATCCTCTTCACATCACTGCACCATGAATTGTTTGTGTATACACCACAGAGCTTACCAGATGATGCAGCCTCCCTGTCTGCTCTATGTAGTGTTAGCCCTGTTAGCTCAACACTGGAGTCTGATATGTTACCATTCATCCATGTCTCAGTGAACACAAGGACGCAGCAGTCCCTCACTCCTTGGTGAGTGGATCTCCACAGTCGGATGTAATCCATTTTCGGACGTTCGCCAGAAGGACGCTGGGAACAGCTGGTTTGATGGGGATAGCTCTTAGCCTAGAGTTAACCCTTCCGCGCTTCCCCCGCTTCCGCGTCCTGTCACAGCACTGCCGGCGCTGTTACGTGAGCGGTTACATCAGTTGGAGGCTTCCGCGTGGGGAAGACAGACAGGACAGGAGAAAACTCCGACCAATCATTGCATTCGTTCCGAAACCAATGATTGGTCGGAGTTTTCTTAAAACCATATGAGAATGGTATAATTATGAGTTTTTATTTCTGGTGGAATTCACTTACATTCCAGTGTGCCATCAGCTTATTAATAGCATTTTAACCTAAACAAAGAAAAGTTGCTTTAATGCTTCAATCTTTTTAATCAACTTGGGTGATAAAGAGTCAGTTATGATGAACCTTATATAACATCACATCTAGATTCACATGGAATTCACACTGATCTGAAGTGTCACAGAGAGAGTACTTATCCTTGTCCTCAGTTGTTTGGATAATTGCTTTGTATATTGCTGAAAGATTGATTCAATACTGAGCTGAGCAGTGAGCGCTGCCTCCAGAGTTTCAGTGAAGTGAACAATGCAAGCTCCTAGATTAAACCCCACAGTCTCCTGAGTGGTGCAGCCTTTAACGATTGTCTGGCTTTTAGGTGTTTCAGAGCAAAAACTGAAGTAGTCCTCCAAATTAGTCTGGACGGGGAAAAAAAAAGTTTGCAGACTGAAGTTTTTTTTGGCAATGTTAGCTCTAGGATAGTAATTTCGGTTCACTTTGGTCCAGAGTTAAAATCTTACTATTAAATGGATTCCAATGAAAATTGGTACAGGCATGGTCCCAGGGTATAAATCCTGAACACTGGTTGTACTATTTCTGAATATATCTACTTGTCCCAGCTGGTGTGTGTGTGAGGCAGCAGGAAAAGACTCAAATGCAGATAGTCCACGAAAAAACAATTAACATTTTCAGTGACTCATAACTTACAAGAAATACCTTTACAGGCAGGCACAGGCAGACAGGCAGGTGCAGATGCAGCTGCAGGTGGCCGATAAACACAGGCATGAAACAACAATGTAGCATAGCAGCTTTGACGAGCTGACAAAGTACAAATGGAAAATAAGTGGTATCAGGCCATTTGAATACGTGAGTTGCACCACACTTTGATCGCACCACCATCGTCTTGTGGTTCATGTAGCTCTCAACAGTTTCAAATAAATCAAGCAAGCAATTTTCGCTAGAAATACTGCATTGACTACACCTATATTCTATATATTTCTCATGCTTCCATGGTCATAATTACTCATATCCTAATGCTATATTATGTTAATTCATTCACATAAACTAGTTCAACAAGTGAATATCAATGACAGCCAGGAACTGCTCAACCTAAGTCAAGAAAGAAGTAATATGTCTAGGAACAGCACAGATATGTTTTTCTTGGATTTTTACTGCCCCAGTTTTACAATATTCAGAGGGTTCAGAGTTCAGAGAATCAGATAATTTCTGTGGGAATCTTGGTCCATCTATTTTCATCTGTTTATCCAGGGCTGGGTAGCGGGGGCAGCAGGCCAAGCAAAGCACCCCAGATGTCTCTCTCCCCAGTGCACTTTCCAGCTGCTTCTTGGGGACCCCACGGCATTTCCAGGCCAGATGAGATAATCCTTCCAGTGTGTTCTGGTTCTGCCTTATGGCCTCCTAGCAGTGGGACATGCCTGGAACACAGCAGGTGCCCAGAAGGCATCCTAATTAGATGCCCAAACCACCTCAACTGACCCCTTTCGATGCAAAGCAGCAGCGGCTCTACTCCGAGCTGCTTCCGGATGTCTGAGCTCCTGACCCTATGTCTAAGGCTGACCCCAGCCACCCCACGAAGGAAACTCATTTTGGCTGCTTATATCTGTTATCCCCTTCTTTGGTCACTACTCAGAGCTCATGACCCTAGGTGAGGGTTGGGACGTAGATGGACCAGTAGATCGAAAGCTTCGCCTCCCGGCTTAGCTCCCTCTTCACCGGTCCGGCACAGCGCCTGCATCACTGCAGACGCCGCACCAAACCATCGATCCATCTCATGCTCCATTTTATCCTCACTCTTGAACAAGACCCAGAGGTACTTGATCTCGATTCACTTGAGGCAGTAGCTCTCTCTCAACCCGGAGGGGGCAATTCACCATTTTCCAGCAGAGAACCATGGCCTCAGATTTGGAGGTGCTGATTCTCATCCCAACTTCACACTCTGCTGCAAACCACCTCAGTGCATGCTGGAGGTCAAGGTGTGATGAAGCCAACAGAACCACATCATCTGCAAAAAGCAGAGATGCGAATACTGAGGTCCCCAAACCGGACCCCTTCCTCCCCCCAACTGTGCCTCGAGACCATGTCCATGACACACACGCACAATCCTGGTGGAGGCCAACACCCCCTGAAAAAATGTTTGACTTTACACCGAGTATGCAGACGCAGCTCTCACATTGGTCGTACAAGGACCGGATGGCCCGTATCAACGACCCCGTTATCCCATAATCTCGCAGTACCCCCTACAAGACTCTGAAAGATGTGGTCGTAAGCCTTCTCCAAGTCCACAAAACACATGTAGACTGGAAGGGCAAACTCCCACGAATCCACATTGTTTCTCCTGAATCTGTGGTTCAACAATCGGTCAGAGCCTCCTTTTCAGCACCCTGGAATAAACTTTTCCTGGGAGGCTGAGCAGTGTAATACCCCAGTAATTTGAGCAATTTTTAAAAAAGGTAATCTTGGTATTTTAACTTAAATATTTTGTGTGTGGATCTACCAAAAAACACAGGGTCATGCAAGGGAGTTTGGGAAATGTAGCAAGGAACTATTCATGACCAAGTTCCCCTTATCTCTGGCTACACCATACAATATCATGAATATAAGCCACTGTACTGGACTGTAAATGGAAATATTCCAGTTATGTGCATACATTTAAGCAAAATACCTTTTCACCACTAGACTCAGAAATGACTCAGAAATATATAAAATATCTTAAAAATGCCAAATGCCACTGGAGGGGGCTTTAAGGAGGCTGCAGGTTGCCATGGATGCAATCAATTACCTGTTGTTATTTTCTGTGGTTCTCTGACAAAAATGCTCATTGGACCAGCAAGAAAAAAGTACCAGTAACTAAGTGCATTTATTCATATTTTTTGATTTTATATTACTTTGAATATAACTCATCTTATAGATCCAACTATCCATCCGTCCATCCATCCATTTTCGTAACCGCATATCCTCTTGGGGGTCACTGTTCTTTATTTTGTACCTGTTGATTTGTGAGATTGTAAGACTGTGTAAATCACTTATTTTGGTAATATTCCCTCTTGTAGAAGGCTTACTTGTTTGGTGTGCTACAGAAGGAGGAATTGAAAGGTTAAATAGCTGAACTCAAAAGTGTTTTTCGGCTTCTGACTGGGGGCCTGTATGCCTAGCAACACCCCTGCTAACCACTACACCACTGTGCCGCCCTACTACCGATGCATACATGCATACAGTAATTCATATTTTTTTTGAAACGCCATTCAATTGTTGCTTGTTAATGCGTCAGTAATGATAATAACATGAGTATGTAATAAACGCAAACGCAAGTTAAATTTGAAGGACTTGAAATTAACATTTTTATATTACAGTTTTTCTACTTTAAGGATCTGAATACTTTTCCAGCACTTGGACCATATTTTGCACATTTTCTTTCCCTCCCTCCTGAAAGCAGCTTCTTTTTATAATAGGCTACAAGCTACCTCTCCCTCTTTCCCGAAAGCAGCTTTCTTTATTTATAGTACCATCATTATCTTTGTCTGTTTTCATGAGGGTCAGAGAAAAAAGGGAGGTTAGTGCTTCCATCAACTAACGAGTAATTGATGAGGCAGGCTCAGAGGGAGCAACAACAATAACAACAAAAAATAAAAATTACCTTGAGGAGAGTTACAATTAAAGTACTAATTTCTCTCTTGCTTTTTCTTTTCAAAATATCTTCTCTAATGACTCAATTTCAGTGTTTCATGTTGTGTTGAACTGCCTTTTACCTCAAGTCCTTAGCAACAAGTGAGTGGAGCGCAGCTGCCACAGTGGCTGTTCTATTGATAAGGTTTATCAGTAGTGGGTGGGATGTGGCAAACTGACAGTGATGAAAGTGGTTAAAGAGAATTTCGTAAGATATTACAGGATGAATATCAGATCAAATAGTAACATGTATGTTTTCTCTATAAGCATCATTAACTGTTAGGGGCTCTGTGTAGTTGGGGGCTCCAGGCAGTGACCTACCTCAATGTGTGGAGAAGATAGCCCCTGTTAATAGTAGCTACATCAGTGGTGTAAGTTGATTTTAATCTATTGATAGATGTTGGTTGGAAACAGTCAGGGTCATGTTATAATTTAGGTTTTCATGGGCTCAGGGGTGACTCAAAACCCACGCAGTCTTTGGACTACATCACTGGTTTTTAAAATAATTCGGAGTGTGTGAGTTGTCTGCACACGATTCTCAACATGGAGGTGACTTAGCCGTTGACTAGCAGCTAACAGTGCTAACTCCATAAATAGACAGTGTTAGACAGAGTAGACAGAGCTAACAGTGTTAACCAGAGGGGAACCAGAGGATCAGTGTTAACCAGAGGGGAACCAGAGGATCAGTGTTAACCAGAGGGGAACCAGAGGATGAGCATCATGCTTCCACGATGATGCCGTCCTGATATCAGCGGTAACCACTGTATGAGCGCAGTGCAAAGCAGCGATGATGAGCTTGCCAGTGGGATACACACATGCACTAACATGCATAACATGCTAGGGGCTGAGTAGTGTATTAGATGTAAGCTTTTCAAAGTGAAAGTATTTAAATGGGTCACAAGTAATTAAAATATAATGCATGTGGGCCACACAAAGTGTTTCTGAGGGCCACCATTGGCCTGCACTTTGAGCAACAATGCGCTACACGCACACACGTCATACATACTATGGTGGCGAACTAAAGTCATTAGTCCTCTGCTCACTCTTTAGCTACAGTAACATGCCTGCTGCCACACAGCTCACTTGAGAGCTATGCTGTCATTTGCTGCTTCTGTCCATATAGCGTTCTGTGTTGGGCAGTGGTATCACTACAAGTAGCGATGTTACTAACTTAACTACATTTCTCAGTAGTGTGGTGGTAACGTCACTACCTTCTGTAGCTTTTCTTTAGTGAAGTTGATTAACTGACCAAGTAGCGCGGTAGCGTCCACAAAAGTTACAAGCTATTTTTCCCAGGAAAAGCTCTTAAGTGCAGAGGACTTTTTTTCTGCAGAGGTCTGGATAGAAGTGAGGATAATGAAACTGAGGATAAGTAAAGTAAAGCTACTTTTGCCATTTTCTTGTAGCTTAGCTTGCTACATTTCTCTGGGCTTAGCTTCAATGTAGGTTTTTTTTTATTATTATTTTTTTATGTAGAGTCACTGTTATCTTAGCTTTCTACACTGTCCAAGTAGCTTGCCCATCACTGATAGCATGTCGTCACTCCCCACTCCCTCCGGTTTTTTCTCAGTATGTCCCCATAAGTCTGTTATACCGGAATTTTTTTTGTGTGTGCATATGTTCCTGTGTGTGCTTCGCATTTGTCTGCAGTTGAGTCCTCCTCCTTCTGTTGCCTGAATCCCCCATTCGTGACAGGAGGTTCGAGCTCAGATGTCAAACACATTTCAGTCAGACAATCCATTCCACGTGAGCTGGCTGACTGAACTGAGTGTCTATTTGTAAATAACACTGAAAAGAGAAGTCACTTTATGTGGCTGTTAACAGAAAGAACCCTCCTTCAGAAAAGTGGCCAATATCAGCCAAACAGCAATCTAACTCTGGATCAAAGTTCACTTGAGGGGTGCTAGATGTTTTTTGCAACCAAGTGTGTGCAGCTGTGCTCGGCCAATATGCTGAGGAGGCTGAGTGTATGCTGCTCTCAGAGGTTTCCTGCCTTAAAGGGTATTTTTCAACCTGGACCCAATTTTCCAATGTTTTTGTGTCTAGGTGACTAATGGGAACAACAATTTTTGAAATTGGTCCAGTATTGAGTGAGAACGTAGCAAACAGCAGTGATAAAACAGGCTGCAATGTAACCAGGGGCATATGCACCCTAAATGCACGTCCACTAAAAGCATTTGTTTTTGCCACTGACAGGTTCAAATTGTTATTCTAAGTGTCTGACAACATTATGGAAAGGCTCCCCACAGTTATACTCCTTTTTGTAGGAGTAAGATCATTTTTTCTATTAGTGGATGTTTTCATAAATCGATTCAAATAGTACACTGTTGCATTTTCATTCATTCATTTTTACCCTCAATTGTAACAAAACATATTTTTCACTATAACTTGTGTGTTAATTATATCTGTGGTGTTGCAAACATGGAAATACAATGGAAACAACTCATCCCTACAACTCAATCTAGGTAAAAAATGTGTGTATAAATTACATTTTTAGTAAAATTAGAGAGCATAAATAAAATATAAAATCATTTGAAAATAAATTCTAAATTTAAGTATTCCACTGTGTTTCTTATGCTTACAAATATGAAATAAACATCAAGTAAAAAAACAAAAAAAAAAAACTTATTTTAGGTGGCCACCATCTTTGAAGTATAGAAATTAGGGGTTCAGATGCATTGGGCATTTTTGCCTTTAATCCATAGGAAAGCTGAGTGTGAAAGGGGGAGAGAGCGAGGGAATGACATGCAGCAAAGGGCCACAGGCTGGAGTCGAACCTGGGCTGCTGCGGCAACAGCCTTGTACATGGGGCGCCTGCTCTATCCACTAAGCCACCGACACCCCACCAAGCTTGCATTTGTAGCTCATCTGTTTCAAAAGTTATAGACGAAACGATTTTTGGGTGGCAGCCAGATAGGATTTTGCCGCCATGGTCATCAGAATGTCAATCTGCGATGCCCAGATAATCAAATGGCTTCTACATATATACAACTTAATGATTGTCTTGACTTTGTGAGCTATGTCGCCTCACTACTTTGTTTACCCAGACAGCCCCAAAATCATCATCGCCAATCACACCAGTATCCATTTAAAAAAGCAGTAATTTTATCACTGTAAAACACACTTCATTCAAAATTGACAGAAGCAAAATACAGCTCACAAAAACTAAATGTCTGACGCCTGTTCCAACAACCCTTAGTAGGAGAGAAAAGGAAGTTTGACATCATAGAAGCAACTGGCATATTGTCACATCTAACTGGGTAAATTAAAGGTACATTTTCTAACTTTTATGAAGATAACTTTGTGTGATATTTGCTGAAACTTAGTCTGAAAGATGTAAATGAGACAGATACTCTGGTTAAAAACAAAACAAAAACATGTCCCTCTTTCTCCTCCTACTGCCTCTAATGGCATTTGCTAGAATTGACTGTGGTGCACTGTTCATTTTGACAGGTATTTTAGATTAAGTCTTAGTTTTGAGACAAAAATGCTTATTAGTTTTAGTCACATTTTAGTCATTTTCATCCTTCATAGTTTTAGTCTAGTTTTAGTCTATGAAAATACAAAACAGTTTCATGACATTTTAGTCAACTTTTAGTCATCATGTTTTTTTTTCTTTAAAGGAGCAATAAGCGAAATCGTTTCACCACTAGGTTCGCTGTTGTGCACTGCCTGTAGAGCTGCCATGAGCCACACCTCCCTCTACCTCTGCTCTCCAACACCCCCCCACTCGCCTCGTCTGTGCCGGCGAGACGAGTACCGCAGCACGGACTATCACATCCAGACGGTCCGGTGTTTCTTCCGCAGGCTCTGCTTCACTCAGCTTCACTCAGCTGCCCGATATACCCGCTGCTTCTTCCCACATTAACCTGAATAACAAACCAGGGCTCGGTGCTCCGGTTGGATCCAAACGGAGAGCCACTAGCTGGGAAACTAGCGGAGGCTAACTAGCTGTGTTAGCAGCTGAGTGAAGTGGAGCATGAGGAGGAAGCACCGGTTAGCCCCCACTTTCACTGCAGGCAGATTCACTCGCCACAGGGGCGAGGAAATAAAACCTAAACAACCAGCTTAGTTTAGCAGTTAGCAATGTCTTTCACTCACTCTCGGTCTCTGCTGTGTAGCAATGTCTTTCACTCACTCTCGGTCTCTGCTGTGTTTAGCTATTTCCCTGCTTTCCTGTTAGCCTTAGCACTACTCGGCTACCACGCTAACGCTCCAACTCCAACTGAGCCGGGAGCCGGGCTCACGGTCTCACGGAGAAGAGTTGGAACGTTAGCATGGCAGCCCATTAATGCTAACGTCCCCACGCTTCTCCGCCAGGCTCAGTGAGTCGGAGCCGAGAAGCGTGGGGACGTTAGTGTTAGCACCAGTCGGCTGCCATGTTAACGTTCCGGAAGCCTGCTTCTCAGCTCCGGCGAGCTCTAGCGTGGAGCCTGGTGGGCTCACGGAGAAGAGAGGAATGTTAGCGTTAGCTCCCAGAGTTAGCACTAGAGCTACTACGGCTATTGGAGTAGCTTGCAGCTATGGAGCGCTTCTACCAGCTCTTCTAGTTACTGAGCCTCGCCTCCATTTCAGCAAATATATTGCATTTATTACAGGGACCATCATCATTGAAGTAGGCAGGGGAATAGCTAAACACAGCTGCCAGGCTGCCCGCCGGGCTACATTTTACAATGCTAATTGCAAATGTTAGCTGAGCTGCCGGGCTACTCACCTAATACAACCAAAACGCCTGACCCATTGCTGGGACCGAGCCACTAATAACTCAAGCTCCAGACATTAACCCATGCTACGATTGTAACATTAAATTTAATTGAATCGACATAGCGACATGTGCCTAACGTTACTGTAACACTAATTAAAACAGACATTTGACTTTATGTTGTACCTGTCCAGGAGAAGAAGAGCTAGCTCCGAGTCAGATTGTAGCCCCTTTAGCTCTTGCAGTGCTCTCCACCTTGGAAATGCAAGGCCAGTGTTAATCCGAGTTCTGTCCCTTTCTTTATCCGACAACTTCTTTGCCAACAACCGTTGTTTCTTTAGAAGTAATGTCAGATCCTGGTCGTCTTCAGGTGGATGTTCCGCTCTCTGCCATTTCATTTCGAAAATAACCGCTGCCATTGCTCACTGGCTGTAGCCTTTTATAGGGAGGGAGGGCCAAGGGCTCCAAGAGGAGGAGGAGGAGGAGATGAAATTACACTTCTAGTTCTTCACATAGCAATTTTTTAATTCCTTCAATCTAGAAATGATGAATTTCGCTTATTGCTCCTTTAAAGCCTCTATGTGTAAAAATGGTGAGTAACAGTGACATCAGCGGTCAAATTCTAGATTGCAGCGCTCACTCGTGCTCACCCCTCCCGTCGGGTAAGTGACGGTGGCCTCATAGGACAAAAAGCCTTGTGCACACAGCAGAGTTTTTCGAGTTTTTCAGGAGTAGCCTATCTAGCGACGAGGTGAATATTTATTTAGGAATCTAAACCATGTTACAATATGTTATAGCTTACTAGTGAGATATAGGTTATCTGTGAGATATATAGGAGTGTTTTATTTCTAATTGTTTTGGTAACACAAGCATTAGCACAGTAATGCTAAAATAACACGTTTTATGTGATAGTCACAGCACAGTGCGGCAAATATAGGTTGGTACGATTATAATAGTGTTCTTCCACAGGACACAGGGAGATGAGGAAGAGGGAGAGGGAGAGGAGGAAGACCAGGGAGAGGAAGGGGGCGAGGGGGTAATGTTAGAGGCGGTACAGGAATGGCCAGGCGAAGAGGTGTGTCTCAGCTACCCAGAGGGAAGAGGAGGAGGAGGAGAGGGTGGCAGCCTTCGCAGCAGCGCGAGAGGAATCAACAGATTAGGCTGTAGGCTAGGCTAACCATTTAGCTGTAGCTCTGGGATAACGTTAGCCAAGGCTAGGATAACGTTAGCACGTAAATGTAACCGTCACTTGAACTTAGACGAGAGGGAAAAGTAGTTGCAAACATGAAGCCAAAATTATTTTAAAATATCAGATTGAATTACCTGTCTAGCAGAAAGCAGGCAACCTCCGCATCCCTTGTGAAACCCTTCTCCTTCAGGAGTTCTTTCCACCTGGAATAAGTAACGCCGATATTCACTCACGTTTTGTCCCGTCCTCGCTTATCTGATCTTTTTCTTTTATTTGGTGGCATGGTTTCCCTCTTACTGGGCAAAACATGTGTGTGCTCCTCCATTTAAAGTGCAACAGAATCATAAAAGCAGGTTCATGCAGAAGAAATTAGAATCGAGGTGACAGGTTGTATAAAATTTTCATTTAGACAATTTTTACTACAACTACAAATACTTTCTGCACACTTACAAACTATAATTTCTCCAGCAGTGTTTGACAGGTTTAAGGGGTGATGTATGAGCACACACTAACTGATCGTCATTTGAAAAGCTCAGCATCTCTCTATTTATGCTCTCAAAGACTTTGACAGCACAAATAACTAATCTGAGACAACTAGGATTTGTACCCAGGTTCATTGTAAACTCTGACTGACTGGTCTCACTGTTAAGAAGCAGAGAAATAACTTCTGCAGCATGATAGTTTGGAGTTCTAAACTCGTGTGCTCTCACAGAGTTGAGAATATTTGTCACCGGGCGCCATTGACTGAAGCACCAAGCACTGCCCACCAGCTGGACCAACTTTCT